>NC_087514.1:102646504-102946504 GCF_963921805.1 Phalacrocorax carbo | reverse complement strand
TTGAGGCCCCTGAGCACCCCCAGGACCCTGGCAGAAGTAGACCTGTAGCGCTCCTATGCTCTCCTTTCCTTTAGGCATTTATGGTTGGCCACCCTGGAGAACGCGTTTTGGCCCAGATGGACCTTCACCCTGATGGAATACTGTTGTTCTCTGACTCTTCTTTTAGCATGTTTTTTCCAAAGGAAACAGCTCAGGCATTTCTAAAAAGGAGTACAAGGAGAAAAAAAAAACAACAAACAAATCCACAGGGGAAAGAACAGGTATTGCTCACATCAAAAAGGATTGCAACCATTTAGTTCCAGAGCACTTCCTGCTTCAGACTGAGGGCTTGGTTTTTGAGCCTCGCTAGCGTCACAGATGTGGGGTTTTGCCATCCCGTGGAAACCTAGCTAAACTGGATGAACACAGAAGACTCTCAAAAACTGCAGTGGCCCCATGCTTTTGGCAAATTTGTTCAGGTGGTCAAATTATGTTCCGATGATCCCCAGCTCTCACCCCCATCAGAAGGTACAAGACCCTTCCACAAAGTGACAGAGCCAGTGCCTAGGCTGGGACGTGATTACCCATTCAATGCCTTCTGCTAGTGCAAGGCTGGGAGTAAATGTCATCAGAGATTTCCTCAGCATGTGCTGGTAGGGAAAGAAGGAGGGAGGGAGGGAGAAGAATCAAATCAAAATAAATACAGTCAAATTGAACTGAACTGAATCTGAATCTAAGCAAATCATCTTGAATCAAATAGAATAGAAGAGTTGAGTTGCAAGGGACCTACAACAAGGATTGAGTCCAACTGCCTGACCACTGCAAGCCTGACCAAACGTAAAAGAATGTTAATACGGGTGTTGTCCAAATGCCTCTTCAACACTGGCTGGCCACGGGGCATAGGAAGCCTGTTCCAGGGGTTGAGCACCCTCTTGGTAAAGAGAGATTTCCTCATGTCAAGTCCAAGCCTCCCCTGAGGGATGCAGCTTTGAGCCATTCCCACACGTCCTGGCACTGGATCCCAGGGAGAGGAGATCAGCACCTCCCTCTCCACTTCCCCTCCTCAGGAAGCTGTAGAGAGCCATGAGGGAGGTCGCCCCTCAGCCTCCTTCTCGCCAAACTAGACCAACTCCTCAGCTGCTCCCCAGAGGACATGCCTTCCAGCCCCTTCCCCAGCTTTGGTGCCCTCCTCTGGAAGCATTCGGGGACCTTAACGACCTTTTGAAATCGTGGGGCCCAGGTCACGTGACTGCATCCTCCAGAGTTCGGGAATGCAATTACTACAGCTAGAGGTAATTGTTTCGGGATGTGCTATGTCAGCACGCATTTGCCACGTGGGGCCCTTTGCAAGGAGGAAAGCATGGCCTGAAAATGCACTGGCTACCAGTTTGTAAATCAAAACATAGGCTTTAGCTTACTAACGCCGTGTTGTTTGAAAGCCTTGCTCCTTAACGGTCCTGTTCTCTTCTTGTTAAAGCCCTCTGCACAGGGGACACTCCTGACAAGGGAATTCCCCTCTAGACTCACTCTCTCTGATGATCCACCACATTCATGTTTGGGCACATGCAAGGACCAGTTGCCTCTTCATACTGAGCTGGTATCAAAATGCTGAGATTCTTTAACTGAATAGACAGATGCTGGCAGCTTTCTGTACTCATTGCACTGGTTTTGCAAACTAATTACCAAGTGTGCGCTAGAAGACTGGTTTTCATAGTTGGTTTAATCAGTTTGAAAAAAAAACCCAAACAATGACGTTCCTTTGTATCTGAACAACGTTATCAGTCATTTCACCACAGCAACATTCTCAGGTGGTTTCAGGTGGGCGTATAAAAAAGCAAAACCCTCAGTCCTTCTTGGCAGCTATCTTCCAGGCGTGTAGGGACTCTCAAAGAGAGGCAATTGCCTTTTGGTGTCGGGCAGCCACCTGGCCAGCCAACTCCTTACCCACACCAGCATGATCAGCAATGACCTTCCTCTCCCCTAAATACCTGCAGAATTCATTTCAAAACTCAGCAACGTGTCTTCACACTCCTGGAGAGTAAAGCTTATCCCTATAGACAGCCCAGTCAGCTTTCTCAGTGCCTGGCACTTTCTCCAAGGAAACTTCCAAAATGGAAGCTCAGTTCATGCCAGCTGTGGTTATTTCCTTCCCGAGGAGGCAGACATCCATCCATTTCTAAAGGGGCTACACTGACACCACCAGCTTCTCACTGACAGCCCACCCACACCATCTGTCCATTGCCCACCTGGCCAGCGGAGGGCTGGATCTACTGGCTATGACTGCATGGAGCTGGACTCCAGCAGGCTACTGATGGGTGAAAGCCTCCCTAACACATCTCTCAGGCTCCACCCTTCAGGCTTTGCTGTCATCAAATGTAGGAAAGGGAGCACTTTGTGGTCAGGACTTTTCAATTGAGATTGCAGAAAACCATTGTTCGAGAACTGCAGCTTTCCCTGACTACATCATATTCTCAATGTCGTGGCACCCCATGAACCAGAAAATGCTGTATCCTCCTCGTCATCTCTTTCTACAGACCCCATGCTCCATACCAGCTGAAGCTCTGACAGGAGAGACAGCCCCTACCTCAAGAAAGCATGTGTGAAGAACTGCACTGTAGAAATAGGTAACCCAACATCAGGTGGAGCGCCATGAGTCTCTGCTCCAGTCTGGAAACATGGGAGCAGGCCGGTGTTCCTGTAGGCATGAGGAGATCACTGGGGGACTATGAGCCACCCATGTGATACAGGGAAATGCCTTCTCGCGTGTCAGGAAAGGTGTTTCCATAGGAAAGGCAAGCATTGTGCAAAGCCCTGGTGAGAACTCACCTGGACCACCATGGACGTTTCTCATTCCTCAGGTTCAAGAGAGAGAAATTCCACCCGGGGTGAAGGCAGACAAAGACTGAGCAGTTGACTGGGGACGTGGAGGGCCTGCAGGGCAGGTGACGACTCGAAGGAGCAAGGCAAAGACTGAAAAGGGCTGCCGTCACTTTCTTGGAAGTGCCACTATTTGGCACCCCTGTAAAAAATTACAAGAATAGTACCTTTGTTCCTCTTTCAGCACTCAAAATACTCAATGCTAAAGAAAAACGATATTTGCCAGGCTTTGAGATCAGATCTGAACATCTTCCCACAAAAGGAGGCAGGGAAATAACTCTCAGAAACATGAAAGTCACCAGACAGCTCTGAAAGTTGTACCCCATGGCTGAAGCGCACTTTGTACCCCATATCGACACGGCCAACTGCACAGCTTGGTTTCAGTGGGAAAAGGGGATGCGAGGGTGAGAGCAGCCATGGGCTATTTTTACAGTTTGGAAGAGTCGTTGCTGACCTGGCTGTGTCTTGGGCACGGATCCAAATGCTCTAGGTCTGAAAATGAGCAGCCTTTCCACCAGACCAGTGTAACCTCTGCTGCCTTCTTTTTCAAAGGCTGTGTTATTTCCATGGCGGTCTCTTGGCACCGCCCATCCCACCCTATGGCGCTGGTTACACTTTGGCTTTCCTCCAGGCCGTGGCTGCTGAAATCACCCCCCTTGCACCCCAGGAAAAGGGTTTGTGCCCAGCCAGATCAAGGCCCTTGTCCTCCTCGCTGCCTGACCTCATGGCCACCAGCTCTGGTGCAGAGACGGGGGAGAGGGGACAGCTAATAGGGGTGGTCTCTGGGCGGCAGGCTTGGTTTCTGCCATGGCCTGAGAGAAGAGTAACAGTGCGAGGTTTGTCCTTGGGAGCCAAGTGGCAGAGGACACATCAGGGACGGCCAGCAGCTGCGCCCAGTGCGTGGCCACCAAGGGCAGGGACGGCCCCCTGGGCCCCCCGGGCACAGGGACTGCCTCGGGGCCAGCACCCCAAAGGCCTTCCTCCAAAGGACGCTGGGCAGATGGGTGGTGGGCGGGGCAGCGCGGGGGCGGCGGGGGGGCGGAGCCTGGTCACACCCATGTCATAGGGCCACCACCCAGCAACGCAGCAGTCACAATGCCCCGGGACAGGATAAAAGGCAGCACCGTCCAGTGCCCGCTGCCAGGGCTGGCCTGGGGGCAGCCTGAAGACATCCGAGAGGAAGTCCTTGAGAAGCCGGCAGAATTACTTGGAGGGGGCTGCGGGAGCAAGACTGGAGGAGGCTGGACGAGGCTGCTGGAGAGGAGAAGAACCAGCGAGAGCTGGAGGCACCTGAGGCTCTCTGGTCTTTTCAGCCGGAGATCTGTGGCTAAAGCAAGGGAACACCTTCTTGAGGAGCACTGCAGAGCTCGCTGTCCTCATCCCCTGCAGAGCCAGTGGCAGCAGCCGTAAGAAATGGGACACGCAGGTGTTGCCAGGGGTCCCCGTGTTTTGGAGCAGGACCCACTGGTGTCCTGCCAGGCACAGAAAGGATTCTTGCCGCCAGGGCTGATCAGGCTGGGGACATCAGGCCACTCTGGGAAGCCCCTGAGATGGCTCCAGGTTGAGGGAGAACAGGCTTGGGCATCTCTTGGGAGGCGTGACCAGCCTGTGGGACGAGGAGGCAGGTCTTGCTCACAGGCTCAGGGAATAGCCGATTGCCAGCTCTGGGGTCAGGAAGGAATTTTCCCCCGGGGCAGATTGGCACCGGTCCCCGGGGGTTTTTTGCCTTCCTCTGCAGCACTGAGCATGACCACTTGTCAGGGCTCCTCTGCCCCATTTTGGCTAGGTTACTGCCTGCTGCTCATGCACCACGAAGACGGCCTCTCGTGCCCTGCAGCTGGGGGGAGGAAGGCTTTTTTTCCCCCACGGTGGGCTAGCAAGTGTCCCCGGGGGTTTTTTGCCTTCCTCTGCAGCACTGAGCACAGCCCCTTGCCAGGGCTCCGTTGGGCCATTTTGGCCAGGTGCCTGCTGCTCCTGCTCCACGAAGGTGGCCCTCGTGCCCTGCATCCGGGGGGAGGAAGCGTTTTAGACTCCCAGGGTGGGCCCCCAGTGTGGCCCCCGGGGGTGGGTTCTTTTCCTCCGTAGCATTGAGCACAGCCCCTTTTCAAGGCTCCTCTGGGCCCTTTTCGCCTGGTTCTTGCCTGCTGCTCTCGTACCTCCAAGGTGCTACTTCTGCCCTGGCTCTTCTGGGCTCTCTTTCCCATTGCAAGTTTGTAGTGGGAGCCAGCTCGGCTCTTCCCTCGGCTCCATTTCCCCAGGGGTTCTTGCCTGTGCAAAACAGCCAGCGCTTGGAAGGGCTCCAGGCTTGCTGCCCCATCTGGAGCTGCCACTTTTCGGCTCTCCCTGTGTGCAATAGAAGCGTGGGACAAGCACGAGAGTGCTTTTCATGCATCACTGGCCAAGAAGTACAACGGAGCAAGTTTTGGAAGGCAAAAAGGATGCTTGTTATCAACGCGTGTCCTGCTTTGGAAAATGCCCCACGATACCACACGCTGCTGCTGCTGCTGCTGCTGCTGCTGCTGCTGCTGCTGCTTCTTCCTCTTTTGTGTGTGGTTGGGCCTGGTCCTCGTTCTCCAAGTTCTCACTCTCCAGGAAACAGGGACCGCTTGGCATGTATTCCTGCTGCCACTTTCTGCAGCTCTGTCACTTGCCTTTGCAAGGGATCCTGCAAAGGACTTTTTTCCAAGCTAAACTGAAGAATGCATCAGCCTGCTCCCGGCTCCATGGCCGTGTTCGGTTAATGCTTGCGAGCACTGGCTCTGAAATCGATTCAGAAAGATAACTTAAAATGATACAAAATCTAAAAATAACATCCTGCTTCCACTTATAACCTTTCTGATTTGTGTCCTTGAATGTGTTTTTGGAGCTGAAAACGCCCTGACATTTCAGGCAAAGAACAGCCTCATTGCTATTTGGCTCCCGGTGAGCACCGGGAATAGAACAGAATAGGATAGAATAGTTATGCTATGTTATGCATGTGGTTCTGCATGACAAGCTGTGACCTAGGCCTGAGGGGTCCATCCAGGAGAGCAGCTCCCTGCAGGGCAGGCCCCAGGCCCATCCGTGAGAGAGGGGCAGAGGCGGTGGTTGGTTGTCCAGACCAACAGACGAGGTGTTGCACACCTGCAACATCGCTCAGGCAGGGACTGAAGGCTCCAGGCGGAGCTGAGACACCACGTCCCCTGGGCCCTTGGCAGGAGACGGTGTGGGCGGGGGTCCCAGGGGAGGCAGGTCCTGCCCGTTGAGGCCCCTGAGCACCCCCAGGACCCTGGCAGAAGTAGACCTGTAGCGCTCCTATGCTCTCCTTTCCTTTAGGCATTTATGGTTGGCCACCCTGGAGAACGCGTTTTGGCCCAGATGGACCTTCACCCTGATGGAGTACTGTTGTTCTCTGACTCTTCTTTTAGCATGTTTTTTCCAAAGGAAACAGCTCAGGCATTTCTAAAAAGGAGTACAAGGAGAAAAAAAAAACAACAAACAAATCCACAGGGGAAAGAACAGGTATTGCTCACACCAAAAAGGATTGCAACCATTTAGTTCCAGAGCACTTTCTGCTTCAGACTGAGGGCTTGGTTTTTGAGCCTCGCCAGCGTCACAGATGTGGGGTTTTGCCATCCCGTGGAAACCTAGCTAAACTGGATGAACACAGAAGACTCTCAAAAACTGCAGTGGCCCCATGCTTTTGGCAAATTTGTTCAGGTGGTCAAATTATGTTCCGATGATCCCCAGCTCTCACCCCCATCAGAAGGTACAAGACCCTTCCACAAAGTGACAGAGCCAGTGCCTAGGCTGGGACGTGATTACCCATTCAATGCCTTCTGCTAGTGCAAGGCTGGGAGTAAATGTCATCAGAGATTTCCTCAGCATGTGCTGGTAGGGAAAGAAGGAGGGAGGGAGGGAGAAGAATCAAATCAAAATAAATACAGTCAAATTGAACTGAACTGAATCTGAATCTAAGCAAATCATCTTGAATCAAATAGAATAGAAGAGTTGAGTTGCAAGGGACCTACAACAAGGATTGAGTCCAACTGCCTGACCACTGCAAGCCTGACCAAACGTAAAAGAATGTTAATACGGGTGTTGTCCAAATGCCTCTTCAACACTGGCTGGCCACGGGGCATAGGAAGCCTGTTCCAGGGGTTGAGCACCCTCTTGGTAAAGAGAGATTTCCTCATGTCAAGTCCAAGCCTCCCCTGAGGGATGCAGCTTTGAGCCATTCCCACACGTCCTGGCACTGGATCCCAGGGAGAGGAGATCAGCGCCTCCCTCTCCACTTCCCCTCCTCAGGAAGCTGTAGAGAGCCATGAGGTCGCCCGCCCCTCAGCCTCCTTCTCGCCAAACTAGACCAACTCCTCAGCTGCTCCCCACAGGACATGCCTTCCAGCCCCTTCCCCAGCTTTGGTGCCCTCCTCTGGAAGCATTCAGGGACCTTAACGACCTTTTGAAATTGTGGGGCCCAGGTCACGTGACTGCATCCTCCAGAGTTCGGGAATGCAATTACTACAGCTAGAGGTAATTGTTTCGGGATGTGCTATGTCAGCACGCATTTGCCACGTGGGGCCCTTTGCAAGGAGGAAAGCATGGCCTGAAAATGCACTGGCTACCAGTTTGTAAATCAAAACATAGGCTTTAGCTTACTAACGCCGTGTTGTTTGAAAGCCTTGCTCCTTAGCGGTCCTGTTCTCTTCTTGTTAAAGCCCTCTGCACAGGGGACACTCCTGACAAGGGAATTCCCCTCTAGCCTCACTCTCTCTGATGATCCACCACATTCATGTTTGGGCACATGCAAGGACCAGTTGCCTCTTCATACTGAGCTGGTATCAAAATGCTGAGATTCTTTAACTGAATAGACAGATGCTGGCAGCTTTCGGTACTCATTGCACTGGTTTTGCAAACTAATTACCAAGTGTGCGCTAGAAGACTGGTTTTCATAGTTGGTTTAATCAGTTTGAAAAAAAAACTCAAACAATGACGTTCCTTTGTATCTGAACAACGTTATCAGTCATTTCACCACAGCAACATTCTCAGGTGGTTTCAGGTGGGCGTATAAAAAAGCAAAACCCTCAGTCCTTCTTGGCAGCTATCTTCCAGGCGTGTAGGGACTCTCAAAGAGAGGCAATTGCCTTTTGGTGTCGGGCAGCCACCTGGCCAGCCAACTCCTTACCCACACCAGCATGATCAGCAATGACCTTCCTCTCCCCTAAATACCTGCAGAATTCATTTCAAAACTCAGCAACGTGTCTTCACACTCCTGGAGAGTAAAGCTTATCCCTATAGACAGCCCAGTCAGCTTTCTCAGTGCCTGGCACTTTCTCCAAGGAAACTTCCAAAATGGAAGCTCAGTTCATGCCAGCTGTGGTTATTTCCTTCCCGAGGAGGCAGACATCCATCCATTTCTAAAGGGGCTACACTGACACCACCAGCTTCTCACTGACAGCCCACCCACACCATCTGTCCATTGCCCACCTGGCCAGCGGAGGGCTGGATCTACTGGCTATGACTGCATGGAGCTGGACTCCAGCAGGCTACTGATGGGTGAAAGCCTCCCTAACACATCTCTCAGGCTCCACCCTTCAGGCTTTGCTGTCATCAAATGTAGGAAAGGGAGCACTTTGTGGTCAGGACTTTTCAATTGAGATTGCAGAAAACCATTGTTCGAGAACTGCAGCTTTCCCTGACTACATCATATTCTCAATGTCGTGGCACCCCATGAACCAGAAAATGCTGTATCCTCCTCGTCATCTCTTTCTACAGACCCCATGCTCCATACCAGCTGAAGCTCTGACAGGAGAGACAGCCCCTACCTCAAGAAAGCATGTGTGAAGAACTGCACTGTAGAAATAGGTAACCCAACATCAGGTGGAGCGCCATGAGTCTCTGCTCCAGTCTGGAAACATGGGAGCAGGCCGGTGTTCCTGTAGGCATGAGGAGATCACTGGGGGACTATGAGCCACGCATGTGATACAGGGAAATGCCTTCTCGCGTGTCAGGAAAGGTGTTTCCATAGGAAAGGCAAGCATTGTGCAAAGCCCTGGTGAGAACTCACCTGGACCACCATGGACGTTTCTCATTCCTCAGGTTCAAGAGAGAGAAATTCCACCCAGGGTGAAGGCAGACAAAGACTGAGCAGTTGACTGGGGACGTGGAGGGCCTGCAGGGCAGGTGACGACTCGAAGGAGCAAGGCAAAGACTGAAAAGGGCTGCCGTCACTTTCTTGGAAGTGCCACTATTTGGCACCCCTGTAAAAAATTACAAGAATAGTACCTTTGTTCCTCTTTCAGCACTCAAAATACTCAATGCTAAAGAAAAACGATATTTGCCAGGCTTTTAGATCAGATCTGAACATCTTCCCACAAAAGGAGGCAGGGAAATAACTCTCAGAAACATGAAAGTCACCAGACAGCTCTGAAAGTTGTACCCCATGGCTGAAGCGCACTTTGTACCCCATATCGACACGGCCAACTGCACAGCTTGGTTTCAGTGGGAAAAGGGGATGCGAGGGTGAGAGCAGCCATGGGCTATTTTTACAGTTTGGAAGAGTCGTTGCTGACCTGGCTGTGTCTTGGGCAGGGATCCAAATGCTCTAGGTCTGAAAATGAGCAGCCTTTCCACCAGACCAGTGTAACCTCTGCTGCCTTCTTTTTCAAAGGCTGTGTTATTTCCATGGCGGTCTCTTGGCACCGCCCATCCCACCCTATGGCGCTGGTTACACTTTGGCTTTCCTCCAGGCCGTGGCTGCTGAAATCACCCCCCTTGCACCCCAGGAAAAGGGTTTGTGCCCAGCCAGATCAAGGCCCTTGTCCTCCTCGCTGCCTGACCTCATGGCCACCAGCTCTGGTGCAGAGACGGGGGAGAGGGGACAGCTAATAGGGGTGGTCTCTGGGCGGCAGGCTTGGTTTCTGCCATGGCCTGAGAGAAGAGTAACAGCGCGAGGTTTGTCCTTGGGAGCCAAGTGGCAGAGGACACATCAGGGACGGCCAGCAGCTGCGCCCAGTGCGTGGCCACCAAGGGCAGGGACGGCCCCCTGGGCCCCCCGGGCACAGGGACTGCCTCGGGGCCAGCACCCCAAAGGCCTTCCTCCAAAGGATGCTGGGCAGATGGGTGGTGGGCGGGGCAGCGCGGGGGCGGCGGGGGGGCGGAGCCTGGTCACACCCATGTCATAGGGCCACCACCCAGCAACGCAGCAGTCACAATGCCCCGGGACAGGATAAAAGGCAGCACCGTCCAGTGCCCGCTGCCAGGGCTGGCCTGGGGGCAGCCTGAAGACATCCGAGAGGAAGTCCTTGAGAAGCCGGCAGAATTACTTGGAGGGGGCTGCGGGAGCAAGACCGGAGGAGGCTGGACGAGGCTGCTGGAGAGGAGAAGAACCAGCGAGAGCTGGAGGCACCTGAGGCTCTCTGGTCTTTTCAGCCGGAGATCTGTGGCTAAAGCAAGGGAACACCTTCTTGAGGAGCACTGCAGAGCTCGCTGTCCTCATCCCCTGCAGAGCCAGTGGCAGCAGCCGTAAGAAATGGGACACGCAGGTGTTGCCAGGGGTCCCCGTGTTTTGGAGCAGGACCCACTGGTGTCCTGCCAGGCACAGAAAGGATTCTTGCCGCCAGGGCTGATCAGGCTGGGGACATCAGGCCACTCTGGGAAGCCCCTGAGATGGCTCCAGGTTGAGGGAGAACAGGCTTGGGCATCTCTTGGGAGGCGTGACCAGCCTGTGGGACGAGGAGGCAGGTCTTGCTCACAGGCTCAGGGAATAGCCGATCGCCAGCTCTGGGGTCAGGAAGGAATTTTCCCCCGGGGCAGATTGGCACCGGTCCCCGGGGGTTTTTTGCCTTCCTCTGCAGCACTGAGCATGACCACTTGTCAGGGCTCCTCTGCCCCATTTTGGCTAGGTTACTGCCTGCTGCTCATGCACCACGAAGACGGCCTCTCGTGCCCTGCAGCTGGGGGGAGGAAGGCTTTTTTTCCCCCACGGTGGGCTAGCAAGTGTCCCCGGGGGTTTTTTGCCTTCCTCTGCAGCACTGAGCACAGCCCCTTGCCAGGGCTCCGTTGGGCCATTTTGGCCAGGTGCCTGCTGCTCCTGCTCCACGAAGGTGGCCCTTGTGCCCCGCATCCGGGGGGAGGAAGCGTTTTAGACTCCCAGGGTGGGCCCCCAGTGTGGCCCCCGCGGGTTGCTTCTTTTCCTCCGTAGCATTGAGCACAGCCCCTTTTCAAGGCTCCTCTGGGCCCTTTTCGCCTGGTTCTTGCCTGCTGCTCTTGTACCTCCAAGGTGCTACTTATGCCCTGGCTCTTCTGGGCTCTCTTTCCCATTGCAAGTTTGTAGTGGGAGCCAGCTCGGCTCTTCCCTCGGCTCCATTTCCCCAGGGGTTCTTGCCTGTGCAAAACAGCCAGCGCTTGGAAGGGCTCCAGGCTTGCTGCCCCATCTGGAGCTGCCACTTTTCGGCTCTCCCTGTGTGCAATAGAAGCGTGGGACAAGCACGAGAGTGCTTTTCATGCATCACTGGCCAAGAAGTACAACGGAGCAAGTTTTGGAAGGCAAAAAGGATGCTTGTTATCAACGTGTGTCCTGCTTTGGAAAATGCCCCACGATACCACACGCTGCTGCTGCTGCTGCTGCTGCTGCTTCTTCCTCTTTTGTGTGTGGTTGGGCCTGGTCCTCGTTCTCCAAGTTCTCACTCTCCAGGAAACAGGGACCGCTTGGCATGTATTCCTGCTGCCACTTTCTGCAGCTCTGTCACTTGCCTTTGCAAGGGATCCTGCAAAGGACTTTTTTCCAAGCTAAACTGAAGAATGCATCAGCCTGCTCCCGGCTCCATGGCCGTGTTCGCTTAATGCTTGCGAGCACTGGCTCTGAAATCGATTCAGAAAGATAACTTAAAATGATACAAAATCTAAAAATAACATCCTGCTTCCACTTATAACCTTTCTGATTTGTGTCCTTGAATGTGTTTTTGGAGCTGAAAACGCCCTGACATTTCAGGCAAAGAACAGCCTCATTGCTATTTGGCTCCCGGTGAGCACCGGGAATAGAACAGAATAGGATAGAATAGTTATGCTATGTTATGCATGTGGTTCTGCATGACAAGCTGTGACCTAGGCCTGAGGGGTCCATCCAGGAGAGCAGCTCCCTGCAGGGCAGGCCCCAGGCCCATCCGTGAGAGAGGGGCAGAGGCGGTGGTTGGTTGTCCAGACCAACAGACGAGGTGTTGCACACCTGCAACATCGCTCAGGCAGGGACTGAAGGCTCCAGGCGGAGCTGAGACACCACGTCCCCTGGGCCCTTGGCAGGAGACGGTGTGGGCGGGGGTCCCAGGGGAGGCCGGTCCTGCCCGTTGAGGCCCCTGAGCACCCCCAGGACCCTGGCAGAAGTAGACCTGTAGCGCTCCTATGCTCTCCTTTCCTTTAGGCATTTATGGTTGGCCACCCTGGAGAACGAGTTTTGGCCCAGATGGACCTTCACCCTGATGGAGTACTGTTGTTCTCTGACTCTTCTTTTAGCATGTTTTTTCCAAAGGAAACAGCTCAGGCATTTCTAAAAAGGAGTACAAGGAGAAAAAAAAAAACAACAAACAAATCCACAGGGGAAAGAACAGGTATTGCTCACATCAAAAAGGTTTGCAACCATTTAGTTCCAGAGCACTTCCTGCTTCAGACTGAGGGCTTGGTTTTTGAGCCTCGCTAGCGTCACAGATGTGGGGTTTTGCCATCCCGTGGAAACCTAGCTAAACTGGATGAACACAGAAGACTCTCAAAAACTGCAGTGGCCCCATGCTTTTGGCAAATTTGTTCAGGTGGTCAAATTATGTTCCGATGATCCCCAGCTCTCACCCCCATCAGAAGGTACAAGCCCCTTCCACAAAGTGACAGAGCCAGTGCCTAGGCTGGGACGTGATTACCCATTCAATGCCTTCTGCTAGTGCAAGGCTGGGAGTAAATGTCATCAGAGATTTCCTCAGCATGTGCTGGTAGGGAAAGAAGGAGGGAGGGAGGGAGGGAGGGAGGGAGGGAGGGAGGGAGGGAGGGAGGGAGGGAGGGAGGGAGGGAGGGAGGGAGAAGAATCAAATCAAAATAAATACAGTCAAATTGAACTGAACTGAATCTGAATCTAAGCAAATCATCTTGAATCAAATAGAATAGAAGAGTTGAGCTGCAAGGGACCTACAACAAGGATTGAGTCCAACTGCCTGACCACTGCAAGCCTGACCAAACGTAAAAGAATGTTAATACGGGTGTTGTCCAAATGCCTCTTCAACACTGGCTGGCCACGGGGCATAGGAAGCCTGTTCCAGGGGTTGAGCACCCTCTTGGTAAAGAGAGATTTCCTCATGGCAAGTCCAAGCCTCCCCTGAGGGATGCAGCTTTGAGCCATTCCCACACGTCCTGGCACTGGATCCCAGGGAGAGGAGATCAGCACCTCCCTCTCCACTTCCCCTCCTCAGGAAGCTGTAGAGAGCCATGAGGGAGGTCGCCCCTCAGCCTCCTTCTCGCCAAACTAGACAAAATCCTCAGCTGCTCCCCAGAGGACATGCCTTCCAGCCCCTTCCCCAGCTTTGGTGCCCTCCTCTGGATGCATTCGGGGACCTTAATGACCTTTTGAAATCGTGGGGCCCAGGTCACGTGACTGCATCCTCCAGAGTTCGGGAATGCAATTACTACAGCTAGAGGGAATTGTTTCGGGATGTGCTATGTCAGCACGCATTTGCCACGTGGGGCCCTTTGCAAGGAGGAAAGCATGGCCTGAAAATGCACTGGCTACCAGTTTGTAAATCAAAACATAGGCTTTAGCTTACTAACGCCGTGTTGTTTGAAAGCCTTGCTCCTTAGCGGTCCTGTTCTCTTCTTGTTAAAGCCCTCTGCACAGGGGACACTCCTGACAAGGGAATTCCCCTCTAGCCTCACTCTCTCTGCTGATCCACCACATTCATGTTTGGGCACATGCAAGGACCAGTTGCCTCTTCATACTGAGCTGGTATCAAAATGCTGAGATTCTTTAACTGAATAGACAGATGCTGGCAGCTTTCTGTACTCATTGCACTGGTTTTGCAAACTAATTACCAAGTGTGCGCTAGAAGACTGGTTTTCATAGTTGGTTTAATCAATTTGAAAAAAAACCCCAAACAATGACGTTCCTTTGTATCTGAACAACGTTATCAGTCATTTCACCACGGCAACATTCTCAGGTGGTTTCAGGTGGGCGTATAAAAAAGCAAAACCCTCAGTCCTTCTTGGCAGCTATCTTCCAGGCGTGTAGGGACTCTCAAAGAGAGGCAATTGCCTTTTGGTGTCGGGCAGCCACCTGGCCAGCCAACTCCTTACCCACACCAGCATGATCAGCAATGACCTTCCTCTCCCCTAAATACCTGCAGAATTCATTTCAAAACTCAGCAACGTGTCTTCACACTCCTGGAGAGTAAAGCTTATCCCTATAGACAGCCCAGTCAGCTTTCTCAGTGCCTGGCACTTTCTCCAAGGAAACTTCCAAAATGGAAGCTCAGTTCATGCCAGCTGTGGTTATTTCCTTCCCGAGGAGGCAGACATCCATCCATTTCTAAAGGGGCTACACTGACACCACCAGCTTCTCACTGACAGCCCACCCACACCATCTGTCCATTGCCCACCTGGCCAGCGGAGGGCTGGATCTACTGGCTATGACTGCATGGAGCTGGACTCCAGCAGGCTACTGATGGGTGAAAGCCTCCCTAACACATCTCTCAGGCTCCACCCTTCAGGCTTTGCTGTCATCAAATGTAGGAAAGGGAGCACTTTGTGGTCAGGACTTTTCAATTGAGATTGCAGAAAACCATTGTTCGAGAACTGCAGCTTTCCCTGACTACATCATATTCTCAATGTCGTGGCACCCCATGAACCAGAAAACGCTGTATCCTCCTCGTCATCTCTTTCTACAGACCCCATGCTCCATACCAGCTGAAGCTCTGACAGGAGAGACAGCCCCTACCTCAAGAAAGCATGTGTGAAGAACTGCACTGTAGAAATAGGTAACCCAACATCAGGTGGAGCGCCATGAGTCTCTGCTCCAGTCTGGAAACATGGGAGCAGGCCGGTGTTCCTGTAGGCATGAGGAGATCACTGGGGGACTATGAGCCACCCATGTGATACAGGGAAATGCCTTCTCGCGTGTCAGGAAAGATGTTTCCATAGGAAAGGCAAGCATTGCGCAAAGCCCTGGTGAGAACTCACCTGGACCACCATGGACGTTTCTCATTCCTCAGGTTCAAGAGAGAGAAATTCCACCCAGGGTGAAGGCAGACAAAGACTGAGCAGTTACTGACTGGGGACGTGGAGGGCCTGCAGGGCAGGTGACGACTCGAAGGAGCAAGGCAAAGACTGAAAAGGGCTGCCGTCACTTTCTTGGAAGTGCCACTATTTGGCACCCCTGTAAAAAATTACAAGAATAGTACCTTTGTTCCTCTTTCAGCACTCAAAATACTCAATGCTAAAGAAAAACGATATTTGCCAGGCTTTTAGATCAGATCTGAACATCTTCCCACAAAAGGAGGCAGGGAAATAACTCTCAGAAACATGAAAGTCACCAGCCAGCTCTGAAAGTTGTACCCCATGGCTGAAGCGCACTTTGTACCCCATATCGACACGGCCAACTGCACAGCTTGGTTTCAGTGGGAAAAGGGGATGCGAGGGTGAGAGAAGCCATGGGCTATTTTTACAGTTTGGAAGAGTCGTTGCTGACCTGGCTGTGTCTTGGGCACGGATCCAAATGCTCTAGGTCTGAAAATGAGCAGCCTTTCCACCAGACCAGTGTAACCTCTGCTGCCTTCTTTTTCAAAGGCTGTGTTATTTCCATGGCGGTCTCTTGGCACCGCCCATCCCACCCTATGGCGCTGGTTACACTTTGGCTTTCCTCCAGGCCGTGGCTGCTGAAATCACCCCCCTTGCACCCCAGGAAAAGGGTTTGTGCCCAGCCAGATCAAGGCCCTTGTCCTCCTCGCTGCCTGACCTCATGGCCGCCAGCTCTGGTGCAGAGACGGGGGAGAGGGGACAGCTAATAGGGGTGGTCTCTGGGCGGCAGGCTTGGTTTCTGCCATGGCCTGAGAGAAGAGTAACAGCGCGAGGTTTGTCCTTGGGAGCCAAGTGGCAGAGGACACATCAGGGACGGCCAGCAGCTGCGCCCAGTGCGTGGCCACCAAGGGCAGGGACGGCCCCCTGGGCCCCCTGGGCCCCCCGGGCCCAGGGACTGCCTCGGGGCCAGCACCCCAAAGGCCTTCCTCCAAAGGACGCTGGGCAGATGGGTGGTGGGCGGGGCGGCGCGGGGGCGGCGGGGGGGCGGAGCCTGGTCACACCCATGTCATAGGGCCACCACCCAGCAACGCAGCAGTCACAATGCCCCGGGACAGGATAAAAGGCAGCACCGTCCAGTGCCCGCTGCCAGGGCTGGCCTGGGGGCAGCCTGAAGACATCCGAGAGGAAGTCCTTGAGAAGCCGGCAGAATTACTTGGAGGGGGCTGCGGGAGCAAGACCGGAGGAGGCTGGACGAGGCTGCTGGAGAGGAGAAGAACCAGCGAGAGCTGGAGGCACCTGAGGCTCTCTGGTCTTTTCAGCCGGAGATCTGTGGCTAAAGCAAGGGAACACCTTCTTGAGGAGCACTGCAGAGCTCGCTGTCCTCATCCCCTGCAGAGCCAGTGGCAGCAGCCGTAAGAAATGGGACACGCAGGTGTTGCCAGGGGTCCCCGTGTTTTGGAGCAGGACCCACTGGTGTCCTGCCAGGCACAGAAAGGATTCTTGCCGCCAGGGCTGATCAGGCTGGGGACATCAGGCCACTCTGGGAAGCCCCTGAGATGGCTCCAGGTTGAGGGAGAACAGGCTTGGGCATCTCTTGGGAGGCGTGACCAGCCTGTGGGACGAGGAGGCAGGTCTTGCTCACAGGCTCAGGGAATAGCCGATCGCCAGCTCTGGGGTCAGGAAGGAATTTTCCCCCGGGGCAGATTGGCACCGGTCCCCGGGGGTTTTTTGCCTTCCTCTGCAGCACTGAGCATGACCACTTGTCAGGGCTCCTCTGCCCCATTTTGGCTAGGTTACTGCCTGCTGCTCATGCACCACGAAGACGGCCTCTCGTGCCCTGCAGCTGGGGGGAGGAAGGCTTTTTTTCCCCCACGGTGGGCTAGCAAGTATCCGTCCCCGGGGGTTTTTTGCCTTCCTCTGCAGCACTGAGCACAGCCCCTTGCCAGGGCTCCGTTGGGCCATTTTGGCCAGGTGCCTGCTGCTCCTGCTCCACGAAGGTGGCCCTCGTGCCCCGCATCCGGGGGGAGGAAGCGTTTTAGACTCCCAGGGTGGGCCCCCAGTGTGGCCCCCGGGGGTTGCTTCTTTTCCTCCGTAGCATTGAGCACAGCCCCTTTTCAAGGCTCCTCTGGGCCCTTTTCGCCTGGTTCTTGCCTGCTGCTCTTGTACCTCCAAGGTGCTACTTATGCCCTGGCTCTTCTGGGCTCTCTTTCCCATTGCAAGTTTGTAGTGGGAGCCAGCTCGGCTCTTCCCTCGGCTCCATTTCCCCAGGTGTTCTTGCCTGTGCAAAACAGCCAGCGCTTGGAAGGGCTCCAGGCTTGCTGCCCCATCTGGAGCTGCCACTTTTCGGCTCTCCCTGTGTGCAATAGAAGCGTGGGACAAGCACGAGAGTGCTTTTCATGCATCACTGGCCAAGAAGTACAACGCAGCAAGTTTTGGAAGGCAAAAAGGGTGCTTGTTATCAACGTGTGTCCTGCTTTGGAAAATGCCCCACGATACCACACGCTGCTGCTGCTGCTGCTGCTGCTTCTTCCTCTTTTGTGTGTGGTTGGGCCTGGTCCTCGTTCTCCAAGTTCTCACTCTCCAGGAAACAGGGACCGCTTGGCACGTATTCCTGCTGCCACTTTCTGCAGCTCTGTCACTTGCCTTTGCAAGGGATCCTGCAAAGGACTTTTTTCCAAGCTAAACTGAAGAATGCATCAGCCTGCTCCCGGCTCCATGGCCGTGTTCGCTTAATGCTTGCGAGCACTGGCTCTGAAATCGATTCAGAAAAATAACTTAAAATGATACAAAATCTAAAAATAACATCCTGCTTCCACTTATAACCTTTCTGATTTGTGTCCTTGAATGTGTTTTTGGAGCTGAAAACGCCCTGACATTTCAGGCAAAGAACAGCCTCATTGCTATTTGGCTCCCGGTGAGCACCGGGAATAGAACAGAATAGGATAGAATAGTTATGCTATGTTATGCATGTGGTTCTGCATGACAAGCTGTGACGTAGGCCTGAGGGGTCCATCCAGGAGAGCAGCTCCCTGCAGGGCAGGCCCCAGGCCCATCCGTGAGAGAGGGGCAGAGGCGGTGGTTGGTTGTCCAGACCAACAGACGAGGTGTTGCACACCTGCAACATCGCTCAGGCAGGGACTGAAGGCTCCAGGCGGAGCTGAGACACCACGTCCCCTGGGCCCTTGGCAGGAGACGGTGTGGGCGGGGGTCCCAGGGGAGGCCGGTCCTGCCCGTTGAGGCCCCTGAGCACCCCCAGGACCCTGGCAGAAGTACACCTGTAGCGCTCGTATGCTCTCCTTTCCTTTAGGCATTTATGGTTGGCCACCCTGGAGAACGAGTTTTGGCCCAGATGGACCTTCACCCTGATGGAGTACTGTTGTTCTCTGACTCTTCTTTTAGCATGTTTTTTCCAAAGGAAACAGCTCAGGCATTTCTAAAAAGGACTACAAGGAGAAAAAAAAAACAACAAACAAATCCACAGGGGAAAGAACAGGTATTGCTCACATCAAAAAGGATTGCAACCATTTAGTTCCAGAGCACTTCCTGCTTCAGACTGAGGGCTTGGTTTTTGAGCCTCGCTAGCGTCACAGATGTGGGGTTTTGCCATCCCGTGGAAACCTAGCTAAACTGGATGAACACAGAAGACTCTCAAAAACTGCAGTGGCCCCATGCTTTTGGCAAATTTGTTCAGGTGGTCAAATTATGTTCCGATGATCCCCAGCTCTCACCCCCATCAGAAGGTACAAGCCCCTTCCACAAAGTGACAGAGCCAGTGCCTAGGCTGGGACGTGATTACCCATTCAATGCCTTCTGCTAGTGCAAGGCTGGGAGTAAATGTCATCAGAGATTTCCTCAGCATGTGCTGGTAGGGAAAGAAGGAGGAAGGGAGGGAGGGAGGGAGAAGAATCAAATCAAAATAAATACAGTCAAATTGAACTGAACTGAATCTGAATCTAAGCAAATCATCTTGAATCAAATAGAATAGAAGAGTTGAGTTGCAAGGGACCTACAACAAGGATTGAGTCCAACTGCCTGACCACTGCAAGCCTGACCAAACGTAAAAGAATGTTAATACGGGTGTTGTCCAAATGCCTCTTCAACACTGGCTGGCCACGGGGCATAGGAAGCCTGTTCCAGGGGTTGAGCACCCTCTTGGTAAAGAGAGATTTCCTCATGTCAAGTCCAAGCCTCCCCTGAGGGATGCAGCTTTGAGCCATTCCCACACGTCCTGGCACTGGATCCCAGGGAGAGGAGATCAGCACCTCCCTCTCCACTTCCCCTCCTCAGGAAGCTGTAGAGAGCCATGAGGGAGGTCGCCCCTCAGCCTCCTTCTCGCCAAACTAGACCAACTCCTCAGCTGCTCCCCAGAGGACATGCCTTCCAGCCCCTTCCCCAGCTTTGGTGCCCTCCTCTGGATGCATTCAGGGACCTTAACGACCTTTTGAAATTGTGGGGCCCAGGTCACGTGACTGCATCCTCCAGAGTTCGGGAATGCAATTACTACAGCTAGAGGTAATTGTTTCGGGATGTGCTACGTCAGCACGCATTTGTCACGTGGGGCCCTTTGCAAGGAGGAAAGCATGGCCTGAAAATGCACTGGCTACCAGTTTGTAAATCAAAACATAGGCTTTAGCTTACTAACGCCGTGTTGTTTGAAAGCCTTGCTCCTTAGCGGTCCTGTTCTCTTCTTGTTAAAGCCCTCTGCACAGGGGACACTCCTGACAAGGGAATTCCCCTCTAGCCTCACTCTCTCTGATGATCCACCACATTCATGTTTGGGCACATGCAAGGACCAGTTGCCTCTTCATACTGAGCTGGTATCAAAATGCTGAGATTCTTTAACTGAATAGACAGATGCTGGCAGCTTTCTGTACTCATTGCACTGATTTTGCAAACTAATTACCAAGTGTGCGCTAGAAGACTGGTTTTCATAGTTGGTTTAATCAATTTGAAAAAAAACCCCAAACAATGACGTTCCTTTGTATCTGAACAACGTTATCAGTCATTTCACCACGGCAACATTCTCAGGTGGTTTCAGGTGGGCGTATAAAAAAGCAAAACCCTCAGTCCTTCTTGGCAGCTATCTTCCAGGCGTGTAGGGACTCTCAAAGAGAGGCAATTGCCTTTTGGTGTCGGGCAGCCACCTGGCCAGCCAACTCCTTACCCACACCAGCATGATCAGCAATGAGCTTCCTCTCCCCTAAATACCTGCAGAATTCATTTCAAAACTCAGCAACGTGTCTTCACACTCCTGGAGAGTAAAGCTTATCCCTATAGACAGCCCAGTCAGCTTTCTCAGTGCCTGGCACTTTCTCCAAGGAAACTTCCAAAATGGAAGCTCAGTTCATGCCAGCTGTGGTTATTTCCTTCCCAAGGAGGCAGACATCCATCCATTTCTAAAGGGGCTACACTGACACCACCAGCTTCTCACTGACAGCCCACCCACACCATCTGTCCATTGCCCACCTGGCCAGCGGAGGGCTGGATCTACTGGCTATGACTGCATGGAGCTGGACTCCAGCAGGCTACTGATGGGTGAAAGCCTCCCTAACACATCTCTCAGGCTCCACCCTTCAGGCTTTGCTGTCATCAAATGTAGGAAAGGGAGCACTTCGTGGTCAGGACTTTTCAATTGAGATTGCAGAAAACCATTGTTCGAGAACTGCAGCTTTCCCTGACTACATCATATTCTCAATGTTGTGGCACCCCATGAACCAGAAAGTGCTGTATCCTCCTCGTCATCTCTTTCTACAGACCCCATGCTCCATACCAGCTGAAGCTCTGACAGGAGAGACAGCCCCTACCTCAAGAAAGCATGTGTGAAGAACTGCACTGTAGAAATAGGTAACCCAACATCAGGTGGAGCGCCATGAGTCTCTGCTCCAGTCTGGAAACATGGGAGCAGGCCGGTGTTCCTGTAGGCATGAGGAGATCACTGGGGGACTATGAGCCACCCATGTGATACAGGGAAATGCCTTCTCGCGTGTCAGGAAAGGTGTTTCCATAGGAAAGGCAAGCATTGTGCAAAGCCCTGGTGAGAACTCACCTGGACCACCATGGACGTTTCTCATTCCTCAGGTTCAAGAGAGAGAAATTCCACCCGGGGTGAAGGCAGACAAAGACTGAGCAGTTGACTGGGGACGTGGAGGGCCTGCAGGGCAGGTGACGACTCGAAGGAGCAAGGCAAAGACTGAAAAGGGCTGCCGTCACTTTCTTGGAAGTGCCACTATTTGGCACCCCTGTAAAAAATTACAAGAATAGTACCTTTGTTCCTCTTTCAGCACTCAAAATACTCAATGCTAAAGAAAAACGATATTTGCCAGGCTTTGAGATCAGATCTGAACATCTTCCCACAAAAGGAGGCAGGGAAATAACTCTCAGAAACATGAAAGTCACCAGACAGCTCTGAAAGTTGTACCCCATGGCTGAAGCGCACTTTGTACCCCATATCGACACGGCCAACTGCACAGCTTGGTTTCAGTGGGAAAAGGGGATGTGAGGGTGAGAGCAGCCATGGGCTATTTTTACAGTTTGGAAGAGTCGTTGCTGACCTGGCTGTGTCTTGGGCACGGATCCAAATGCTCTAGGTCTGAAAATGAGCAGCCTTTCCACCAGACCAGTGTAACCTCTGCTGCCTTCTTTTTCAAAGGCTGTGTTATTTCCATGGCGGTCTCTTGGCACCGCCCATCCCACCCTATGGCGCTGGTTACACTTTGGCTTTCCTCCAGGCCGTGGCTGCTGAAATCACCCCCCTTGCACCCCAGGAAAAGGGTTTGTGCCCAGCCAGATCAAGGCCCTTGTCCTCCTCGCTGCCTGACCTCATGGCCGCCAGCTCTGGTGCAGAGACGGGGGAGAGGGGACAGCTAATAGGGGTGGTCTCTGGGCGGCAGGCTTGGTTTCTGCCATGGCCTGAGAGAAGAGTAACAGCGCGAGGTTTGTCCTTGGGAGCCAAGTGGCAGAGGACACATCAGGGACGGCCAGCAGCTGCGCCCAGTGCGTGGCCACCAAGGGCAGGGACGGCCCCCTGGGCCCCCCGGGCCCAGGGACTGCCTCGGGGCCAGCACCCCAAAGGCCTTCCTCCAAAGGACGCTGGGCAGATGGGTGGTGGGCGGGGCGGCGCGGGGGCGGCGGGGGGGCGGAGCCTGGTCACACCCATGTCATAGGGCCACCACCCAGCAACGCAGCAGTCACAATGCCCCGGGACAGGATAAAAGGCAGCACCGTCCAGTGCCCGCTGCCAGGGCTGGCCTGGGGGCAGCCTGAAGACATCCGAGAGGAAGTCCTTGAGAAGCCGGCAGAATTACTTGGAGGGGGCTGCGGGAGCAAGACCGGAGGAGGCTGGACGAGGCTGCTGGAGAGGAGAAGAACCAGCGAGAGCTGGAGGCACCTGAGGCTCTCTGGTCTTTTCAGCCGGAGATCTGTGGCTAAAGCAAGGGAACACCTTCTTGAGGAGCACTGCAGAGCTCGCTGTCCTCATCCCCTGCAGAGCCAGTGGCAGCAGCTGTAAGAAATGGGACACGCAGGTGTTGCCAGGGGTCCCCGTGTTTTGGAGCAGGACCCACTGGTGTCCTGCCAGGCACAGAAAGGATTCTTGCCGCCAGGGCTGATCAGGCTGGGGACATCAGGCCACTCTGGGAAGCCCCTGAGATGGCTCCAGGTTGAGGGAGAACAGGCTTGGGCATCTCTTGGGAGGCGTGACCAGCCTGTGGGACGAGGAGGCAGGTCTTGCTCACAGGCTCAGGGAATAGCCGATCGCCAGCTCTGGGGTCAGGAAGGAATTTTCCCCCGGGGCAGATTGGCACCGGTCCCCGGGGGTTTTTTGCCTTCCTCTGCAGCACTGAGCATGACCACTTGTCAGGGCTCCTCTGCCCCATTTTGGCTAGGTTACTGCCTGCTGCTCATGCACCACGAAGACGGCCTCTCGTGCCCTGCAGCTGGGGGGAGGAAGGCTTTTTTTCCCCCACGGTGGGCTAGCAAGTATCCGTCCCCGGGGGTTTTTTGCCTTCCTCTGCAGCACTGAGCACAGCCCCTTGCCAGGGCTCCGTTGGGCCATTTTGGCCAGGTGCCTGCTGCTCCTGCTCCACGAAGGTGGCCCTCGTGCCCCGCATCCGGGGGGAGGAAGCGTTTTAGACTCCCAGGGTGGGCCCCCAGTGTGGCCCCCGGGGGTTGCTTCTTTTCCTCCGTAGCACTGAGCACAGCCCCTTTTCAAGGCTCCTCTGGGCCCTTTTCGCCTGGTTCTTGCCTGCTGCTCTCGTACCTCCAAGGTGCTACTTATGCCCTGGCTCTTCTGGGCTCTCTTTCCCATTGCAAGTTTGTAGTGGGAGCCAGCTCGGCTCTTCCCTCGGCTCCATTTCCCCAGGGGTTCTTGCCTGTGCAAAACAGCCAGCGCTTGGAAGGGCTCCAGGCTTGCTGCCCCATCTGGAGCTGCCACTTTTCGGCTCTCCCTGTGTGCAATAGAAGCGTGGGACAAGCACGAGAGTGCTCTTCATGCATCACTGGCCAAGAAGTACAACGGAGCAAGTTTTGGAAGGCAAAAAGGATGCTTGTTATCAACGTGTGTCCTGCTTTGGAAAATGCCCCACGATACCACACGCTGCTGCTGCTGCTGCTGCTGCTGCTGCTGCTGCTTCTTCCTCTTTTGTGTGTGGTTGGGCCTGGTCCTCGTTCTCCAAGTTCTCACTCTCCAGGAAACAGGGACCGCTTGGCATGTATTCCTGCTGCCACTTTCTGCAGCTCTGTCACTTGCCTTTGCAAGGGATCCTGCAAAGGACTTTTTTCCAAGCTAAACTGAAGAATGCATCAGCCTGCTCCCGGCTCCATGGCCGTGTTCGCTTAATGCTTGCGAGCACTGGCTCTGAAATAGATTCAGAAAAATAACTTAAAATGATACAAAATCTAAAAATAACATCCTGCTTCCACTTATAACCTTTCTGATTTGTGTCCTTGAATGTGTTTTTGGAGCTGAAAACGCCCTGACATTTCAGGCAAATAACAGCCTCATTGCTATTTGGCTCCCGGTGAGCACTGGGAATAGAACAGAATAGGATAGAAAAGTTATGCTATGTTATGCATGTGGTTCTGCATGACAAGCTGTGACCTAGGCCTGAGGGGTCCATCCAGGAGAGCAGCTCCCTGCAGGGCAGGCCCCAGGCCCATCCGTGAGAGAGGGGCAGAGGCGGTGGTTGGTTGTCCAGACCAACAGACGAGGTGTTGCACACCTGCAACATCGCTCAGGCAGGGACTGAAGGCTCCAGGCGGAGCTGAGACACCACGTCCCCTGGGCCCTTGGCAGGAGACGGTGTGGGCGGGGGTCCCAGGGGAGGCCGGTCCTGCCCGTTGAGGCCCCTGAGCACCCCCAGGACCCTGGCAGAAGTAGACCTGTAGCGCTCCTATGCTCTCCTTTCCTTTAGGCATTTATGGTTGGCCACCCTGGAGAACAAGTTTTGGCCCAGATGGACCTTCACCCTGATGGAGTACTGTTGTTCTCTGACTCTTCTTTTAGCATGTTTTTTCCAAAGGAAACAGCTCAGGCATTTCTAAAAAGGAGTACAAGGAGAAAAAAAAAAACAACAAACAAATCCACAGGGGAAAGAACAGGTATTGCTCACATCAAAAAGGTTTGCAACCATTTAGTTCCAGAGCACTTCCTGCTTCAGACTGAGGGCTTGGTTTTTGAGCCTCGCTAGCGTCACAGATGTGGGGTTTTGCCATCCCGTGGAAACCTAGCTAAACTGGATGAACACAGAAGACTCTCAAAAACTGCAGTGGCCCCATGCTTTTGGCAAATTTGTTCAGGTGGTCAAATTATGTTCCGATGATCCCCAGCTCTCACCCCCATCAGAAGGTACAAGCCCCTTCCACAAAGTGACAGAGCCAGTGCCTAGGCTGGGACATGATTACCCATTCAATGCCTTCTGCTAGTGCAAGGCTGGGAGTAAATGTCATCAGAGATTTCCTCAGCATGTGCTGGTAGGGAAAGAAGGAGGAAGGGAGGGAGGGAGGGAGAAGAATCAAATCAAAATAAATACAGTCAAATTGAACTGAACTGAATCTGAATCTAAGCAAATCATCTTGAATCAAATAGAATAGAAGAGTTGAGTTGCAAGGGACCTACAACAAGGATTGAGTCCAACTGCCTGACCACTGCAAGCCTGACCAAACGTAAAAGAATGTTAATACGGGTGTTGTCCAAATGCCTCTTCAACACTGGCTGGCCACGGGGCATAGGAAGCCTGTTCCAGGGGTTGAGCACCCTCTTGGTAAAGAGAGATTTCCTCATGTCAAGTCCAAGCCTCCCCTGAGGGATGCAGCTTTGAGCCATTCCCACACGTCCTGGCACTGGATCCCAGGGAGAGGAGATCAGCACCTCCCTCTCCACTTCCCCTCCTCAGGAAGCTGTAGAGAGCCATGAGGTCGCCCGCCCCTCAGCCTCCTTCTCGCCAAACTAGACCAACTCCTCAGCTGCTCCCCAGAGGACATGCCTTCCAGCCCCTTCCCCAGCTTTGGTGCCCTCCTCTGGAAGCATTCAGGGACCTTAACGACCTTTGAAATCGTGGGGCCCAGGTCACGTGACTGCATCCTCCAGAGTTCGGGAATGCAATTACTACAGCTAGAGGTAATTGTTTCGGGATGTGCTACATCAGCACGCATTTGTCACGTGGGGCCCTTTGCAAGGAGGAAAGCATGGCCTGAAAATGCACTGGCTACCAGTTTGTAAATCAAAACATAGGCTTTAGCTTACTAACGCCGTGTTGTTTGAAAGCCTTGCTCCTTAGCGGTCCTGTTCTCTTCTTGTTAAAGCCCTCTGCACAGGGGACACTCCTGACAAGGGAATTCCCCTCTAGCCTCACTCTCTCTGATGATCCACCACATTCATGTTTGGGCACATGCAAGGACCAGTTGCCTCTTCATACTGAGCTGGTATCAAAATGCTGAGATTCTTTAACTGAATAGACAGATGCTGGCAGCTTTCTGTACTCATTGCACTGATTTTGCAAACTAATTACCAAGTGTGCGCTAGAAGACTGGTTTTCATAGTTGGTTTAATCAATTTGAAAAAAAACCCCAAACAATGACGTTCCTTTGTATCTGAACAACGTTATCAGTCATTTCACCACGGCAACATTCTCAGGTGGTTTCAGGTGGGCGTATAAAAAAGCAAAACCCTCAGTCCTTCTTGGCAGCTATCTTCCAGGCGTGTAGGGACTCTCAAAGAGAGGCAATTGCCTTTTGGTGTCGGGCAGCCACCTGGCCAGCCAACTCCTTACCCACACCAGCATGATCAGCAATGACCTTCCTCTCCCCTAAATACCTGCAGAATTCATTTCAAAACTCAGCAACGTGTCTTCACACTCCTGGAGAGTAAAGCTTATCCCTATAGACAGCCCAGTCAGCTTTCTCAGTGCCTGGCACTTTCTCCAAGGAAACTTCCAAAATGGAAGCTCAGTTCATGCCAGCTGTGGTTATTTCCTTCCCGAGGAGGCAGGCAGACATCCATTTCTAAAGGGGCTACACTGACACCACCAGCTTCTCACTGACAGCCCACCCACACCATCTGTCCATTGCCCACCTGGCCAGCGGAGGGCTGGATCTACTGGCTATGACTGCATGGAGCTGGACTCCAGCAGGCTACTGATGGGTGAAAGCCTCCCTAACACATCTCTCAGGCTCCACCCTTCAGGCTTTGCTGTCATCAAATGTAGGAAAGGGAGCACTTCGTGGTCAGGACTTTTCAATTGAGATTGCAGAAAACCATTGTTCGAGAACTGCAGCTTTCCCTGACTACATCATATTCTCAATGTCGTGGCACCCCATGAACCAGAAAATGCTGTATCCTCCTCGTCATCTCTTTCTACAGACCCCATGCTCCATACCAGCTGAAGTTCTGACAGGAGAGACAGCCCCTACCTCCAGAAACCATGTGTGAAGAACTGCACTGTAGAAATAGGTAACCCAACATCAGGTGGAGCGCCATGAGTCTCTGCTCCAGTCTGGAAACATGGGAGCAGGCCGGTGTTCCTGTAGGCATGAGGAGATCACTGGGGGACTATGAGCCACCCATGTGATACAGGGAAATGCCTTCTCGCGTGTCAGGAAAGGTGTTTCCATAGGAAAGGCAAGCATTGTGCAAAGCCCTGGTGAGAACTCACCTGGACCACCATGGACATTTCTCATTCCTCAGGTTCAAGAGAGAGAAATTTCACCCAGGGTGAAGGCAGACAAAGACTGAGCAGTTGACTGGGGACGTGGAGGGCCTGCAGGGCAGGTGACGACTCGAAGGAGCAAGGCAAAGACTGAAAAGGGCTGCCGTCACTTTCTTGGAAGTGCCACTATTTGGCACCCCTGTAAAAAATTACAAGAATAGTACCTTTGTTCCTCTTTCAGCACTCAAAATACTCAATGCTAAAGAAAAACGATATTTGCCAGGCTTTGAGATCAGATCTGAACATCTTCCCACAAAAGGAGGCAGGGAAATAACTCTCAGAAACATGAAAGTCACCAGACAGCTCTGAAAGTTGTACCCCATGGCTGAAGCGCACTTTGTACCCCATATCGACACGGCCAACTGCACAGCTTGGTTTCAGTGGGAAAAGGGATGAGAGGGTGAGAGCAGCCATGGGCTATTTTTACAGTTTGGAAGAGTCGTTGCTGACCTGGCTGTGTCTTGGGCACGGATCCAAATGCTCTAGGTCTGAAAATGAGCAGCCTTTCCACCAGACCAGTGTAACCTCTGCTGCCTTCTTTTTCAAAGGCTGTGTTATTTCCATGGCAGTCTCTTGGCACCGCCCATCCCACCCTATGGCGCTGGTTACACTTTGGCTTTCCTCCAGGCCGTGGCTGCTGAAATCACCCCCCTTGCACCCCAGGAAAAGGGTTTGTGCCCAGCCAGATCAAGGCCCTTGTCCTCCTCGCTGCCTGACCTCATGGCCGCCAGCTCTGGTGCAGAGACGGGGGAGAGGGGACAGCTAATAGGGGTGGTCTCTGGGCGGCAGGCTTGGTTTCTGCCATGGCCTGAGAGAAGAGTAACAGCGCGAGGTTTGTCCTTGGGAGCCAAGTGGCAGAGGACACATCAGGGACGGCCAGCAGCTGCGCCCAGTGCGTGGCCACCAAGGGCAGGGACGGCCCCCTGGGCCCCCCGGGCCCAGGGACTGCCTCGGGGCCAGCACCCCAAAGGCCTTCCTCCAAAGGACGCTGGGCAGATGGGTGGTGGGCGGGGCGGCGCGGGGGCGGCGGGGGGGCGGAGCCTGGTCACACCCATGTCATAGGGCCACCACCCAGCAACGCAGCAGTCACAATGCCCCGGGACAGGATAAAAGGCAGCACCGTCCAGTGCCCGCTGCCAGGGCTGGCCTGGGGGCAGCCTGAAGACATCCGAGAGGAAGTCCTTGAGAAGCCGGCAGAATTACTTGGAGGGGGCTGCGGGAGCAAGACCGGAGGAGGCTGGACGAGGCTGCTGGAGAGGAGAAGAACCAGCGAGAGCTGGAGGCACCTGAGGCTCTCTGGTCTTTTCAGCCGGAGATCTGTGGCTAAAGCAAGGGAACACCTTCTTGAGGAGCACTGCAGAGCTCGCTGTCCTCATCCCCTGCAGAGCCAGTGGCAGCAGCCGTAAGAAATGGGACATGCAGGTGTTGCCAGGGGTCCCCGTGTTTTGGAGCAGGACCCACTGGTGTCCTGCCAGGCACAGAAAGGATTCTTGCCGCCAGGGCTGATCAGGCTGGGGACATCAGGCCACTCTGGGAAGCCCCTGAGATGGCTCCAGGTTGAGGGAGAACAGGCTTGGGCATCTCTTGGGAGGCGTGACCAGCCTGTGGGACGAGGAGGCAGGTCTTGCTCACAGGCTCAGGGAATAGCCGATCGCCAGCTCTGGGGTCAGGAAGGAATTTTCCCCCGGGGCAGATTGGCACCGGTCCCCGGGGGTTTTTTGCCTTCCTCTGCAGCACTGAGCATGACCACTTGTCAGGGCTCCTCTGCCCCATTTTGGCTAGGTTACTGCCTGCTGCTCATGCACCACGAAGACGGCCTCTCGTGCCCTGCAGCTGGGGGGAGGAAGGCTTTTTTTCCCCCACGGTGGGCTAGCAAGTGTCCCCGGGGGTTTTTTGCCTTCCTCTGCAGCACTGAGCACAGCCCCTTGCCAGGGCTCCGTTGGGCCATTTTGGCCAGGTGCCTGCTGCTCCTGCTCCACGAAGGTGGCCCTCGTGCCCCGCATCCGGGGGGAGGAAGCGTTTTAGACTCCCAGGGTGGGCCCCCAGTGTGGCCCCCGCGGGTTGCTTCTTTTCCTCCGTAGCATTGAGCACAGCCCCTTTTCAAGGCTCCTCTGGGCCCTTTTCGCCTGGTTCTTGCCTGCTGCTCTCGTACCTCCAAGGTGCTACTTATGCCCTGGCTCTTCTGGGCTCTCTTTCCCATTGCAAGTTTGTAGTGGGAGCCAGCTCGGCTCTTCCCTCGGCTCCATTTCCCCAGGGGTTCTTGCCTGTGCAAAACAGCCAGCGCTTGGAAGGGCTCCAGGCTTGCTGCCCCATCTGGAGCTGCCACTTTTCGGCTCTCCCTGTGTGCAATAGAAGCGTGGGACAAGCACGAGAGTGCTCTTCATGCATCACTGGCCAAGAAGTACAACGGAGCAAGTTTTGGAAGGCAAAAAGGATGCTTGTTATCAACGTGTGTCCTGCTTTGGAAAATGCCCCACGATACCACACGCTGCTGCTGCTGCTGCTGCTGCTTCTTCCTCTTTTGTGTGTGGTTGGGCCTGGTCCTCGTTCTCCAAGTTCTCACTCTCCAGGAAACAGGGACCGCTTGGCATGTATTCCTGCTGCCACTTTCTGCAGCTCTGTCACTTGCCTTTGCAAGGGATCCTGCAAAGGACTTTTTTCCAAGCTAAACTGAAGAATGCATCAGCCTGCTCCCGGCTCCATGGCCGTGTTCGCTTAATGCTTGCGAGCACTGGCTCTGAAATCGATTCAGAAAAATAACTTAAAATGATACAAAATCTAAAAATAACATCCTGCTTCCACTTATAACCTTTCTGATTTGTGTCCTTGAATGTGTTTTTGGAGCTGAAAACGCCCTGACATTTCAGGCAAAGAACAGCCTCATTGCTATTTGGCTCCCGGTGAGCACCGGGAATAGAACAGAATAGGATAGAATAGTTATGCTATGTTATGCATGTGGTTCTGCATGACAAGCTGTGACGTAGGCCTGAGGGGTCCATCCAGGAGAGCAGCTCCCTGCAGGGCAGGCCCCAGGCCCATCCGTGAGAGAGGGGCAGAGGCGGTGGTTGGTTGTCCAGACCAACAGACGAGGTGTTGCACACCTGCAACATCGCTCAGGCAGGGACAGAAGGCTCCAGGCGGAGCTGAGACACCACGTCCCCTGGGCCCTTGGCAGGAGACGGTGTGGGCGGGGGTCCCAGGGGAGGCCGGTCCTGCCCGTTGAGGCCCCTGAGCACCCCCAGGACCCTGGCAGAAGTAGACCTGTAGCGCTCCTATGCTCTCCTTTCCTTTAGGCATTTATGGTTGGCCACCCTGGAGAACGAGTTTTGGCCCAGATGGACCTTCACCCTGATGGAGTACTGTTGTTCTCTGACTCTTCTTTTAGCATGTTTTTTCCAAAGGAAACAGCTCAGGCATTTCTAAAAAGGAGTACAAGGAGAAAAAACAAAAACAACAAACAAATCCACAGGGGAAAGAACAGGTATTGCTCACATCAAAAAGGATTGCAACCATTTAGTTCCAGAGCACTTCCTGCTTCAGACTGAGGGCTTGGTTTTTGAGCCTCGCTAGCGTCACAGATGTGGGGTTTTGCCATCCCGTGGAAACCTAGCTAAACTGGATGAACACAGAAGACTCTCAAAAACTGCAGTGGCCCCATGCTTTTGGCAAATTTGTTCAGGTGGTCAAATTATGTTCCGATGATCCCCAGCTCTCACCCCCATCAGAAGGTACAAACCCCTTCCACAAAGTGACAGAGCCAGTGCCTAGGCTGGGACGTGATTACCCATTCAATGCCTTCTGCTAGTGCAAGGCTGGGAGTAAATGTCATCAGAGATTTCCTCAGCATGTGCTGGTAGGGAAAGAAGGAAGGAGGGAGGGAGGGAGGGAGGGAGGGAGGGAGGGAGGGAGGGAGGGAGAAGAATCAAATCAAAATAAATACAGTCAAATTGAACTGAACTGAATCTGAATCTAAGCAAATCATCTTGAATCAAATAGAATAGAAGAGTTGAGTTGCAAGGGACCTACAACAAGGATTGAGTCCAACTGCCTGACCACTGCAAGCCTGACCAAACGTAAAAGAATGTTAATACGGGTGTTGTCCAAATGCCTCTTCAACACTGACTGGCCACGGGGCATAGGAAGCCTGTTCCAGGGGTTGAGCACCCTCTTGGTAAAGAGAGATTTCCTCATGGCAAGTCCAAGCCTCCCCTGAGGGATGCAGCTTTGAGCCATTCCCACACGTCCTGGCACTGGATCCCAGGGAGAGGAGATCAGCACCTCCCTCTCCACTTCCCCTCCTCAGGAAGCTGTAGAGAGCCATGAGGTCGCCCGCCCCTCAGCCTCCTTCTCGCCAAACTAGACAAAATCCTCAGCTGCTCCCCAGAGGACATGCCTTCCAGCCCCTTCCCCAGCTTTGGTGCCCTCCTCTGGATGCATTCAGGGACCTTAACGACCTTTGAAATCGTGGGGCCCAGGTCACGTGACTGCATCCTCCAGAGTTCGGGAATGCAATTACTACAGCTAGAGGTAATTGTTTCGGGATGTGCTATGTCAGCACGCATTTGCCACGTGGGGCCCTTTGCAAGGAGGAAAGCATGGCCTGAAAATGCACTGGCTACCAGTTTGTAAATCAAAACATAGGCTTTAGCTTACTAACGCCGTGTTGTTTGAAAGCCTTGCTCCTTAGCGGTCCTGTTCTCTTCTTGTTAAAGCCCTCTGCACAGGGGACACTCCTGACAAGGGAATTCCCCTCTAGCCTCACTCTCTCTGATGATCCACCACATTCATGTTTGGGCACATGCAAGGACCAGTTGCCTCTTCATACTGAGCTGGTATCAAAATGCTGAGATTCTTTAACTGAATAGACAGATGCTGGCAGCTTTCGGTACTCATTGCACTGGTTTTGCAAACTAATTACCAAGTGTGCGCTAGAAGACTGGTTTTCATAGTTGGTTTAATCAATTTGAAAAAAAACCCCAAACAATGACGTTCCTTTGTATCTGAACAACGTTATCAGTCATTTCACCACGGCAACATTCTCAGGTGGTTTCAGGTGGGCGTATAAAAAAGCAAAACCCTCAGTCCTTCTTGGCAGCTATCTTCCAGGCGTGTAGGGACTCTCAAAGAGAGGCAATTGCCTTTTGGTGTCGGGCAGCCACCTGGCCAGCCAACTCCTTACCCACACCAGCATGATCAGCAATGACCTTCCTCTCCCCTAAATACCTGCAGAATTCATTTCAAAACTCAGCAACGTGTCTTCACACTCCTGGAGAGTAAAGCTTATCCCTATAGACAGCCCAGTCAGCTTTCTCAGTGCCTGGCACTTTCTCCAAGGAAACTTCCAAAATGGAAGCTCAGTTCATGCCAGCTGTGGTTATTTCCTTCCCGAGGAGGCAGACATCCATCCATTTCTAAAGGGGCTACACTGACACCACCAGCTTCTCACTGACAGCCCACCCACACCATCTGTCCATTGCCCACCTGGCCAGCGGAGGGCTGGATCTACTGGCTATGACTGCATGGAGCTGGACTCCAGCAGGCTACTGATGGGTGAAAGCCTCCCTAACACATCTCTCAGGCTCCACCCTTCAGGCTTTGCTGTCATCAAATGTAGGAAAGGGAGCACTTCGTGGTCAGGACTTTTCAATTGAGATTGCAGAAAACCATTGTTCGAGAACTGCAGCTTTCCCTGACTACATCATATTCTCAATGTCGTGGCACCCCATGAACCAGAAAATGCTGTATCCTCCTCGTCATCTCTTTCTACAGACCCCATGCTCCATACCAGCTGAAGCTCTGACAGGAGAGACAGCCCCTACCTCAAGAAAGCATGTGTGAAGAACTGCACTGTAGAAATAGGTAACCCAACATCAGGTGGAGCGCCATGAGTCTCTGCTCCAGTCTGGAAACATGGGAGCAGGCCGGTGTTCCTGTAGGCATGAGGAGATCACTGGGGGACTATGAGCCACCCATGTGATACAGGGAAATGCCTTCTCGCGTGTCAGGAAAGGTGTTTCCATAGGAAAGGCAAGCATTGTGCAAAGCCCTGGTGAGAACTCACCTGGACCACCATGGACGTTTCTCATTCCTCAGGTTCAAGAGAGAGAAATTCCACCCAGGGTGAAGGCGGACAAAGGCTGAGCAGTTGACTGGGGACGTGGAGGGCCTGCAGGGCAGGTGACGACTCGAAGGAGCAAGGCAAAGACTGAAAAGGGCTGCCGTCACTTTCTTGGAAGTGCCACTATTTGGCACCCCTGTAAAAAATTACAAGAATAGTACCTTTGTTCCTCTTTCAGCACTCAAAATACTCAATGCTAAAGAAAAACGATATTTGCCAGGCTTTGAGATCAGATCTGAACATCTTCCCACAAAAGGAGGCAGGGAAATAACTCTCAGAAACATGAAAGTCACCAGACAGCTCTGAAAGTTGTACCCCATGGCTGAAGCGCACTTTGTACCCCATATCGACACGGCCAACTGCACAGCTTGGTTTCAGTGGGAAAAGGGATGAGAGGGTGAGAGCAGCCATGGGCTATTTTTACAGTTTGGAAGAGTCGTTGCTGACCTGGCTGTGTCTTGGGCACGGATCCAAATGCTCTAGGTCTGAAAATGAGCAGCCTTTCCACCAGACCAGTGTAACCTCTGCTGCCTTCTTTTTCAAAGGCTGTGTTATTTCCATGGCAGTCTCTTGGCACCGCCCATCCCACCCTATGGCGCTGGTTACACTTTGGCTTTCCTCCAGGCCGTGGCTGCTGAAATCACCCCCCTTGCACCCCAGGAAAAGGGTTTGTGCCCAGCCAGATCAAGGCCCTTGTCCTCCTCGCTGCCTGACCTCATGGCCGCCAGCTCTGGTGCAGAGACGGGGGAGAGGGGACAGCTAATAGGGGTGGTCTCTGGGCGGCAGGCTTGGTTTCTGCCATGGCCTGAGAGAAGAGTAACAGCGCGAGGTTTGTCCTTGGGAGCCAAGTGGCAGAGGACACATCAGGGACGGCCAGCAGCTGCGCCCAGTGCGTGGCCACCAAGGGCAGGGACGGCCCCCTGGGCCCCCCGGGCCCAGGGACTGCCTCGGGGCCAGCACCCCAAAGGCCTTCCTCCAAAGGACGCTGGGCAGATGGGTGGTGGGCGGGGCGGCGCGGGGGCGGCGGGGGGGCGGAGCCTGGTCACACCCATGTCATAGGGCCACCACCCAGCAACGCAGCAGTCACAATGCCCCGGGACAGGATAAAAGGCAGCACCGTCCAGTGCCCGCTGCCAGGGCTGGCCTGGGGGCAGCCTGAAGACATCCGAGAGGAAGTCCTTGAGAAGCCGGCAGAATTACTTGGAGGGGGCTGCGGGAGCAAGACCGGAGGAGGCTGGACGAGGCTGCTGGAGAGGAGAAGAACCAGCGAGAGCTGGAGGCACCTGAGGCTCTCTGGTCTTTTCAGCCGGAGATCTGTGGCTAAAGCAAGGGAACACCTTCTTGCGGAGCACTGCAGAGCTCGCTGTCCTCATCCCCTGCAGAGCCAGTGGCAGCAGCCGTAAGAAATGGGACACGCAGGTGTTGCCAGGGGTCCCCGTGTTTTGGAGCAGGACCCACTGGTGTCCTGCCAGGCACAGAAAGGATTCTTGCCGCCAGGGCTGATCAGGCTGGGGACATCAGGCCACTCTGGGAAGCCCCTGAGATGGCTCCAGGTTGAGGGAGAACAGGCTTGGGCATCTCGTGGGAGGCGTGACCAGCCTGTGGGACGAGGAGGCAGGTCTTGCTCACAGGCTCAGGGAATAGCCGATCGCCAGCTCTGGGGTCAGGAAGGAATTTTCCCCCGGGGCAGATTGGCACCGGTCCCCGGGGGTTTTTTGCCTTCCTCTGCAGCACTGAGCATGACCACTTGTCAGGGCTCCTCTGCCCCATTTTGGCTAGGTTACTGCCTGCTGCTCATGCACCACGAAGACGGCCTCTCGTGCCCTGCAGCTGGGGGGAGGAAGGCTTTTTTTCCCCCACGGTGGGCTAGCAAGTGTCCCCGGGGGTTTTTTGCCTTCCTCTGCAGCACTGAGCACAGCCCCTTGCCAGGGCTCCGTTGGGCCATTTTGGCCAGGTGCCTGCTGCTCCTGCTCCACGAAGGTGGCCCTCGTGCCCCGCATCCGGGGGGAGGAAGCGTTTTAGACTCCCAGGGTGGGCCCCCAGTGTGGCCCCCGGGGGTTGCTTCTTTTCCTCCGTAGCATTGAGCACAGCCCCTTTTCAAGGCTCCTCTGGGCCCTTTTCGCCTGGTTCTTGCCTGCTGCTCTTGTACCTCCAAGGTGCTACTTATGCCCTGGCTCTTCTGGGCTCTCTTTCCCATTGCAAGTTTGTAGTGGGAGCCAGCTCGGCTCTTCCCTCGGCTCCATTTCCCCAGGGGTTCTTGCCTGTGCAAAACAGCCAGCGCTTGGAAGGGCTCCAGGCTTGCTGCCCCATCTGGAGCTGCCACTTTTCGGCTCTCCCTGTGTGCAATAGAAGCGTGGGACAAGCACGAGAGTGCTCTTCATGCATCACTGGCCAAGAAGTACAACGGAGCAAGTTTTGGAAGGCAAAAAGGATGCTTGTTATCAACGTGTGTCCTGCTTTGGAAAATGCCCCACGATACCACACGCTGCTGCTGCTGCTGCTGCTGCTTCTTCCTCTTTTGTGTGTGGTTGGGCCTGGTCCTCGTTCTCCAAGTTCTCACTCTCCAGGAAACAGGGACCGCTTGGCATGTATTCCTGCTGCCACTTTCTGCAGCTCTGTCACTTGCCTTTGCAAGGGATCCTGCAAAGGACTTTTTTCCAAGCTAAACTGAAGAATGCATCAGCCTGCTCCCGGCTCCATGGCCGTGTTCGCTTAATGCTTGCGAGCACTGGCTCTGAAATCGATTCAGAAAAATAACTTAAAATGATACAAAATCTAAAAATAACATCCTGCTTCCACTTATAACCTTTCTGATTTGTGTCCTTGAATGTGTTTTTGGAGCTGAAAACGCCCTGACATTTCAGGCAAAGAACAGCCTCATTGCTATTTGGCTCCCGGTGAGCACCGGGAATAGAACAGAATAGGATAGAATAGTTATGCTATGTTATGCATGTGGTTCTGCATGACAAGCTGTGACGTAGGCCTGAGGGGTCCATCCAGGAGAGCAGCTCCCTGCAGGGCAGGCCCCAGGCCCATCCGTGAGAGAGGGGCAGAGGCGGTGGTTGGTTGTCCAGACCAACAGACGAGGTGTTGCACACCTGCAACATCGCTCAGGCAGGGACAGAAGGCTCCAGGCGGAGCTGAGACACCACGTCCCCTGGGCCCTTGGCAGGAGACGGTGTGGGCGGGGGTCCCAGGGGAGGCCGGTCCTGCCCGTTGAGGCCCCTGAGCACCCCCAGGACCCTGGCAGAAGTAGACCTGTAGCGCTCCTATGCTCTCCTTTCCTTTAGGCATTTATGGTTGGCCACCCTGGAGAACGAGTTTTGGCCCAGATGGACCTTCACCCTGATGGAGTACTGTTGTTCTCTGACTCTTCTTTTAGCATGTTTTTTCCAAAGGAAACAGCTCAGGCATTTCTAAAAAGGAGTACAAGGAGAAAAAACAAAAACAACAAACAAATCCACAGGGGAAAGAACAGGTATTGCTCACATCAAAAAGGATTGCAACCATTTAGTTCCAGAGCACTTCCTGCTTCAGACTGAGGGCTTGGTTTTTGAGCCTCGCTAGCGTCACAGATGTGGGGTTTTGCCATCCCGTGGAAACCTAGCTAAACTGGATGAACACAGAAGACTCTCAAAAACTGCAGTGGCCCCATGCTTTTGGCAAATTTGTTCAGGTGGTCAAATTATGTTCCGATGATCCCCAGCTCTCACCCCCATCAGAAGGTACAATCCCCTTCCACAAAGTGACAGAGCCAGTGCCTAGGCTGGGACGTGATTACCCATTCAATGCCTTCTGCTAGTGCAAGGCTGGGAGTAAATGTCATCAGAGATTTCCTCAGCATGTGCTGGTAGGGAAAGAAGGAGGGAGGGAGGGAGAAGAATCAAATCAAAATAAATACAGTCAAATTGAACTGAACTGAATCTGAATCTAAGCAAATCATCTTGAATCAAATAGAATAGAAGAGTTGAGTTGCAAGGGACCTACAACAAGGATTGAGTCCAACTGCCTGACCACTGCAAGCCTGACCAAACGTAAAAGAATGTTAATACGGGTGTTGTCCAAATGCCTCTTCAACACTGGCTGGCCACGGGGCATAGGAAGCCTGTTCCAGGGGTTGAGCACCCTCTTGGTAAAGAGAGATTTCCTCATGTCAAGTCCAAGCCTCCCCTGAGGGATGCAGCTTTGAGCCATTCCCACACGTCCTGGCACTGGATCCCAGGGAGAGGAGATCAGCACCTCCCTCTCCACTTCCCCTCCTCAGGAAGCTGTAGAGAGCCATGAGGTCGCCCGCCCCTCAGCCTCCTTCTCGCCAAACTAGACCAACTCCTCAGCTGCTCCCCACAGGACATGCCTTCCAGCCCCTTCCCCAGCTTTGGTGCCCTCCTCTGGATGCATTCAGGGACCTTAACGACCTTTGAAATCGTGGGGCCCAGGTCACGTGACTGCATCCTCCAGAGTTCAGGAATGCAATTACTACAGCTAGAGGTAATTGTTTCGGGATGTGCTATGTCAGCACGCATTTGCCACGTGGGGCCCTTTGCAAGGAGGAAAGCATGGCCTGAAAATGCACTGGCTACCAGTTTGTAAATCAAAACATAGGCTTTAGCTTACTAACGCCGTGTTGTTTGAAAGCCTTGCTCCTTAGCGGTCCTGTTCTCTTCTTGTTAAAGCCCTCTGCACAGGGGACACTCCTGACAAGGGAATTCCCCTCTAGCCTCACTCTCTCTGCTGATCCACCACATTCATGTTTGGGCACATGCAAGGACCAGTTGCCTCTTCATACTGAGCTGGTATCAAAATGCTGAGATTCTTTAACTGAATAGACAGATGCTGGCAGCTTTCGGTACTCATTGCACTGGTTTTGCAAACTAATTACCAAGTGTGCGCTAGAAGACTGGTTTTCATAGTTGGTTTAATCAATTTGAAAAAAAACCCCAAACAATGACGTTCCTTTGTATCTGAACAACGTTATCAGTCATTTCACCACGGCAACATTCTCAGGTGGTTTCAGGTGGGCGTATAAAAAAGCAAAACCCTCAGTCCTTCTTGGCAGCTATCTTCCAGGCGTGTAGGGACTCTCAAAGAGAGGCAATTGCCTTTTGGTGTCGGGCAGCCACCTGGCCAGCCAACTCCTTACCCACACCAGCATGATCAGCAATGACCTTCCTCTCCCCTAAATACCTGCAGAATTCATTTCAAAACTCAGCAACGTGTCTTCACACTCCTGGAGAGTAAAGCTTATCCCTATAGACAGCCCAGTCAGCTTTCTCAGTGCCTGGCACTTTCTCCAAGGAAACTTCCAAAATGGAAGCTCAGTTCATGCCAGCTGTGGTTATTTCCTTCCCGAGGAGGCAGGCAGACATCCATTTCTAAAGGGGCTACACTGACACCACCAGCTTCTCACTGACAGCCCACCCACACCATCTGTCCATTGCCCACCTGGCCAGCGGAGGGCTGGATCTACTGGCTATGACTGCATGGAGCTGGACTCCAGCAGGCTACTGATGGGTGAAAGCCTCCCTAACACATCTCTCAGGCTCCACCCTTCAGGCTTTGCTGTCATCAAATGTAGGAAAGGGAGCACTTCGTGGTCAGGACTTTTCAATTGAGATTGCAGAAAACCATTGTTCGAGAACTGCAGCTTTCCCTGACTACATCATATTCTCAATGTCGTGGCACCCCATGAACCAGAAAATGCTGTATCCTCCTCGTCATCTCTTTCTACAGACCCCATGCTCCATACCAGCTGAAGCTCTGACAGGAGAGACAGCCCCTACCTCAAGAAAGCATGTGTGAAGAACTGCACTGTAGAAATAGGTAACCCAACATCAGGTGGAGTGCCATGAGTCTCTGCTCCAGTCTGGAAACATGGGAGCAGGCCGGTGTTCCTGTAGGCATGAGGAGATCACTGGGGGACTATGAGCCACCCATGTGATACAGGGAAATGCCTTCTCGCGTGTCAGGAAAGGTGTTTCCATAGGAAAGGCAAGCATTGTGCAAAGCCCTGGTGAGAACTCACCTGGACCACCATGGACGTTTCTCATTCCTCAGGTTCAAGAGAGAGAAATTCCACCCGGGGTGAAGGCAGACAAAGACTGAGCAGTTGACTGGGGACGTGGAGGGCCTGCAGGGCAGGTGACGACTCGAAGGAGCAAGGCAAAGACTGAAAAGGGCTGCCGTCACTTTCTTGGAAGTGCCACTATTTGGCACCCCTGTAAAAAATTACAAGAATAGTACCTTTGTTCCTCTTTCAGCACTCAAAATACTCAATGCTAAAGAAAAACGATATTTGCCAGGCTTTGAGATCAGATCTGAACATCTTCCCACAAAAGGAGGCAGGGAAATAACTCTCAGAAACATGAAAGTCACCAGCCAGCTCTGAAAGTTGTACCCCATGGCTGAAGCGCACTTTGTACCCCATATCGACACGGCCAACTGCACAGCTTGGTTTCAGTGGGAAAAGGGATGAGAGGGTGAGAGCAGCCATGGGCTATTTTTACAGTTTGGAAGAGTCGTTGCTGACCTGGCTGTGTCTTGGGCACGGATCCAAATGCTCTAGGTCTGAAAATGAGCAGCCTTTCCACCAGACCAGTGTAACCTCTGCTGCCTTCTTTTTCAAAGGCTGTGTTATTTCCATGGCAGTCTCTTGGCACCGCCCATCCCACCCGATGGCGCTGGTTACACTTTGGCTTTCCTCCAGGCCGTGGCTGCTGAAATCACCCCCCTTGCACCCCAGGAAAAGGGTTTGTGCCCAGCCAGATCAAGGCCCTTGTCCTCCTCGCTGCCTGACCTCATGGCCGCCAGCTCTGGTGCAGAGACGGGGGAGAGGGGACAGCTAATAGGGGTGGTCTCTGGGCGGCAGGCTTGGTTTCTGCCATGGCCTGAGAGAAGAGTAACAGCGCGAGGTTTGTCCTTGGGAGCCAAGTGGCAGAGGACACATCAGGGACGGCCAGCAGCTGCGCCCAGTGCGTGGCCACCAAGGGCAGGGACGGCCCCCTGGGCCCCCCGGGCCCAGGGACTGCCTCGGGGCCAGCACCCCAAAGGCCTTCCTCCAAAGGACGCTGGGCAGATGGGTGGTGGGCGGGGCGGCGCGGGGGCGGCGGGGGGGCGGAGCCTGGTCACACCCATGTCATAGGGCCACCACCCAGCAACGCAGCAGTCACAATGCCCCGGGACAGGATAAAAGGCAGCACCGTCCAGTGCCCGCTGCCAGGGCTGGCCTGGGGGCAGCCTGAAGACATCCGAGAGGAAGTCCTTGAGAAGCCGGCAGAATTACTTGGAGGGGGCTGCGGGAGCAAGACCGGAGGAGGCTGGACGAGGCTGCTGGAGAGGAGAAGAACCAGCGAGAGCTGGAGGCACCTGAGGCTCTCTGGTCTTTTCAGCCGGAGATCTGTGGCTAAAGCAAGGGAACACCTTCTTGCGGAGCACTGCAGAGCTCGCTGTCCTCATCCCCTGCAGAGCCAGTGGCAGCAGCCGTAAGAAATGGGACACGCAGGTGTTGCCAGGGGTCCCCGTGTTTTGGAGCAGGACCCACTGGTGTCCTGCCAGGCACAGAAAGGATTCTTGCCGCCAGGGCTGATCAGGCTGGGGACATCAGGCCACTCTGGGAAGCCCCTGAGATGGCTCCAGGTTGAGGGAGAACAGGCTTGGGCATCTCGTGGGAGGCGTGACCAGCCTGTGGGACGAGGAGGCAGGTCTTGCTCACAGGCTCAGGGAATAGCCGATCGCCAGCTCTGGGGTCAGGAAGGAATTTTCCCCCGGGGCAGATTGGCACCGGTCCCCGGGGGTTTTTTGCCTTCCTCTGCAGCACTGAGCATGACCACTTGTCAGGGCTCCTCTGCCCCATTTTGGCTAGGTTACTGCCTGCTGCTCATGCACCACGAAGACGGCCTCTCGTGCCCTGCAGCTGGGGGGAGGAAGGCTTTTTTTCCCCCACGGTGGGCTAGCAAGTGTCCCCGGGGGTTTTTTGCCTTCCTCTGCAGCACTGAGCACAGCCCCTTGCCAGGGCTCCGTTGGGCCATTTTGGCCAGGTGCCTGCTGCTCCTGCTCCACGAAGGTGGCCCTCGTGCCCCGCATCCGGGGGGAGGAAGCGTTTTAGACTCCCAGGGTGGGCCCCCAGTGTGGCCCCCGGGGGTTGCTTCTTTTCCTCCGTAGCATTGAGCACAGCCCCTTTTCAAGGCTCCTCTGGGCCCTTTTCGCCTGGTTCTTGCCTGCTGCTCTTGTACCTCCAAGGTGCTACTTATGCCCTGGCTCTTCTGGGCTCTCTTTCCCATTGCAAGTTTGTAGTGGGAGCCAGCTCGGCTCTTCCCTCGGCTCCATTTCCCCAGGGGTTCTTGCCTGTGCAAAACAGCCAGCGCTTGGAAGGGCTCCAGGCTTGCTGCCCCATCTGGAGCTGCCACTTTTCGGCTCTCCCTGTGTGCAATAGAAGCGTGGGACAAGCACGAGAGTGCTCTTCATGCATCACTGGCCAAGAAGTACAACGGAGCAAGTTTTGGAAGGCAAAAAGGATGCTTGTTATCAACGTGTGTCCTGCTTTGGAAAATGCCCCACGATACCACACGCTGCTGCTGCTGCTGCTGCTGCTTCTTCCTCTTTTGTGTGTGGTTGGGCCTGGTCCTCGTTCTCCAAGTTCTCACTCTCCAGGAAACAGGGACCGCTTGGCATGTATTCCTGCTGCCACTTTCTGCAGCTCTGTCACTTGCCTTTGCAAGGGATCCTGCAAAGGACTTTTTTCCAAGCTAAACTGAAGAATGCATCAGCCTGCTCCCGGCTCCATGGCCGTGTTCGCTTAATGCTTGCGAGCACTGGCTCTGAAATCGATTCAGAAAAATAACTTAAAATGATACAAAATCTAAAAATAACATCCTGCTTCCACTTATAACCTTTCTGATTTGTGTCCTTGAATGTGTTTTTGGAGCTGAAAACGCCCTGACATTTCAGGCAAAGAACAGCCTCATTGCTATTTGGCTCCCGGTGAGCACCGGGAATAGAACAGAATAGGATAGAATAGTTATGCTATGTTATGCATGTGGTTCTGCATGACAAGCTGTGACCTAGGCCTGAGGGGTCCATCCAGGAGAGCAGCTCCCTGCAGGGCAGGCCCCAGGCCCATCCGTGAGAGAGGGGCAGAGGCGGTGGTTGGTTGTCCAGACCAACAGACGAGGTGTTGCACACCTGCAACATCGCTCAGGCAGGGACAGAAGGCTCCAGGCGGAGCTGAGACACCACGTCCCCTGGGCCCTTGGCAGGAGACGGTGTGGGCGGGGGTCCCAGGGGAGGCCGGTCCTGCCCGTTGAGGCCCCTGAGCACCCCCAGGACCCTGGCAGAAGTAGACCTGTAGCGCTCCTATGCTCTCCTTTCCTTTAGGCATTTATGGTTGGCCACCCTGGAGAACGAGTTTTGGCCCAGATGGACCTTCACCCTGATGGAGTACTGTTGTTCTCTGACTCTTCTTTTAGCATGTTTTTTCCAAAGGAAACAGCTCAGGCATTTCTAAAAAGGAGTACAAGGAGAAAAAACAAAAACAACAAACAAATCCACAGGGGAAAGAACAGGTATTGCTCACATCAAAAAGGATTGCAACCATTTAGTTCCAGAGCACTTCCTGCTTCAGACTGAGGGCTTGGTTTTTGAGCCTCGCTAGCGTCACAGATGTGGGGTTTTGCCATCCCGTGGAAACCTAGCTAAACTGGATGAACACAGAAGACTCTCAAAAACTGCAGTGGCCCCATGCTTTTGGCAAATTTGTTCAGGTGGTCAAATTATGTTCCGATGATCCCCAGCTCTCACCCCCATCAGAAGGTACAAACCCCTTCCACAAAGTGACAGAGCCAGTGCCTAGGCTGGGACGTGATTACCCATTCAATGCCTTCTGCTAGTGCAAGGCTGGGAGTAAATGTCATCAGAGATTTCCTCAGCATGTGCTGGTAGGGAAAGGAGGGAGGGAGGGAGGGAGGGAGGGAGGGAGGGAGGGAGGGAGAAGAATCAAATCAAAATAAATACAGTCAAATTGAACTGAACTGAATCTGAATCTAAGCAAATCATCTTGAATCAAATAGAATAGAAGAGTTGAGTTGCAAGGGACCTACAACAAGGATTGAGTCCAACTGCCTGACCACTGCAAGCCTGACCAAACGTAAAAGAATGTTAATACGGGTGTTGTCCAAATGCCTCTTCAACACTGACTGGCCACGGGGCATAGGAAGCCTGTTCCAGGGGTTGAGCACCCTCTTGGTAAAGAGAGATTTCCTCATGTCAAGTCCAAGCCTCCCCTGAGGGATGCAGCTTTGAGCCATTCCCACACGTCCTGGCACTGGATCCCAGGGAGAGGAGATCAGCACCTCCCTCTCCACTTCCCCTCCTCAGGAAGCTGTAGAGAGCCATGAGGGAGGTCGCCCCTCAGCCTCCTTCTCGCCAAACTAGACAAAATCCTCAGCTGCTCCCCAGAGGACATGCCTTCCAGCCCCTTCCCCAGCTTTGGTGCCCTCCTCTGGATGCATTCAGGGACCTTAACGACCTTTGAAATCGTGGGGCCCAGGTCACGTGACTGCATCCTCCAGAGTTCGGGAATGCAATTACTACAGCTAGAGGTAATTGTTTCGGGATGTGCTATGTCAGCACGCATTTGCCACGTGGGGCCCTTTGCAAGGAGGAAAGCATGGCCTGAAAATGCACTGGCTACCAGTTTGTAAATCAAAACATAGGCTTTAGCTTACTAACGCCGTGTTGTTTGAAAGCCTTGCTCCTTAGCGGTCCTGTTCTCTTCTTGTTAAAGCCCTCTGCACAGGGGACACTCCTGACAAGGGAATTCCCCTCTAGCCTCACTCTCTCTGATGATCCACCACATTCATGTTTGGGCACATGCAAGGACCAGTTGCCTCTTCATACTGAGCTGGTATCAAAATGCTGAGATTCTTTAACTGAATAGACAGATGCTGGCAGCTTTCGGTACTCATTGCACTGGTTTTGCAAACTAATTACCAAGTGTGCGCTAGAAGACTGGTTTTCATAGTTGGTTTAATCAATTTGAAAAAAAACCCCAAACAATGACGTTCCTTTGTATCTGAACAACGTTATCAGTCATTTCACCACGGCAACATTCTCAGGTGGTTTCAGGTGGGCGTATAAAAAAGCAAAACCCTCAGTCCTTCTTGGCAGCTATCTTCCAGGCGTGTAGGGACTCTCAAAGAGAGGCAATTGCCTTTTGGTGTCGGGCAGCCACCTGGCCAGCCAACTCCTTACCCACACCAGCATGATCAGCAATGACCTTCCTCTCCCCTAAATACCTGCAGAATTCATTTCAAAACTCAGCAACGTGTCTTCACACTCCTGGAGAGTAAAGCTTATCCCTATAGACAGCCCAGTCAGCTTTCTCAGTGCCTGGCACTTTCTCCAAGGAAACTTCCAAAATGGAAGCTCAGTTCATGCCAGCTGTGGTTATTTCCTTCCCGAGGAGGCAGGCAGACATCCATTTCTAAAGGGGCTACACTGACACCACCAGCTTCTCACTGACAGCCCACCCACACCATCTGTCCATTGCCCACCTGGCCAGCGGAGGGCTGGATCTACTGGCTATGACTGCATGGAGCTGGACTCCAGCAGGCTACTGATGGGTGAAAGCCTCCCTAACACATCTCTCAGGCTCCACCCTTCAGGCTTTGCTGTCATCAAATGTAGGAAAGGGAGCACTTCGTGGTCAGGACTTTTCAATTGAGATTGCAGAAAACCATTGTTCGAGAACTGCAGCTTTCCCTGACTACATCATATTCTCAATGTCGTGGCACCCCATGAACCAGAAAATGCTGTATCCTCCTCGTCATCTCTTTCTACAGACCCCATGCTCCATACCAGCTGAAGCTCTGACAGGAGAGACAGCCCCTACCTCAAGAAAGCATGTGTGAAGAACTGCACTGTAGAAATAGGTAACCCAACATCAGGTGGAGTGCCATGAGTCTCTGCTCCAGTCTGGAAACATGGGAGCAGGCCGGTGTTCCTGTAGGCATGAGGAGATCACTGGGGGACTATGAGCCACCCATGTGATACAGGGAAATGCCTTCTCGCGTGTCAGGAAAGGTGTTTCCATAGGAAAGGCAAGCATTGTGCAAAGCCCTGGTGAGAACTCACCTGGACCACCATGGACGTTTCTCATTCCTCAGGTTCAAGAGAGAGAAATTCCACCCGGGGTGAAGGCAGACAAAGACTGAGCAGTTGACTGGGGACGTGGAGGGCCTGCAGGGCAGGTGACGACTCGAAGGAGCAAGGCAAAGACTGAAAAGGGCTGCCGTCACTTTCTTGGAAGTGCCACTATTTGGCACCCCTGTAAAAAATTACAAGAATAGTACCTTTGTTCCTCTTTCAGCACTCAAAATACTCAATGCTAAAGAAAAACGATATTTGCCAGGCTTTGAGATCAGATCTGAACATCTTCCCACAAAAGGAGGCAGGGAAATAACTCTCAGAAACATGAAAGTCACCAGCCAGCTCTGAAAGTTGTACCCCATGGCTGAAGCGCACTTTGTACCCCATATCGACACGGCCAACTGCACAGCTTGGTTTCAGTGGGAAAAGGGATGAGAGGGTGAGAGCAGCCATGGGCTATTTTTACAGTTTGGAAGAGTCGTTGCTGACCTGGCTGTGTCTTGGGCACGGATCCAAATGCTCTAGGTCTGAAAATGAGCAGCCTTTCCACCAGACCAGTGTAACCTCTGCTGCCTTCTTTTTCAAAGGCTGTGTTATTTCCATGGCAGTCTCTTGGCACCGCCCATCCCACCCGATGGCGCTGGTTACACTTTGGCTTTCCTCCAGGCCGTGGCTGCTGAAATCACCCCCCTTGCACCCCAGGAAAAGGGTTTGTGCCCAGCCAGATCAAGGCCCTTGTCCTCCTCGCTGCCTGACCTCATGGCCGCCAGCTCTGGTGCAGAGACGGGGGAGAGGGGACAGCTAATAGGGGTGGTCTCTGGGCGGCAGGCTTGGTTTCTGCCATGGCCTGAGAGAAGAGTAACAGCGCGAGGTTTGTCCTTGGGAGCCAAGTGGCAGAGGACACATCAGGGACGGCCAGCAGCTGCGCCCAGTGCGTGGCCACCAAGGGCAGGGACGGCCCCCTGGGCCCCCCGGGCCCAGGGACTGCCTCGGGGCCAGCACCCCAAAGGCCTTCCTCCAAAGGACGCTGGGCAGATGGGTGGTGGGCGGGGCGGCGCGGGGGCGGCGGGGGGGCGGAGCCTGGTCACACCCATGTCATAGGGCCACCACCCAGCAACGCAGCAGTCACAATGCCCCGGGACAGGATAAAAGGCAGCACCGTCCAGTGCCCGCTGCCAGGGCTGGCCTGGGGGCAGCCTGAAGACATCCGAGAGGAAGTCCTTGAGAAGCCGGCAGAATTACTTGGAGGGGGCTGCGGGAGCAAGACCGGAGGAGGCTGGACGAGGCTGCTGGAGAGGAGAAGAACCAGCGAGAGCTGGAGGCACCTGAGGCTCTCTGGTCTTTTCAGCCGGAGATCTGTGGCTAAAGCAAGGGAACACCTTCTTGCGGAGCACTGCAGAGCTCGCTGTCCTCATCCCCTGCAGAGCCAGTGGCAGCAGCCGTAAGAAATGGGACACGCAGGTGTTGCCAGGGGTCCCCGTGTTTTGGAGCAGGACCCACTGGTGTCCTGCCAGGCACAGAAAGGATTCTTGCCGCCAGGGCTGATCAGGCTGGGGACATCAGGCCACTCTGGGAAGCCCCTGAGATGGCTCCAGGTTGAGGGAGAACAGGCTTGGGCATCTCGTGGGAGGCGTGACCAGCCTGTGGGACGAGGAGGCAGGTCTTGCTCACAGGCTCAGGGAATAGCCGATCGCCAGCTCTGGGGTCAGGAAGGAATTTTCCCCCGGGGCAGATTGGCACCGGTCCCCGGGGGTTTTTTGCCTTCCTCTGCAGCACTGAGCATGACCACTTGTCAGGGCTCCTCTGCCCCATTTTGGCTAGGTTACTGCCTGCTGCTCATGCACCACGAAGACGGCCTCTCGTGCCCTGCAGCTGGGGGGAGGAAGGCTTTTTTTCCCCCACGGTGGGCTAGCAAGTGTCCCCGGGGGTTTTTTGCCTTCCTCTGCAGCACTGAGCACAGCCCCTTGCCAGGGCTCCGTTGGGCCATTTTGGCCAGGTGCCTGCTGCTCCTGCTCCACGAAGGTGGCCCTCGTGCCCCGCATCCGGGGGGAGGAAGCGTTTTAGACTCCCAGGGTGGGCCCCCAGTGTGGCCCCCGGGGGTTGCTTCTTTTCCTCCGTAGCATTGAGCACAGCCCCTTTTCAAGGCTCCTCTGGGCCCTTTTCGCCTGGTTCTTGCCTGCTGCTCTTGTACCTCCAAGGTGCTACTTATGCCCTGGCTCTTCTGGGCTCTCTTTCCCATTGCAAGTTTGTAGTGGGAGCCAGCTCGGCTCTTCCCTCGGCTCCATTTCCCCAGGGGTTCTTGCCTGTGCAAAACAGCCAGCGCTTGGAAGGGCTCCAGGCTTGCTGCCCCATCTGGAGCTGCCACTTTTCGGCTCTCCCTGTGTGCAATAGAAGCGTGGGACAAGCACGAGAGTGCTCTTCATGCATCACTGGCCAAGAAGTACAACGGAGCAAGTTTTGGAAGGCAAAAAGGATGCTTGTTATCAACGTGTGTCCTGCTTTGGAAAATGCCCCACGATACCACACGCTGCTGCTGCTGCTGCTGCTGCTTCTTCCTCTTTTGTGTGTGGTTGGGCCTGGTCCTCGTTCTCCAAGTTCTCACTCTCCAGGAAACAGGGACCGCTTGGCATGTATTCCTGCTGCCACTTTCTGCAGCTCTGTCACTTGCCTTTGCAAGGGATCCTGCAAAGGACTTTTTTCCAAGCTAAACTGAAGAATGCATCAGCCTGCTCCCGGCTCCATGGCCGTGTTCGCTTAATGCTTGCGAGCACTGGCTCTGAAATCGATTCAGAAAAATAACTTAAAATGATACAAAATCTAAAAATAACATCCTGCTTCCACTTATAACCTTTCTGATTTGTGTCCTTGAATGTGTTTTTGGAGCTGAAAACGCCCTGACATTTCAGGCAAAGAACAGCCTCATTGCTATTTGGCTCCCGGTGAGCACCGGGAATAGAACAGAATAGGATAGAATAGTTATGCTATGTTATGCATGTGGTTCTGCATGACAAGCTGTGACCTAGGCCTGAGGGGTCCATCCAGGAGAGCAGCTCCCTGCAGGGCAGGCCCCAGGCCCATCCGTGAGAGAGGGGCAGAGGCGGTGGTTGGTTGTCCAGACCAACAGACGAGGTGTTGCACACCTGCAACATCGCTCAGGCAGGGACAGAAGGCTCCAGGCGGAGCTGAGACACCACGTCCCCTGGGCCCTTGGCAGGAGACGGTGTGGGCGGGGGTCCCAGGGGAGGCCGGTCCTGCCCGTTGAGGCCCCTGAGCACCCCCAGGACCCTGGCAGAAGTAGACCTGTAGCGCTCCTATGCTCTCCTTTCCTTTAGGCATTTATGGTTGGCCACCCTGGAGAACGAGTTTTGGCCCAGATGGACCTTCACCCTGATGGAGTACTGTTGTTCTCTGACTCTTCTTTTAGCATGTTTTTTCCAAAGGAAACAGCTCAGGCATTTCTAAAAAGGAGTACAAGGAGAAAAAACAAAAACAACAAACAAATCCACAGGGGAAAGAACAGGTATTGCTCACATCAAAAAGGATTGCAACCATTTAGTTCCAGAGCACTTCCTGCTTCAGACTGAGGGCTTGGTTTTTGAGCCTCGCTAGCGTCACAGATGTGGGGTTTTGCCATCCCGTGGAAACCTAGCTAAACTGGATGAACACAGAAGACTCTCAAAAACTGCAGTGGCCCCATGCTTTTGGCAAATTTGTTCAGGTGGTCAAATTATGTTCCGATGATCCCCAGCTCTCACCCCCATCAGAAGGTACAAACCCCTTCCACAAAGTGACAGAGCCAGTGCCTAGGCTGGGACGTGATTACCCATTCAATGCCTTCTGCTAGTGCAAGGCTGGGAGTAAATGTCATCAGAGATTTCCTCAGCATGTGCTGGTAGGGAAAGGAGGGAGGGAGGGAGGGAGGGAGGGAGGGAGGGAGGGAGGGAGGGAGGGAGGGAGGGAGGGAGGGAGAAGAATCAAATCAAAATAAATACAGTCAAATTGAACTGAACTGAATCTGAATCTAAGCAAATCATCTTGAATCAAATAGAATAGAAGAGTTGAGTTGCAAGGGACCTACAACAAGGATTGAGTCCAACTGCCTGACCACTGCAAGCCTGACCAAACGTAAAAGAATGTTAATACGGGTGTTGTCCAAATGCCTCTTCAACACTGACTGGCCACGGGGCATAGGAAGCCTGTTCCAGGGGTTGAGCACCCTCTTGGTAAAGAGAGATTTCCTCATGTCAAGTCCAAGCCTCCCCTGAGGGATGCAGCTTTGAGCCATTCCCACACGTCCTGGCACTGGATCCCAGGGAGAGGAGATCAGCACCTCCCTCTCCACTTCCCCTCCTCAGGAAGCTGTAGAGAGCCATGAGGTCGCCCGCCCCTCAGCCTCCTTCTCGCCAAACTAGACCAACTCCTCAGCTGCTCCCCAGAGGACATGCCTTCCAGCCCCTTCCCCAGCTTTGGTGCCCTCCTCTGGATGCATTCAGGGACCTTAACGACCTTTGAAATCGTGGGGCCCAGGTCACGTGACTGCATCCTCCAGAGTTCGGGAATGCAATTACTACAGCTAGAGGTAATTGTTTCGGGATGTGCTATGTCAGCACGCATTTGCCACGTGGGGCCCTTTGCAAGGAGGAAAGCATGGCCTGAAAATGCACTGGCTACCAGTTTGTAAATCAAAACATAGGCTTTAGCTTACTAACGCCGTGTTGTTTGAAAGCCTTGCTCCTTAGCGGTCCTGTTCTCTTCTTGTTAAAGCCCTCTGCACAGGGGACACTCCTGACAAGGGAATTCCCCTCTAGCCTCACTCTCTCTGATGATCCACCACATTCATGTTTGGGCACATGCAAGGACCAGTTGCCTCTTCATACTGAGCTGGTATCAAAATGCTGAGATTCTTTAACTGAATAGACAGATGCTGGCAGCTTTCGGTACTCATTGCACTGGTTTTGCAAACTAATTACCAAGTGTGCGCTAGAAGACTGGTTTTCATAGTTGGTTTAATCAATTTGAAAAAAAAACCCAAACAATGACGTTCCTTTGTATCTGAACAACGTTATCAGTCATTTCACCACAGCAACATTCTCAGGTGGTTTCAGGTGGGCGTATAAAAAAGCAAAACCCTCAGTCCTTCTTGGCAGCTATCTTCCAGGCGTGTAGGGACTCTCAAAGAGAGGCAATTGCCTTTTGGTGTCGGGCAGCCACCTGGCCAGCCAACTCCTTACCCACACCAGCATGATCAGCAATGACCTTCCTCTCCCCTAAATACCTGCAGAATTCATTTCAAAACTCAGCAACGTGTCTTCACACTCCTGGAGAGTAAAGCTTATCCCTATAGACAGCCCAGTCAGCTTTCTCAGTGCCTGGCACTTTCTCCAAGGAAACTTCCAAAATGGAAGCTCAGTTCATGCCAGCTGTGGTTATTTCCTTCCCGAGGAGGCAGGCAGACATCCATTTCTAAAGGGGCTACACTGACACCACCAGCTTCTCACTGACAGCCCACCCACACCATCTGTCCATTGCCCACCTGGCCAGCGGAGGGCTGGATCTACTGGCTATGACTGCATGGAGCTGGACTCCAGCAGGCTACTGATGGGTGAAAGCCTCCCTAACACATCTCTCAGGCTCCACCCTTCAGGCTTTGCTGTCATCAAATGTAGGAAAGGGAGCACTTCGTGGTCAGGACTTTTCAATTGAGATTGCAGAAAACCATTGTTCGAGAACTGCAGCTTTCCCTGACTACATCATATTCTCAATGTCGTGGCACCCCATGAACCAGAAAATGCTGTATCCTCCTCGTCATCTCTTTCTACAGACCCCATGCTCCATACCAGCTGAAGCTCTGACAGGAGAGACAGCCCCTACCTCAAGAAAGCATGTGTGAAGAACTGCACTGTAGAAATAGGTAACCCAACATCAGGTGGAGCGCCATGAGTCTCTGCTCCAGTCTGGAAACATGGGAGCAGGCCGGTGTTCCTGTAGGCATGAGGAGATCACTGGGGGACTATGAGCCACCCATGTGATACAGGGAAATGCCTTCTCGCGTGTCAGGAAAGGTGTTTCCATAGGAAAGGCAAGCATTGTGCAAAGCCCTGGTGAGAACTCACCTGGACCACCATGGACGTTTCTCATTCCTCAGGTTCAAGAGAGAGAAATTCCACCCAGGGTGAAGGCGGACAAAGGCTGAGCAGTTGACTGGGGACGTGGAGGGCCTGCAGGGCAGGTGACGACTCGAAGGAGCAAGGCAAAGACTGAAAAGGGCTGCCGTCACTTTCTTGGAAGTGCCACTATTTGGCACCCCTGTAAAAAATTACAAGAATAGTACCTTTGTTCCTCTTTCAGCACTCAAAATACTCAATGCTAAAGAAAAACGATATTTGCCAGGCTTTGAGATCAGATCTGAACATCTTCCCACAAAAGGAGGCAGGGAAATAACTCTCAGAAACATGAAAGTCACCAGACAGCTCTGAAAGTTGTACCCCATGGCTGAAGCGCACTTTGTACCCCATATCGACACGGCCAACTGCACAGCTTGGTTTCAGTGGGAAAAGGGATGAGAGGGTGAGAGCAGCCATGGGCTATTTTTACAGTTTGGAAGAGTCGTTGCTGACCTGGCTGTGTCTTGGGCACGGATCCAAATGCTCTAGGTCTGAAAATGAGCAGCCTTTCCACCAGACCAGTGTAACCTCTGCTGCCTTCTTTTTCAAAGGCTGTGTTATTTCCATGGCAGTCTCTTGGCACCGCCCATCCCACCCTATGGCGCTGGTTACACTTTGGCTTTCCTCCAGGCCGTGGCTGCTGAAATCACCCCCCTTGCACCCCAGGAAAAGGGTTTGTGCCCAGCCAGATCAAGGCCCTTGTCCTCCTCGCTGCCTGACCTCATGGCCGCCAGCTCTGGTGCAGAGACGGGGGAGAGGGGAGAGCTAATAGGGGTGGTCTCTGGGCGGCAGGCTTGGTTTCTGCCATGGCCTGAGAGAAGAGTAACAGCGCGAGGTTTGTCCTTGGGAGCCAAGTGGCAGAGGACACATCAGGGACGGCCAGCAGCTGCGCCCAGTGCGTGGCCACCAAGGGCAGGGACGGCCCCCCGGGCCCCCCAGGCCCAGGGACTGCCTCGGGGCCAGCACCCCAAAGGCCTTCCTCCAAAGGACGCTGGGCAGATGGGTGGTGGGCGGGGCGGCGCGGGGGCGGCGGGGGGGCGGAGCCTGGTCACACCCATGTCATAGGGCCACCACCCAGCAACGCAGCAGTCACAATGCCCCGGGACAGGATAAAAGGCAGCACCGTCCAGTGCCTGCTGCCAGGGCTGGCCTGGGGGCAGCCTGAAGACATCCGAGAGGAAGTCCTTGAGAAGCCGGCAGAATTACTTGGAGGGGGCTGCGGGAGCAAGACCGGAGGAGGCTGGACGAGGCTGCTGGAGAGGAGAAGAACCAGCGAGAGCTGGAGGCACCTGAGGCTCTCTGGTCTTTTCAGCCGGAGATCTGTGGCTAAAGCAAGGGAACACCTTCTTGAGGAGCACTGCAGAGCTCGCTGTCCTCATCCCCTGCAGAGCCAGTGGCAGCAGCCGTAAGAAATGGGACACGCAGGTGTTGCCAGGGGTCCCCGTGTTTTGGAGCAGGACCCACTGGTGTCCTGCCAGGCACAGAAAGGATTCTTGCCGCCAGGGCTGATCAGGCTGGGGACATCAGGCCACTCTGGGAAGCCCCTGAGATGGCTCCAGGTTGAGGGAGAACAGGCTTGGGCATCTCTTGGGAGGCGTGACCAGCCTGTGGGACGAGGAGGCAGGTCTTGCTCACAGGCTCAGGGAATAGCCGATCGCCAGCTCTGGGGTCAGGAAGGAATTTTCCCCCGGGGCAGATTGGCACCGGTCCCCGGGGGTTTTTTGCCTTCCTCTGCAGCACTGAGCATGACCACTTGTCAGGGCTCCTCTGCCCCATTTTGGCTAGGTTACTGCCTGCTGCTCATGCACCACGAAGACGGCCTCTCGTGCCCTGCAGCTGGGGGGAGAAAGGCTTTTTTTCCCCCACGGTGGGCTAGCAAGTGTCCCCGGGGGTTTTTTGCCTTCCTCTGCAGCACTGAGCACAGCCCCTTGCCAGGGCTCCGTTGGGCCATTTTGGCCAGGTGCCTGCTGCTCCTGCTCCACGAAGGTGGCCCTCGTGCCCCGCATCCGGGGGGAGGAAGCGTTTTAGACTCCCAGGGTGGGCCCCCAGTGTGGCCCCCGGGGGTTGCTTCTTTTCCTCCGTAGCATTGAGCACAGCCCCTTTTCAAGGCTCCTCTGGGCCCTTTTCGCCTGGTTCTTGCCTGCTGCTCTTGTACCTCCAAGGTGCTACTTATGCCCTGGCTCTTCTGGGCTCTCTTTCCCATTGCAAGTTTGTAGTGGGAGCCAGCTCGGCTCTTCCCTCGGCTCCATTTCCCCAGGGGTTCTTGCCTGTGCAAAACAGCCAGCGCTTGGAAGGGCTCCAGGCTTGCTGCCCCATCTGGAGCTGCCACTTTTCGGCTCTCCCTGTGTGCAATAGAAGCGTGGGACAAGCACGAGAGTGCTCTTCATGCATCACTGGCCAAGAAGTACAACGGAGCAAGTTTTGGAAGGCAAAAAGGATGCTTGTTATCAACGTGTGTCCTGCTTTGGAAAATGCCCCACGATACCACACGCTGCTGCTGCTGCTGCTGCTGCTTCTTCCTCTTTTGTGTGTGGTTGGGCCTGGTCCTCGTTCTCCAAGTTCTCACTCTCCAGGAAACAGGGACCGCTTGGCATGTATTCCTGCTGCCACTTTCTGCAGCTCTGTCACTTGCCTTTGCAAGGGATCCTGCAAAGGACTTTTTTCCAAGCTAAACTGAAGAATGCATCAGCCTGCTCCCGGCTCCATGGCCGTGTTCGGTTAATGCTTGCGAGCACTGGCTCTGAAATCGATTCAGAAAAATAACTTAAAATGATACAAAATCTAAAAATAACATCCTGCTTCCACTTATAACCTTTCTGATTTGTGTCCTTGAATGTGTTTTTGGAGCTGAAAACGCCCTGACATTTCAGGCAAAGAACAGCCTCATTGCTATTTGGCTCCCGGTGAGCACCGGGAATAGAACAGAATAGGATAGAATAGTTATGCTATGTTATGCATGTGGTTCTGCATGACAAGCTGTGACCTAGGCCTGAGGGGTCCATCCAGGAGAGCAGCTCCCTGCAGGGCAGGCCCCAGGCCCATCCGTGAGAGAGGGGCAGAGGCGGTGGTTGGTTGTCCAGACCAACAGACGAGGTGTTGCACACCTGCAACATCGCTCAGGCAGGGACAGAAGGCTCCAGGCGGAGCTGAGACACCACGTCCCCTGGGCCCTTGGCAGGAGACGGTGTGGGCGGGGGTCCCAGGGGAGGCCGGTCCCGCCCGTTGAGGCCCCTGAGCACCCCCAGGACCCTGGCAGAAGTAGACCTGTAGCGCTCGTATGCTCTCCTTTCCTTTAGGCATTTATGGTTGGCCACCCTGGAGAACGAGTTTTGGCCCAGATGGACCTTCACCCTGATGGAGTACTGTTGTTCTCTGACTCTTCTTTTAGCATGTTTTTTCCAAAGGAAACAGCTCAGGCATTTCTAAAAAGGAATACAAGGAGAAAAAAAAAAAACAACAAACAAATCCACAGGGGAAAGAACAGGTATTGCTCACATCAAAAAGGATTGCAACCATTTAGTTCCAGAGCACTTCCTGCTTCAGACTGAGGGCTTGGTTTTTGAGCCTCGCTAGCGTCACAGATGTGGGGTTTTGCCATCCCGTGGAAACCTAGCTAAACTGGATGAACACAGAAGACTCTCAAAAACTGCAGTGGCCCCATGCTTTTGGCAAATTTGTTCAGGTGGTCAAATTATGTTCCGATGATCCCCAGCTCTCACCCCCATCAGAAGGTACAATCCCCTTCCACAAAGTGACAGAGCCAGTGCCTAGGCTGGGACGTGATTACCCATTCAATGCCTTCTGCTAGTGCAAGGCTGGGAGTAAATGTCATCAGAGATTTCCTCAGCATGTGCTGGTAGGGAAAGGAGGGAGGGAGGGAGGGAGGGAGGGAGGGAGGGAGAAGAATCAAATCAAAATAAATACAGTCAAATTGAACTGAACTGAATCTGAATCTAAGCAAATCATCTTGAATCAAATAGAATAGAAGAGTTGAGTTGCAAGGGACCTACAACAAGGATTGAGTCCAACTGCCTGACCACTGCAAGCCTGACCAAACGTAAAAGAATGTTAATACGGGTGTTGTCCAAATGCCTCTTCAACACTGGCTGGCCACGGGGCATAGGAAGCCTGTTCCAGGGGTTGAGCACCCTCTTGGTAAAGAGAGATTTCCTCATGTCAAGTCCAAGCCTCCCCTGAGGGATGCAGCTTTGAGCCATTCCCACACGTCCTGGCACTGGATCCCAGGGAGAGGAGATCAGCACCTCCCTCTCCACTTCCCCTCCTCAGGAAGCTGTAGAGAGCCATGAGGTCGCCCGCCCCTCAGCCTCCTTCTCGCCAAACTAGACCAACTCCTCAGCTGCTCCCCACAGGACATGCCTTCCAGCCCCTTCCCCAGCTTTGGTGCCCTCCTCTGGATGCATTCAGGGACCTTAACGACCTTTGAAATCGTGGGGCCCAGGTCACGTGACTGCATCCTCCAGAGTTCGGGAATGCAATTACTACAGCTAGAGGTAATTGTTTCGGGATGTGCTATGTCAGCACGCATTTGCCACGTGGGGCCCTTTGCAAGGAGGAAAGCATGGCCTGAAAATGCACTGGCTACCAGTTTGTAAATCAAAACATAGGCTTTAGCTTACTAACGCCGTGTTGTTTGAAAGCCTTGCTCCTTAGCGGTCCTGTTCTCTTCTTGTTAAAGCCCTCTGCACAGGGGACACTCCTGACAAGGGAATTCCCCTCTAGCCTCACTCTCTCTGCTGATCCACCACATTCATGTTTGGGCACATGCAAGGACCAGTTGCCTCTTCATACTGAGCTGGTATCAAAATGCTGAGATTCTTTAACTGAATAGACAGATGCTGGCAGCTTTCGGTACTCATTGCACTGGTTTTGCAAACTAATTACCAAGTGTGCGCTAGAAGACGGGTTTTCATAGTTGGTTTAATCAATTTGAAAAAAAACCCCAAACAATGACGTTCCTTTGTATCTGAACAACGTTATCAGTCATTTCACCACGGCAACATTCTCAGGTGGTTTCAGGTGGGCGTATAAAAAAGCAAAACCCTCAGTCCTTCTTGGCAGCTATCTTCCAGGCATGTAGGGACTCTCAAAGAGAGGCAATTGCCTTTTGGTGTCGGGCAGCCACCTGGCCAGCCAACTCCTTACCCACACCAGCATGATCAGCAATGACCTTCCTCTCCCCTAAATACCTGCAGAATTCATTTCAAAACTCAGCAACGTGTCTTCACACTCCTGGAGAGTAAAGCTTATCCCTATAGACAGCCCAGTCAGCTTTCTCAGTGCCTGGCACTTTCTCCAAGGAAACTTCCAAAATGGAAGCTCAGTTCATGCCAGCTGTGGTTATTTCCTTCCCGAGGAGGCAGGCAGACATCCATTTCTAAAGGGGCTACACTGACACCACCAGCTTCTCACTGACAGCCCACCCACACCATCTGTCCATTGCCCACCTGGCCAGCGGAGGGCTGGATCTACTGGCTATGACTGCATGGAGCTGGACTCCAGCAGGCTACTGATGGGTGAAAGCCTCCCTAACACATCTCTCAGGCTCCACCCTTCAGGCTTTGCTGTCATCAAATGTAGGAAAGGGAGCACTTCGTGGTCAGGACTTTTCAACTGAGATTGCAGAAAACCATTGTTCGAGAACTGCAGCTTTCCCTGACTACATCATATTCTCAATGTCGTGGCACCCCATGAACCAGAAAATGCTGTATCCTCCTCGTCATCTCTTTCTACAGACCCCATGCTCCATACCAGCTGAAGCTCTGACAGGAGAGACAGCCCCTACCTCAAGAAACCATGTGTGAAGAACTGCACTGTAGAAATAGGTAACCCAACATCAGGTGGAGCGCCATGAGTCTCTGCTCCAGTCTGGAAACATGGGAGCAGGCCGGTGTTCCTGTAGGCATGAGGAGATCACTGGGGGACTATGAGCCACCCATGTGATACAGGGAAATGCCTTCTCGCGTGTCAGGAAAGGTGTTTCCATAGGAAAGGCAAGCATTGTGCAAAGCCCTGGTGAGAACTCACCTGGACCACCATGGACGTTTCTCATTCCTCAGGTTCAAGAGAGAGAAATTCCACCCGGGGTGAAGGCAGACAAAGACTGAGCAGTTGACTGGGGACGTGGAGGGCCTGCAGGGCAGGTGACGACTCGAAGGAGCAAGGCAAAGACTGAAAAGGGCTGCCGTCACTTTCTTGGAAGTGCCACTATTTGGCACCCCTGTAAAAAATTACAAGAATAGTACCTTTGTTCCTCTTTCAGCACTCAAAATACTCAATGCTAAAGAAAAACGATATTTGCCAGGCTTTGAGATCAGATCTGAACATCTTCCCACAAAAGGAGGCAGGGAAATAACTCTCAGAAACATGAAAGTCACCAGACAGCTCTGAAAGTTGTACCCCATGGCTGAAGCGCACTTTGTACCCCATATCGACACGGCCAACTGCACAGCTTGGTTTCAGTGGGAAAAGGGATGAGAGGGTGAGAGCAGCCATGGGCTATTTTTACAGTTTGGAAGAGTCGTTGCTGACCTGGCTGTGTCTTGGGCACGGATCCAAATGCTCTAGGTCTGAAAATGAGCAGCCTTTCCACCAGACCAGTGTAACCTCTGCTGCCTTCTTTTTCAAAGGCTGTGTTATTTCCATGGCGGTCTCTTGGCACCGCCCATCCCACCCTATGGCGCTGGTTACACTTTGGCTTTCCTCCAGGCCGTGGCTGCTGAAATCACCCCCCTTGCACCCCAGGAAAAGGGTTTGTGCCCAGCCAGATCAAGGCCCTTGTCCTCCTCGCTGCCTGACCTCATGGCCGCCAGCTCTGGTGCAGAGACGGGGGAGAGGGGAGAGCTAATAGGGGTGGTCTCTGGGCGGCAGGCTTGGTTTCTGCCATGGTCTGAGAGAAGAGTAACAGCGCGAGGTTTGTCCTTGGGAGCCAAGTGGCAGAGGACACATCAGGGACGGCCAGCAGCTGCGCCCAGTGCGTGGCCACCAAGGGCAGGGACGGCCCCCTGGGCCCCCCGGGCCCCCCGGGCCCAGGGACTGCCTCGGGGCCAGCACCCCAAAGGCCTTCCTCCAAAGGACGCTGGGCAGATGGGTGGTGGGCGGGGCGGCGCGGGGGCGGCGGGGGGGCGGAGCCTGGTCACACCCATGTCATAGGGCCACCACCCAGCAACGCAGCAGTCACAATGCCCCGGGACAGGATAAAAGGCAGCACCGTCCAGTGCCCGCTGCCAGGGCTGGCCTGGGGGCAGCCTGAAGACATCCGAGAGGAAGTCCTTGAGAAGCCGGCAGAATTACTTGGAGGGGGCTGCGGGAGCAAGACCGGAGGAGGCTGGACGAGGCTGCTGGAGAGGAGAAGAACCAGCGAGAGCTGGAGGCACCTGAGGCTCTCTGGTCTTTTCAGCCGGAGATCTGTGGCTAAAGCAAGGGAACACCTTCTTGAGGAGCACTGCAGAGCTCGCTGTCCTCATCCCCTGCAGAGCCAGTGGCAGCAGCCGTAAGAAATGGGACACGCAGGTGTTGCCAGGGGTCCCCGTGTTTTGGAGCAGGACCCACTGGTGTCCTGCCAGGCACAGAAAGGATTCTTGCCGCCAGGGCTGATCAGGCTGGGGACATCAGGCCACTCTGGGAAGCCCCTGAGATGGCTCCAGGTTGAGGGAGAACAGGCTTGGGCATCTCGTGGGAGGCGTGACCAGCCTGTGGGACGAGGAGGCAGGTCTTGCTCACAGGCTCAGGGAATAGCCGATCGCCAGCTCTGGGGTCAGGAAGGAATTTTCCCCCGGGGCAGATTGGCACCGGTCCCCGGGGGTTTTTTGCCTTCCTCTGCAGCACTGAGCATGACCACTTGTCAGGGCTCCTCTGCCCCATTTTGGCTAGGTTACTGCCTGCTGCTCATGCACCACGAAGACGGCCTCTCGTGCCCTGCAGCTGGGGGGAGGAAGGCTTTTTTTCCCCCACGGTGGGCTAGCAAGTGTCCCCGGGGGTTTTTTGCCTTCCTCTGCAGCACTGAGCACAGCCCCTTGCCAGGGCTCCGTTGGGCCATTTTGGCCAGGTGCCTGCTGCTCCTGCTCCACGAAGGTGGCCCTCGTGCCCCGCATCCGGGGGGAGGAAGCGTTTTAGACTCCCAGGGTGGGCCCCCAGTGTGGCCCCCGGGGGTTGCTTCTTTTCCTCCGTAGCATTGAGCACAGCCCCTTTTCAAGGCTCCTCTGGGCCCTTTTCGCCTGGTTCTTGCCTGCTGCTCTCGTACCTCCAAGGTGCTACTTATGCCCTGGCTCTTCTGGGCTCTCTTTCCCATTGCAAGTTTGTAGTGGGAGCCAGCTCGGCTCTTCCCTCGGCTCCATTTCCCCAGGGGTTCTTGCCTGTGCAAAACAGCCAGCGCTTGGAAGGGCTCCAGGCTTGCTGCCCCATCTGGAGCTGCCACTTTTCGGCTCTCCCTGTGTGCAATAGAAGCGTGGGACAAGCACGAGAGTGCTCTTCATGCATCACTGGCCAAGAAGTACAACGCAGCAAGTTTTGGAAGGCAAAAAGGATGCTTGTTATCAACGTGTGTCCTGCTTTGGAAAATGCCCCACGATACCACACGCTGCTGCTGCTGCTGCTGCTGCTTCTTCCTCTTTTGTGTGTGGTTGGGCCTGGTCCTCGTTCTCCAAGTTCTCACTCTCCAGGAAACAGGGACCGCTTGGCATGTATTCCTGCTGCCACTTTCTGCAGCTCTGTCACTTGCCTTTGCAAGGGATCCTGCAAAGGACTTTTTTCCAAGCTAAACTGAAGAATGCATCAGCCTGCTCCCGGCTCCATGGCCGTGTTCGGTTAATGCTTGCGAGCACTGGCTCTGAAATCGATTCAGAAAAATAACTTAAAATGATACAAAATCTAAAAATAACATCCTGCTTCCACTTATAACCTTTCTGATTTGTGTCCTTGAATGTGTTTTTGGAGCTGAAAATGCCCTGACATTTCAGGCAAATAACAGCCTCATTGCTATTTGGCTCCCGGTGAGCACCGGGAATAGAACAGAATAGGATAGAATAGTTATGCTATGTTATGCATGTGGTTCTGCATGACAAGCTGTGACCTAGGCCTGAGGGGTCCATCCAGGAGAGCAGCTCCCTGCAGGGCAGGCCCCAGGCCCATCCGTGAGAGAGGGGCAGAGGCGGTGGTTGGTTGTCCAGACCAACAGACGAGGTGTTGCACACCTGCAACATCGCTCAGGCAGGGACTGAAGGCTCCAGGCGGAGCTGAGACACCACGTCCCCTGGGCCCTTGGCAGGAGACGGTGTGGGCGGGGGTCCCAGGGGAGGCCGGTCCTGCCCGTTGAGGCCCCTGAGCACCCCCAGGACCCTGGCAGAAGTACACCTGTAGCGCTCCTATGCTCTCCTTTCCTTTAGGCATTTATGGTTGGCCACCCTGGAGAACGCGTTTTGGCCCAGATGGACCTTCACCCTGATGGAGTACTGTTGTTCTCTGACTCTTCTTTTAGCATGTTTTTTCCAAAGGAAACAGCTCAGGCATTTCTAAAAAGGAGTACAAGGAGAAAAAAAAAACAACAAACAAATCCACAGGGGAAAGAACAGGTATTGCTCACATCAAAAAGGATTGCAACCATTTAGTTCCAGAGCACTTCCTGCTTCAGACTGAGGGCTTGGTTTTTGAGCCTCGCTAGCGTCACAGATGTGGGGTTTTGCCATCCCGTGGAAACCTAGCTAAACTGGATGAACACAGAAGACTCTCAAAAACTGCAGTGGCCCCATGCTTTTGGCAAATTTGTTCAGGTGGTCAAATTATGTTCCGATGATCCCCAGCTCTCACCCCCATCAGAAGGTACAAACCCCTTCCACAAAGTGACAGAGCCAGTGCCTAGGCTGGGACGTGATTACCCATTCAATGCCTTCTGCTAGTGCAAGGCTGGGAGTAAATGTCATCAGAGATTTCCTCAGCATGTGCTGGTAGGGAAAGAAGGAGGGAGGGAGGGAGGGAGGGAGGGAGGGAGGGAGGGAGGGAGGGAGGGAGGGAGGGAGGGAGGGAGGGAGGGAGGGAGAAGAATCAAATCAAAATAAATACAGTCAAATTGAACTGAACTGAATCTGAATCTAAGCAAATCATCTTGAATCAAATAGAATAGAAGAGTTGAGTTGCAAGGGACCTACAACAAGGATTGAGTCCAACTGCCTGACCACTGCAAGCCTGACCAAACGTAAAAGAATGTTAATACGGGTGTTGTCCAAATGCCTCTTCAACACTGGCTGGCCACGGGGCATAGGAAGCCTGTTCCAGGGGTTGAGCACCCTCTTGGTAAAGAGAGATTTCCTCATGTCAAGTCCAAGCCTCCCCTGAGGGATGCAGCTTTGAGCCATTCCCACACGTCCTGGCACTGGATCCCAGGGAGAGGAGATCAGCACCTCCCTCTCCACTTCCCCTCCTCAGGAAGCTGTAGAGAGCCATGAGGTCGCCCGCCCCTCAGCCTCCTTCTCGCCAAACTAGACCAACTCCTCAGCTGCTCCCCAGAGGACATGCCTTCCAGCCCCTTCCCCAGCTTTGGTGCCCTCCTCTGGATGCATTCAGGGACCTTAACGACCTTTGAAATCGTGGGGCCCAGGTCATGTGACTGCATCCTCCAGAGTTCAGGAATGCAATTACTACAGCTAGAGGGAATTGTTTCAGGATGTGCTATGTCAGCACGCATTTGTCACGTGGGGCCCTTTGCAAGGAGGAAAGCATGGCCTGAAAATGCACTGGCTACCAGTTTGTAAATCAAAACATAGGCTTTAGCTTACTAACGCCGTGTTGTTTGAAAGCCTTGCTCCTTAGCGGTCCTGTTCTCTTCTTGTTAAAGCCCTCTGCACAGGGGACACTCCTGACAAGGGAATTCCCCTCTAGCCTCACTCTCTCTGCTGATCCACCACATTCATGTTTGGGCACATGCAAGGACCAGTTGCCTCTTCATACTGAGCTGGTATCAAAATGCTGAGATTCTTTAACTGAATAGACAGATGCTGGCAGCTTTCGGTACTCATTGCACTGGTTTTGCAAACTAATTACCAAGTGTGCGCTAGAAGACTGGTTTTCATAGTTGGTTTAATCAATTTGAAAAAAAACCCCAAACAATGACGTTCCTTTGTATCTGAACAACGTTATCAGTCATTTCACCACGGCAACATTCTCAGGTGGTTTCAGGTGGGCGTATAAAAAAGCAAACCCCTCAGTCCTTCTTGGCAGCTATCTTCCAGGCGTGTAGGGACTCTCAAAGAGAGGCAATTGCCTTTTGGTGTCGGGCAGCCACCTGGCCAGCCAACTCCTTACCCACACCAGCATGATCAGCAATGACCTTCCTCTCCCCTAAATACCTGCAGAATTCATTTCAAAACTCAGCAACGTGTCTTCACACTCCTGGAGAGTAAAGCTTATCCCTATAGACAGCCCAGTCAGCTTTCTCAGTGCCTGGCACTTTCTCCAAGGAAACTTCCAAAATGGAAGCTCAGTTCATGCCAGCTGTGGTTATTTCCTTCCCGAGGAGGCAGACATCCATCCATTTCTAAAGGGGCTACACTGACACCACCAGCTTCTCACTGACAGCCCACCCACACCATCTGTCCATTGCCCACCTGGCCAGCGGAGGGCTGGATCTACTGGCTATGACTGCATGGAGCTGGACTCCAGCAGGCTACTGATGGGTGAAAGCCTCCCTAACACATCTCTCAGGCTCCACCCTTCAGGCTTTGCTGTCATCAAATGTAGGAAAGGGAGCACTTTGTGGTCAGGACTTTTCAATTGAGATTGCAGAAAACCATTGTTCGAGAACTGCAGCTTTCCCTGACTACATCATATTCTCAATGTCGTGGCACCCCATGAACCAGAAAATGCTGTATCCTCCTCGTCATCTCTTTCTACAGACCCCATGCTCCATACCAGCTGAAGCTCTGACAGGAGAGACAGCCCCTACCTCAAGAAAGCATGTGTGAAGAACTGCACTGTAGAAATAGGTAACCCAACATCAGGTGGAGCGCCATGAGTCTCTGCTCCAGTCTGGAAACATGGGAGCAGGCCGGTGTTCCTGTAGGCATGAGGAGATCACTGGGGGACTATGAGCCACCCATGTGATACAGGGAAATGCCTTCTCGCGTGTCAGGAAAGGTGTTTCCATAGGAAAGGCAAGCATTGTGCAAAGCCCTGGTGAGAACTCACCTGGACCACCATGGACGTTTCTCATTCCTCAGGTTCAAGAGAGAGAAATTCCACCCGGGGTGAAGGCAGACAAAGACTGAGCAGTTGACTGGGGACGTGGAGGGCCTGCAGGGCAGGTGACGACTCGAAGGAGCAAGGCAAAGACTGAAAAGGGCTGCCGTCACTTTCTTGGAAGTGCCACTATTTGGCACCCCTGTAAAAAATTACAAGAATAGTACCTTTGTTCCTCTTTCAGCACTCAAAATACTCAATGCTAAAGAAAAACGATATTTGCCAGGCTTTGAGATCAGATCTGAACATCTTCCCACAAAAGGAGGCAGGGAAATAACTCTCAGAAACATGAAAGTCACCAGACAGCTCTGAAAGTTGTACCCCATGGCTGAAGCGCACTTTGTACCCCATATCGACACGGCCAACTGCACAGCTTGGTTTCAGTGGGAAAAGGGATGAGAGGGTGAGAGCAGCCATGGGCTATTTTTACAGTTTGGAAGAGTCGTTGCTGACCTGGCTGTGTCTTGGGCACGGATCCAAATGCTCTAGGTCTGAAAATGAGCAGCCTTTCCACCAGACCAGTGTAACCTCTGCTGCCTTCTTTTTCAAAGGCTGTGTTATTTCCATGGCAGTCTCTTGGCACCGCCCATCCCACCCGATGGCGCTGGTTACACTTTGGCTTTCCTCCAGGCCGTGGCTGCTGAAATCACCCCCCTTGCACCCCAGGAAAAGGGTTTGTGCCCAGCCAGATCAAGGCCCTTGTCCTCCTCGCTGCCTGACCTCATGGCCGCCAGCTCTGGTGCAGAGACGGGGGAGAGGGGACAGCTAATAGGGGTGGTCTCTGGGCGGCAGGCTTGGTTTCTGCCATGGCCTGAGAGAAGAGTAACAGCGCGAGGTTTGTCCTTGGGAGCCAAGTGGCAGAGGACACATCAGGGACGGCCAGCAGCTGCGCCCAGTGCGTGGCCACCAAGGGCAGGGACGGCCCCCTGGGCCCCCCGGGCCCAGGGACTGCCTCGGGGCCAGCACCCCAAAGGCCTTCCTCCAAAGGACGCTGGGCAGATGGGTGGTGGGCGGGGCGGCGCGGGGGCGGCGGGGGGGCGGAGCCTGGTCACACCCATGTCATAGGGCCACCACCCAGCAACGCAGCAGTCACAATGCCCCGGGACAGGATAAAAGGCAGCACCGTCCAGTGCCCGCTGCCAGGGCTGGCCTGGGGGCAGCCTGAAGACATCCGAGAGGAAGTCCTTGAGAAGCCGGCAGAATTACTTGGAGGGGGCTGCGGGAGCAAGACCGGAGGAGGCTGGACGAGGCTGCTGGAGAGGAGAAGAACCAGCGAGAGCTGGAGGCACCTGAGGCTCTCTGGTCTTTTCAGCCGGAGATCTGTGGCTAAAGCAAGGGAACACCTTCTTGAGGAGCACTGCAGAGCTCGCTGTCCTCATCCCCTGCAGAGCCAGTGGCAGCAGCCGTAAGAAATGGGACACGCAGGTGTTGCCAGGGGTCCCCGTGTTTTGGAGCAGGACCCACTGGTGTCCTGCCAGGCACAGAAAGGATTCTTGCCGCCAGGGCTGATCAGGCTGGGGACATCAGGCCACTCTGGGAAGCCCCTGAGATGGCTCCAGGTTGAGGGAGAACAGGCTTGGGCATCTCTTGGGAGGCGTGACCAGCCTGTGGGACGAGGAGGCAGGTCTTGCTCACAGGCTCAGGGAATAGCCGATCGCCAGCTCTGGGGTCAGGAAGGAATTTTCCCCCGGGGCAGATTGGCACCGGTCCCCGGGGGTTTTTTGCCTTCCTCTGCAGCACTGAGCATGACCACTTGTCAGGGCTCCTCTGCCCCATTTTGGCTAGGTTACTGCCTGCTGCTCATGCACCACGAAGACGGCCTCTCGTGCCCTGCAGCTGGGGGGAGGAAGGCTTTTTTTCCCCCACGGTGGGCTAGCAAGTGTCCCCGGGGGTTTTTTGCCTTCCTCTGCAGCACTGAGCACAGCCCCTTGCCAGGGCTCCGTTGGGCCATTTTGGCCAGGCGCCTGCTGCTCCTGCTCCACGAAGGTGGCCCTCGTGCCCCGCATCCGGGGGGAGGAAGCGTTTTAGACTCCCAGGGTGGGCCCCCAGTGTGGCCCCCGGGGGTTGCTTCTTTTCCTCCGTAGCATTGAGCACAGCCCCTTTTCAAGGCTCCTCTGGGCCCTTTTCGCCTGGTTCTTGCCTGCTGCTCTCGTACCTCCAAGGTGCTACTTATGCCCTGGCTCTTCTGGGCTCTCTTTCCCATTGCAAGTTTGTAGTGGGAGCCAGCTCGGCTCTTCCCTCGGCTCCATTTCCCCAGGGGTTCTTGCCTGTGCAAAACAGCCAGCGCTTGGAAGGGCTCCAGGCTTGCTGCCCCATCTGGAGCTGCCACTTTTCGGCTCTCCCTGTGTGCAATAGAAGCGTGGGACAAGCACGAGAGTGCTCTTCATGCATCACTGGCCAAGAAGTACAACGGAGCAAGTTTTGGAAGGCAAAAAGGATGCTTGTTATCAACGTGTGTCCTGCTTTGGAAAATGCCCCACGATACCACACGCTGCTGCTGCTGCTGCTGCTGCTGCTGCTGCTGCTGCTTCTTCCTCTTTTGTGTGTGGTTGGGCCTGGTCCTCGTTCTCCAAGTTCTCACTCTCCAGGAAACAGGGACCGCTTGGCATGTATTCCTGCTGCCGCTTTCTGCAGCTCTGTCACTTGCCTTTGCAAGGGATCCTGCAAAGGACTTTTTTCCAAGCTAAACTGAAGAATGCATCAGCCTGCTCCCGGCTCCATGGCCGTGTTCGCTTAATGCTTGCGAGCACTGGCTCTGAAATCGATTCAGAAAAATAACTTAAAATGATACAAAATCTAAAAATAACATCCTGCTTCCACTTATAACCTTTCTGATTTGTGTCCTTGAATGTGTTTTTGGAGCTGAAAACGCCCTGACATTTCAGGCAAATAACAGCCTCATTGCTATTTGGCTCCTGGTGAGCACAGGGAATAGAACAGAATAGGATAGAATAGTTATGCTATGTTATGCATGTGGTTCTGCATGACAAGCTGTGACCTAGGCCTGAGGGGTCCATCCAGGAGAGCAGCTCCCTGCAGGGCAGGCCCCAGGCCCATCCGTGAGAGAGGGGCAGAGGCGGTGGTTGGTTGTCCAGACCAACAGACGAGGTGTTGCACACCTGCAACATCGCTCAGGCAGGGACTGAAGGCTCCAGGCGGAGCTGAGACACCACGTCCCCTGGGCCCTTGGCAGGAGACGGTGTGGGCGGGGGTCCCAGGGGAGGCCGGTCCTGCCCGTTGAGGCCCCTGAGCACCCCCAGGACCCTGGCAGAAGTAGACCTGTAGCGCTCCTATGCTCTCCTTTCCTTTAGGCATTTATGGTTGGCCACCCTGGAGAACGAGTTTTGGCCCAGATGGACCTTCACCCTGATGGAGTACTGTTGTTCTCTGACTCTTCTTTTAGCATGTTTTTTCCAAAGGAAACAGCTCAGGCATTTCTAAAAAGGAGTACAAGGAGAAAAAATAAAACACCAAACAAATCCACAGGGGAAAGAACAGGTATTGCTCACATCAAAAAGGTTTGCAACCTTTTAGTTCCAGAGCACTTCCTGCTTCAGACTGAGGGCTTGGTTTTTGAGCCTCGCTAGCGTCACAGATGTGGGGTTTTGCCATCCCGTGGAAACCTAGCTAAACTGGATGAACACAGAAGACTCTCAAAAACTGCAGTGGCCCCATGCTTTTGGCAAATTTGTTCAGGTGGTCAAATTATGTTCCGATGATCCCCAGCTCTCACCCCCATCAGAAGGTACAAGCCCCTTCCACAAAGTGACAGAGCCAGTGCCTAGGCTGGGACGTGATTACCCATTCAATGCCTTCTGCTAGTGCAAGGCTGGGAGTAAATGTCATCAGAGATTTCCTCAGCATGTGCTGGTAGGGAAAGAAGGAGGGAGGGAGGGAGGGAGAAGAATCAAATCAAAATAAATACAGTCAAATTGAACTGAACTGAATCTGAATCTAAGGAAATCATCTTGAATCAAATAGAATAGAAGAGTTGAGTTGCAAGGGACCTACAACAAGGATTGAGTCCAACTGCCTGACCACTGCAAGCCTGACCAAACGTAAAAGAATGTTAATACGGGTGTTGTCCAAATGCCTCTTCAACACTGACTGGCCACGGGGCATAGGAAGCCTGTTCCAGGGGTTGAGCACCCTCTTGGTAAAGAGAGATTTCCTCATGTCAAGTCCAAGCCTCCCCTGAGGGCTGCAGCTTTGAGCCATTCCCACACGTCCTGGCACTGGATCCCAGGGAGAGGAGATCAGCACCTCCCTCTCCACTTCCCCTCCTCAGGAAGCTGTAGAGAGCCATGAGGTCGCCCGCCCCTCAGCCTCCTTCTCGCCAAACTAGACCAACTCCTCAGCTGCTCCCCAGAGGACATGCCTTCCAGCCCCTTCCCCAGCTTTGGTGCCCTCCTCTGGATGCATTCAGGGACCTTAACGACCCTTTGAAATTGTGGGGCCCAGGTCACGTGACTGCATCCTCCAGAGTTCAGGAATGCAATTACTACAGCTAGAGGTAATTGTTTCGGGATGTGCTATGTCAGCACGCATTTGCCACGTGGGGCCCTTTGCAAGGAGGAAAGCATGGCCTGAAAATGCACTGGCTACCAGTTTGTAAATCAAAACATAGGCTTTAGCTTACTAACGCCGTGTTGTTTGAAAGCCTTGCTCCTTAACGGTCCTGTTCTCTTCTTGTTAAAGCCCTCTGCACAGGGGACACTCCTGACAAGGGAATTCCCCTCTAGCCTCGCTCTCTCTGCTGATCCACCACATTCATGTTTGGGCACATGCAAGGACCAGTTGCCTCTTCATACTGAGCTGGTATCAAAATGCTGAGATTCTTTAACTGAATAGACAGATGCTGGCAGCTTTCGGTACTCATTGCACTGGTTTTGCAAACTAATTACCAAGTGTGCGCTAGAAGACTGGTTTTCATAGTTGGTTTAATCAATTTGAAAAAAAACCCCAAACAATGACGTTCCTTTGTATCTGAACAACGTTATCAGTCATTTCACCACGGCAACATTCTCAGGTGGTTTCAGGTGGGCGTATAAAAAAGCAAAACCCTCAGTCCTTCTTGGCAGCTATCTTCCAGGCGTGTAGGGACTCTCAAAGAGAGGCAATTGCCTTTTGGTGTCGGGCAGCCACCTGGCCAGCCAACTCCTTACCCACACCAGCATGATCAGCAATGACCTTCCTCTCCCCTAAATACCTGCAGAATTCATTTCAAAACTCAGCAACGTGTCTTCACACTCCTGGAGAGTAAAGCTTATCCCTATAGACAGCCCAGTCAGCTTTCTCAGTGCCTGGCACTTTCTCCAAGGAAACTTCCAAAATGGAAGCTCAGTTCATGCCAGCTGTGGTTATTTCCTTCCCGAGGAGGCAGACATCCATCCATTTCTAAAGGGGCTACACTGACACCACCAGCTTCTCACTGACAGCCCACCCACACCATCTGTCCATTGCCCACCTGGCCAGCGGAGGGCTGGATCTACTGGCTATGACTGCATGGAGCTGGACTCCAGCAGGCTACTGATGGGTGAAAGCCTCCCTAACACATCTCTCAGGCTCCACCCTTCAGGCTTTGCTGTCATCAAATGTAGGAAAGGGAGCACTTCGTGGTCAGGACTTTTCAATTGAGATTGCAGAAAACCATTGTTCGAGAACTGCAGCTTTCCCTGACTACATCATATTCTCAATGTTGTGGCACCCCATGAACCAGAAAGTGCTGTATCCTCCTCGTCATCTCTTTCTACAGACCCCATGCTCCATACCAGCTGAAGCTCTGACAGGAGAGACAGCCCCTACCTCAAGAAACCATGTGTGAAGAACTGCACTGTAGAAATAGGTAACCCAACATCAGGTGGAGCGCCATGAGTCTCTGCTCCAGTCTGGAAACATGGGAGCAGGCCGGTGTTCCTGTAGGCATGAGGAGATCACTGGGGGACTATGAGCCACCCATGTGATACAGGGAAATGCCTTCTCGCGTGTCAGGAAAGATGTTTCCATAGGAAAGGCAAGCATTGCGCAAAGCCCTGGTGAGAACTCACCTGGACCACCATGGACGTTTCTCATTCCTCAGGTTCAAGAGAGAGAAATTCCACCCAGGGTGAAGGCAGACAAAGACTGAGCAGTTACTGACTGGGGACGTGGAGGGCCTGCAGGGCAGGTGACGACTCGAAGGAGCAAGGCAAAGACTGAAAAGGGCTGCCGTCACTTTCTTGGAAGTGCCACTATTTGGCACCCCTGTAAAAAATTACAAGAATAGTACCTTTGTTCCTCTTTCAGCACTCAAAATACTCAATGCTAAAGAAAAACGATATTTGCCAGGCTTTGAGATCAGATCTGAACATCTTCCCACAAAAGGAGGCAGGGAAATAACTCTCAGAAACATGAAAGTCACCAGACAGCTCTGAAAGTTGTACCCCATGGCTGAAGCGCACTTTGTACCCCATATCGACACGGCCAACTGCACAGCTTGGTTTCAGTGGGAAAAGGGGATGCGAGGGTGAGAGCAGCCATGGGCTATTTTTACAGTTTGGAAGAGTCGTTGCTGACCTGGCTGTGTCTTGGGCACGGATCCAAATGCTCTAGGTCTGAAAATGAGCAGCCTTTCCACCAGACCAGTGTAACCTCTGCTGCCTTCTTTTTCAAAGGCTGTGTTATTTCCATGGCGGTCTCTTGGCACCGCCCATCCCACCCTATGGCGCTGGTTACACTTTGGCTTTCCTCCAGGCCGTGGCTGCTGAAATCACCCCCCTTGCACCCCAGGAAAAGGGTTTGTGCCCAGCCAGATCAAGGCCCTTGTCCTCCTCGCTGCCTGACCTCATGGCCGCCAGCTCTGGTGCAGAGACGGGGGAGAGGGGACAGCTAATAGGGGTGGTCTCTGGGCGGCAGGCTTGGTTTCTGCCATGGCCTGAGAGAAGAGTAACAGCGCGAGGTTTGTCCTTGGGAGCCAAGTGGCAGAGGACACATCAGGGACGGCCAGCAGCTGCGCCCAGTGCGTGGCCACCAAGGGCAGGGACGGCCCCCTGGGCCCCCCGGGCCCAGGGACTGCCTCGGGGCCAGCACCCCAAAGGCCTTCCTCCAAAGGACGCTGGGCAGATGGGTGGTGGGCGGGGCGGCGCGGGGGCGGCGGGGGGGCGGAGCCTGGTCACACCCATGTCATAGGGCCACCACCCAGCAACGCAGCAGTCACAATGCCCCGGGACAGGATAAAAGGCAGCACCGTCCAGTGCCCGCTGCCAGGGCTGGCCTGGGGGCAGCCTGAAGACATCCGAGAGGAAGTCCTTGAGAAGCCAGCAGAATTACTTGGAGGGGGCTGCGGGAGCAAGACCGGAGGAGGCTGGACGAGGCTGCTGGAGAGGAGAAGAACCAGCGAGAGCTGGAGGCACCTGAGGCTCTCTGGTCTTTTCAGCCGGAGATCTGTGGCTAAAGCAAGGGAACACCTTCTTGAGGAGCACTGCAGAGCTCGCTGTCCTCATCCCCTGCAGAGCCAGTGGCAGCAGCCGTAAGAAATGGGACATGCAGGTGTTGCCAGGGGTCCCCGTGTTTTGGAGCAGGACCCACTGGTGTCCTGCCAGGCACAGAAAGGATTCTTGCCGCCAGGGCTGATCAGGCTGGGGACATCAGGCCACTCTGGGAAGCCCCTGAGATGGCTCCAGGTTGAGGGAGAACAGGCTTGGGCATCTCTTGGGAGGCGTGACCAGCCTGTGGGACGAGGAGGCAGGTCTTGCTCACAGGCTCAGGGAATAGCCGATCGCCAGCTCTGGGGTCAGGAAGGAATTTTCCCCCGGGGCAGATTGGCACCGGTCCCCGGGGGTTTTTTGCCTTCCTCTGCAGCACTGAGCATGACCACTTGTCAGGGCTCCTCTGCCCCATTTTGGCTAGGTTACTGCCTGCTGCTCATGCACCACGAAGACGGCCTCTCGTGCCCTGCAGCTGGGGGGAGGAAGGCTTTTTTTCCCCCACGGTGGGCTAGCAAGTATCCGTCCCCGGGGGTTTTTTGCCTTCCTCTGCAGCACTGAGCACAGCCCCTTGCCAGGGCTCCGTTGGGCCATTTTGGCCAGGTGCCTGCTGCTCCTGCTCCACGAAGGTGGCCCTCGTGCCCTGCATCCGGGGGGAGGAAGCGTTTTAGACTCCCAGGGTGGGCCCCCAGTGTGGCCCCCGGGGGTTGCTTCTTTTCCTCCGTAGCACTGAGCACAGCCCCTTTTCAAGGCTCCTCTGGGCCCTTTTCGCCTGGTTCTTGCCTGCTGCTCTCGTACCTCCAAGGTGCTACTTATGCCCTGGCTCTTCTGGGCTCTCTTTCCCATTGCAAGTTTGTAGTGGGAGCCAGCTCGGCTCTTCCCTCGGCTCCATTTCCCCAGGGGTTCTTGCCTGTGCAAAACAGCCAGCGCTTGGAAGGGCTCCAGGCTTGCTGCCCCATCTGGAGCTGCCACTTTTCGGCTCTCCCTGTGTGCAATAGAAGCGTGGGACAAGCACGAGAGTGCTCTTCATGCATCACTGGCCAAGAAGTACAACGGAGCAAGTTTTGGAAGGCAAAAAGGATGCTTGTTATCAACGTGTGTCCTGCTTTGGAAAATGCCCCACGATACCACACGCTGCTGCTGCTGCTGCTGCTGCTGCTGCTGCTGCTTCTTCCTCTTTTGTGTGTGGTTGGGCCTGGTCCTCGTTCTCCAAGTTCTCACTCTCCAGGAAACAGGGACCGCTTGGCATGTATTCCTGCTGCCACTTTCTGCAGCTCTGTCACTTGCCTTTGCAAGGGATCCTGCAAAGGACTTTTTTCCAAGCTAAACTGAAGAATGCATCAGCCTGCTCCCGGCTCCATGGCCGTGTTCGCTTAATGCTTGCGAGCACTGGCTCTGAAATAGATTCAGAAAAATAACTTAAAATGATACAAAATCTAAAAATAACATCCTGCTTCCACTTATAACCTTTCTGATTTGTGTCCTTGAATGTGTTTTTGGAGCTGAAAACGCCCTGACATTTCAGGCAAATAACAGCCTCATTGCTATTTGGCTCCCGGTGAGCACTGGGAATAGAACAGAATAGGATAGAAAAGTTATGCTATGTTATGCATGTGGTTCTGCATGACAAGCTGTGACCTAGGCCTGAGGGGTCCATCCAGGAGAGCAGCTCCCTGCAGGGCAGGCCCCAGGCCCATCCGTGAGAGAGGGGCAGAGGCGGTGGTTGGTTGTCCAGACCAACAGACGAGGTGTTGCACACCTGCAACATCGCTCAGGCAGGGACTGAAGGCTCCAGGCGGAGCTGAGACACCACGTCCCCTGGGCCCTTGGCAGGAGACGGTGTGGGCGGGGGTCCCAGGGGAGGCCGGTCCTGCCCGTTGAGGCCCCTGAGCACCCCCAGGACCCTGGCAGAAGTAGACCTGTAGCGCTCCTATGCTCTCCTTTCCTTTAGGCATTTATGGTTGGCCACCCTGGAGAACAAGTTTTGGCCCAGATGGACCTTCACCCTGATGGAGTACTGTTGTTCTCTGACTCTTCTTTTAGCATGTTTTTTCCAAAGGAAACAGCTCAGGCATTTCTAAAAAGGAGTACAAGGAGAAAAAAAAAAACAACAAACAAATCCACAGGGGAAAGAACAGGTATTGCTCACATCAAAAAGGTTTGCAACCATTTAGTTCCAGAGCACTTCCTGCTTCAGACTGAGGGCTTGGTTTTTGAGCCTCGCTAGCGTCACAGATGTGGGGTTTTGCCATCCCGTGGAAACCTAGCTAAACTGGATGAACACAGAAGACTCTCAAAAACTGCAGTGGCCCCATGCTTTTGGCAAATTTGTTCAGGTGGTCAAATTATGTTCCGATGATCCCCAGCTCTCACCCCCATCAGAAGGTACAAGCCCCTTCCACAAAGTGACAGAGCCAGTGCCTAGGCTGGGACATGATTACCCATTCAATGCCTTCTGCTAGTGCAAGGCTGGGAGTAAATGTCATCAGAGATTTCCTCAGCATGTGCTGGTAGGGAAAGAAGGAGGAAGGGAGGGAGGGAGGGAGAAGAATCAAATCAAAATAAATACAGTCAAATTGAACTGAACTGAATCTGAATCTAAGCAAATCATCTTGAATCAAATAGAATAGAAGAGTTGAGTTGCAAGGGACCTACAACAAGGATTGAGTCCAACTGCCTGACCACTGCAAGCCTGACCAAACGTAAAAGAATGTTAATACGGGTGTTGTCCAAATGCCTCTTCAACACTGACTGGCCACGGGGCATAGGAAGCCTGTTCCAGGGGTTGAGCACCCTCTTGGTAAAGAGAGATTTCCTCATGTCAAGCCCAAGCCTCCCCTGAGGGATGCAGCTTTGAGCCATTCCCACACGTCCTGGCACTGGATCCCAGGGAGAGGAGATCAGCACCTCCCTCTCCACTTCCCCTCCTCAGGAAGCTGTAGAGAGCCATGAGGGAGGTCGCCCCTCAGCCTCCTTCTCGCCAAACTAGACCAACTCCTCAGCTGCTCCCCAGAGGACATGCCTTCCAGCCCCTTCCCCAGCTTTGGTGCCCTCCTCTGGAAGCATTCAGGGACCTTAACGACCTTTGAAATCGTGGGGCCCAGGTCACGTGACTGCATCCTCCAGAGTTCGGGAATGCAATTACTACAGCTAGAGGTAATTGTTTCGGGATGTGCTACATCAGCACGCATTTGTCACGTGGGGCCCTTTGCAAGGAGGAAAGCATGGCCTGAAAATGCACTGGCTACCAGTTTGTAAATCAAAACATAGGCTTTAGCTTACTAACGCCGTGTTGTTTGAAAGCCTTGCTCCTTAGCGGTCCTGTTCTCTTCTTGTTAAAGCCCTCTGCACAGGGGACACTCCTGACAAGGGAATTCCCCTCTAGCCTCACTCTCTCTGCTGATCCACCACATTCATGTTTGGGCACATGCAAGGACCAGTTGCCTCTTCATACTGAGCTGGTATCAAAATGCTGAGATTCTTTAACTGAATAGACAGATGCTGGCAGCTTTCTGTACTCATTGCACTGATTTTGCAAACTAATTACCAAGTGTGCGCTAGAAGACTGGTTTTCATAGTTGGTTTAATCAATTTGAAAAAAAACCCCAAACAATGACGTTCCTTTGTATCTGAACAACGTTATCAGTCATTTCACCACGGCAACATTCTCAGGTGGTTTCAGGTGGGCGTATAAAAAAGCAAAACCCTCAGTCCTTCTTGGCAGCTATCTTCCAGGCGTGTAGGGACTCTCAAAGAGAGGCAATTGCCTTTTGGTGTCGGGCAGCCACCTGGCCAGCCAACTCCTTACCCACACCAGCATGATCAGCAATGACCTTCCTCTCCCCTAAATACCTGCAGAATTCATTTCAAAACTCAGCAACGTGTCTTCACACTCCTGGAGAGTAAAGCTTATCCCTATAGACAGCCCAGTCAGCTTTCTCAGTGCCTGGCACTTTCTCCAAGGAAACTTCCAAAATGGAAGCTCAGTTCATGCCAGCTGTGGTTATTTCCTTCCCGAGGAGGCAGACATCCATCCATTTCTAAAGGGGCTACACTGACACCACCAGCTTCTCACTGACAGCCCACCCACACCATCTGTCCATTGCCCACCTGGCCAGCGGAGGGCTGGATCTACTGGCTATGACTGCATGGAGCTGGACTCCAGCAGGCTACTGATGGGTGAAAGCCTCCCTAACACATCTCTCAGGCTCCACCCTTCAGGCTTTGCTGTCATCAAATGTAGGAAAGGGAGCACTTCGTGGTCAGGACTTTTCAATTGAGATTGCAGAAAACCATTGTTCGAGAACTGCAGCTTTCCCTGACTACATCATATTCTCAATGTCGTGGCACCCCATGAACCAGAAAATGCTGTATCCTCCTCGTCATCTCTTTCTACAGACCCCATGCTCCATACCAGCTGAAGTTCTGACAGGAGAGACAGCCCCTACCTCAAGAAACCATGTGTGAAGAACTGCACTGTAGAAATAGGTAACCCAACATCAGGTGGAGCGCCATGAGTCTCTGCTCCAGTCTGGAAACATGGGAGCAGGCCGGTGTTCCTGTAGGCATGAGGAGATCACTGGGGGACTATGAGCCACCCATGTGATACAGGGAAATGCCTTCTCGCGTGTCAGGAAAGGTGTTTCCATAGGAAAGGCAAGCATTGTGCAAAGCCCTGGTGAGAACTCACCTGGACCACCATGGACATTTCTCATTCCTCAGGTTCAAGAGAGAGAAATTCCACCCAGGGTGAAGGCAGACAAAGACTGAGCAGTTGACTGGGGACGTGGAGGGCCTGCAGGGCAGGTGACGACTCGAAGGAGCAAGGCAAAGACTGAAAAGGGCTGCCGTCACTTTCTTGGAAGTGCCACTATTTGGCACCCCTGTAAAAAATTACAAGAATAGTACCTTTGTTCCTCTTTCAGCACTCAAAATACTCAATGCTAAAGAAAAACGATATTTGCCAGGCTTTGAGATCAGATCTGAACATCTTCCCACAAAAGGAGGCAGGGAAATAACTCTCAGAAACATGAAAGTCACCAGACAGCTCTGAAAGTTGTACCCCATGGCTGAAGCGCACTTTGTACCCCATATCGACACGGCCAACTGCACAGCTTGGTTTCAGTGGGAAAAGGGGATGTGAGGGTGAGAGCAGCCATGGGCTATTTTTACAGTTTGGAAGAGTCGTTGCTGACCTGGCTGTGTCTTGGGCACGGATCCAAATGCTCTAGGTCTGAAAATGAGCAGCCTTTCCACCAGACCAGTGTAACCTCTGCTGCCTTCTTTTTCAAAGGCTGTGTTATTTCCATGGCGGTCTCTTGGCACCGCCCATCCCACCCTATGGCGCTGGTTACACTTTGGCTTTCCTCCAGGCCGTGGCTGCTGAAATCACCCCCCTTGCACCCCAGGAAAAGGGTTTGTGCCCAGCCAGATCAAGGCCCTTGTCCTCCTCGCTGCCTGACCTCATGGCCGCCAGCTCTGGTGCAGAGACGGGGGAGAGGGGACAGCTAATAGGGGTGGTCTCTGGGCGGCAGGCTTGGTTTCTGCCATGGCCTGAGAGAAGAGTAACAGCGCGAGGTTTGTCCTTGGGAGCCAAGTGGCAGAGGACACATCAGGGACGGCCAGCAGCTGCGCCCAGTGCGTGGCCACCAAGGGCAGGGACGGCCCCCTGGGCCCCCCGGGCCCAGGGACTGCCTCGGGGCCAGCACCCCAAAGGCCTTCCTCCAAAGGACGCTGGGCAGATGGGTGGTGGGCGGGGCGGCGCGGGGGCGGCGGGGGGGCGGAGCCTGGTCACACCCATGTCATAGGGCCACCACCCAGCAACGCAGCAGTCACAATGCCCCGGGACAGGATAAAAGGCAGCACCGTCCAGTGCCCGCTGCCAGGGCTGGCCTGGGGGCAGCCTGAAGACATCCGAGAGGAAGTCCTTGAGAAGCCGGCAGAATTACTTGGAGGGGGCTGCGGGAGCAAGACCGGAGGAGGCTGGACGAGGCTGCTGGAGAGGAGAAGAACCAGCAAGAGCTGGAGGCACCTGAGGCTCTCTGGTCTTTTCAGCCGGAGATCTGTGGCTAAAGCAAGGGAACACCTTCTTGAGGAGCACTGCAGAGCTCGCTGTCCTCATCCCCTGCAGAGCCAGTGGCAGCAGCCGTAAGAAATGGGACATGCAGGTGTTGCCAGGGGTCCCCGTGTTTTGGAGCAGGACCCACTGGTGTCCTGCCAGGCACAGAAAGGATTCTTGCCGCCAGGGCTGATCAGGCTGGGGACATCAGGCCACTCTGGGAAGCCCCTGAGATGGCTCCAGGTTGAGGGAGAACAGGCTTGGGCATCTCTTGGGAGGCGTGACCAGCCTGTGGGACGAGGAGGCAGGTCTTGCTCACAGGCTCAGGGAATAGCCGATCGCCAGCTCTGGGGTCAGGAAGGAATTTTCCCCCGGGGCAGATTGGCACCGGTCCCCGGGGGTTTTTTGCCTTCCTCTGCAGCACTGAGCACAGCCCCTTGCCAGGGCTCCGTTGGGCCATTTTGGCCAGGTGCCTGCTGCTCCTGCTCCACGAAGGTGGCCCTCGTGCCCCGCATCTGGGGGGAGGAAGCGTTTTAGACTCCCAGGGTGGGCCCCCAGTGTGGCCCCCGGGGGTTGCTTCTTTTCCTCCGTAGCATTGAGCACAGCCCCTTTTCAAGGCTCCTCTGGGCCCTTTTCGCCTGGTTCTTGCCTGCTGCTCTCGTACCTCCAAGGTGCTACTTATGCCCTGGCTCTTCTGGGCTCTCTTTCCCATTGCAAGTTTGTAGTGGGAGCCAGCTCGGCTCTTCCCTCGGCTCCATTTCCCCAGGGGTTCTTGCCTGTGCAAAACAGCCAGCGCTTGGAAGGGCTCCAGGCTTGCTGCCCCATCTGGAGCTGCCACTTTTCGGCTCTCCCTGTGTGCAATAGAAGCGTGGGACAAGCACGAGAGTGCTCTTCATGCATCACTGGCCAAGAAGTACAACGGAGCAAGTTTTGGAAGGCAAAAAGGATGCTTGTTATCAACGTGTGTCCTGCTTTGGAAAATGCCCCACGATACCACACGCTGCTGCTGCTGCTGCTGCTGCTTCTTCCTCTTTTGTGTGTGGTTGGGCCTGGTCCTCGTTCTCCAAGTTCTCACTCTCCAGGAAACAGGGACCGCTTGGCATGTATTCCTGCTGCCACTTTCTGCAGCTCTGTCACTTGCCTTTGCAAGGGATCCTGCAAAGGACTTTTTTCCAAGCTAAACTGAAGAATGCATCAGCCTGCTCCCGGCTCCATGGCCGTGTTCGCTTAATGCTTGCGAGCACTGGCTCTGAAATCGATTCAGAAAAATAACTTAAAATGATACAAAATCTAAAAATAACATCCTGCTTCCACTTATAACCTTTCTGATTTGTGTCCTTGAATGTGTTTTTGGAGCTGAAAACGCCCTGACATTTCAGGCAAATAACAGCCTCATTGCTATTTGGCTCCCGGTGAGCACCGGGAATAGAACAGAATAGGATAGAATAGTTATGCTATGTTATGCATGTGGTTCTGCATGACAAGCTGTGACCTAGGCCTGAGGGGTCCATCCAGGAGAGCAGCTCCCTGCAGGGCAGGCCCCAGGCCCATCCGTGAGAGAGGGGCAGAGGCGGTGGTTGGTTGTCCAGACCAACAGACGAGGTGTTGCACACCTGCAACATCGCTCAGGCAGGGACTGAAGGCTCCAGGCGGAGCTGAGACACCACGTCCCCTGGGCCCTTGGCAGGAGACGGTGTGGGCGGGGGTCCCAGGGGAGGCCGGTCCTGCCCGTTGAGGCCCCTGAGCACCCCCAGGACCCTGGCAGAAGTAGACCTGTAGCGCTCCTATGCTCTCCTTTCCTTTAGGCATTTATGGTTGGCCACCCTGGAGAACGAGTTTTGGCCCAGATGGACCTTCACCCTGATGGAGTACTGTTGTTCTCTGACTCTTCTTTTAGCATGTTTTTTCCAAAGGAAACAGCTCAGGCATTTCTAAAAAGGAGTACAAGGAGAAAAAACAAAAACAACAAACAAATCCACAGGGGAAAGAACAGGTATTGCTCACATCAAAAAGGATTGCAACCATTTAGTTCCAGAGTACTTCCTGCTTCAGACTGAGGGCTTGGTTTTTGAGCCTCGCTAGCGTCACAGATGTGGGGTTTTGCCATCCCGTGGAAACCTAGCTAAACTGGATGAACACAGAAGACTCTCAAAAACTGCAGTGGCCCCATGCTTTTGGCAAATTTGTTCAGGTGGTCAAATTATGTTCCGATGATCCCCAGCTCTCACCCCCATCAGAAGGTACAAGACCCTTCCACAAAGTGACAGAGCCAGTGCCTAGGCTGGGACGTGATTACCCATTCAATGCCTTCTGCTAGTGCAAGGCTGGGAGTAAATGTCATCAGAGATTTCCTCAGCATGTGCTGGTAGGGAAAGAAGGAGGGAGGGAGGGAGGGAGGGAGGGAGAAGAATCAAATCAAAATAAATACAGTCAAATTGAACTGAACTGAATCTGAATCTAAGCAAATCATCTTGAATCAAATAGAATAGAAGAGTTGAGTTGCAAGGGACCTACAACAAGGATTGAGTCCAACTGCCTGACCACTGCAAGCCTGACCAAACGTAAAAGAATGTTAATACGGGTGTTGTCCAAATGCCTCTTCAACACTGACTGGCCACGGGGCATAGGAAGCCTGTTCCAGGGGTTGAGCACCCTCTTGGTAAAGAGAGATTTCCTCATGTCAAGTCCAAGCCTCCCCTGAGGGATGCAGCTTTGAGCCATTCCCACACGTCCTGGCACTGGATCCCAGGGAGAGGAGATCAGCACCTCCCTCTCCACTTCCCCTCCTCAGGAAGCTGTAGAGAGCCATGAGGTCGCCCGCCCCTCAGCCTCCTTCTCTCCAAACTAGACCAACTCCTCAGCTGCTCCCCAGAGGACATGCCTTCCAGCCCCTTCCCCAGCTTTGGTGCCCTCCTCTGGATGCATTCAGGGACCTTAACGACCTTTGAAATCGTGGGGCCCAGGTCACGTGACTGCATCCTCCAGAGTTCGGGAATGCAATTACTACAGCTAGAGGTAATTGTTTCGGGATGTGCTATGTCAGCACGCATTTGCCACGTGGGGCCCTTTGCAAGGAGGAAAGCATGGCCTGAAAATGCACTGGCTACCAGTTTGTAAATCAAAACATAGGCTTTAGCTTACTAACGCCGTGTTGTTTGAAAGCCTTGCTCCTTAGCGGTCCTGTTCTCTTCTTGTTAAAGCCCTCTGCACAGGGGACACTCCTGACAAGGGAATTCCCCTCTAGCCTCACTCTCTCTGCTGATCCACCACATTCATGTTTGGGCACATGCAAGGACCAGTTGCCTCTTCATACTGAGCTGGTATCAAAATGCTGAGATTCTTTAACTGAATAGACAGATGCTGGCAGCTTTCTGTACTCATTGCACTGGTTTTGCAAACTAATTACCAAGTGTGCGCTAGAAGACTGGTTTTCATAGTTGGTTTAATCAATTTGAAAAAAAACCCCAAACAATGACGTTCCTTTGTATCTGAACAACGTTATCAGTCATTTCACCACGGCAACATTCTCAGGTGGTTTCAGGTGGGCGTATAAAAAAGCAAAACCCTCAGTCCTTCTTGGCAGCTATCTTCCAGGCGTGTAGGGACTCTCAAAGAGAGGCAATTGCCTTTTGGTGTCGGGCAGCCACCTGGCCAGCCAACTCCTTACCCACACCAGCATGATCAGCAATGACCTTCCTCTCCCCTAAATACCTGCAGAATTCATTTCAAAACTCAGCAACGTGTCTTCACACTCCTGGAGAGTAAAGCTTATCCCTATAGACAGCCCAGTCAGCTTTCTCAGTGCCTGGCACTTTCTCCAAGGAAACTTCCAAAATGGAAGCTCAGTTCATGCCAGCTGTGGTTATTTCCTTCCCGAGGAGGCAGACATCCATCCATTTCTAAAGGGGCTACACTGACACCACCAGCTTCTCACTGACAGCCCACCCACACCATCTGTCCATTGCCCACCTGGCCAGCGGAGGGCTGGATCTACTGGCTATGACTGCATGGAGCTGGACTCCAGCAGGCTACTGATGGGTGAAAGCCTCCCTAACACATCTCTCAGGCTCCACCCTTCAGGCTTTGCTGTCATCAAATGTAGGAAAGGGAGCACTTCGTGGTCAGGACTTTTCAATTGAGATTGCAGAAAACCATTGTTCGAGAACTGCAGCTTTCCCTGACTACATCATATTCTCAATGTCGTGGCACCCCATGAACCAGAAAATGCTGTATCCTCCTCGTCATCTCTTTCTACAGACCCCATGCTCCATACCAGCTGAAGCTCTGACAGGAGAGACAGCCCCTACCTCAAGAAAGCATGTGTGAAGAACTGCACTGTAGAAATAGGTAACCCAACATCAGGTGGAGCGCCATGAGTCTCTGCTCCAGTCTGGAAACATGGGAGCAGGCCGGTGTTCCTGTAGGCATGAGGAGATCACTGGGGGACTATGAGCCACCCATGTGATACAGGGAAATGCCTTCTCGCGTGTCAGGAAAGGTGTTTCCATAGGAAAGGCAAGCATTGTGCAAAGCCCTGGTGAGAACTCACCTGGACCACCATGGACGTTTCTCATTCCTCAGGTTCAAGAGAGAGAAATTCCACCCAGGGTGAAGGCGGACAAAGGCTGAGCAGTTGACTGGGGACGTGGAGGGCCTGCAGGGCAGGTGACGACTCGAAGGAGCAAGGCAAAGACTGAAAAGGGCTGCCGTCACTTTCTTGGAAGTGCCACTATTTGGCACCCCTGTAAAAAATTACAAGAATAGTACCTTTGTTCCTCTTTCAGCACTCAAAATACTCAATGCTAAAGAAAAACGATATTTGCCAGGCTTTGAGATCAGATCTGAACATCTTCCCACAAAAGGAGGCAGGGAAATAACTCTCAGAAACATGAAAGTCACCAGCCAGCTCTGAAAGTTGTACCCCATGGCTGAAGCGCACTTTGTACCCCATATCGACACGGCCAACTGCACAGCTTGGTTTCAGTGGGAAAAGGGATGAGAGGGTGAGAGCAGCCATGGGCTATTTTTACAGTTTGGAAGAGTCGTTGCTGACCTGGCTGTGTCTTGGGCACGGATCCAAATGCTCTAGGTCTGAAAATGAGCAGCCTTTCCACCAGACCAGTGTAACCTCTGCTGCCTTCTTTTTCAAAGGCTGTGTTATTTCCATGGCAGTCTCTTGGCACCGCCCATCCCACCCTATGGCGCTGGTTACACTTTGGCTTTCCTCCAGGCCGTGGCTGCTGAAATCACCCCCCTTGCACCCCAGGAAAAGGGTTTGTGCCCAGCCAGATCAAGGCCCTTGTCCTCCTCGCTGCCTGACCTCATGGCCGCCAGCTCTGGTGCAGAGACGGGGGAGAGGGGACAGCTAATAGGGGTGGTCTCTGGGCGGCAGGCTTGGTTTCTGCCATGGCCTGAGAGAAGAGTAACAGCGCGAGGTTTGTCCTTGGGAGCCAAGTGGCAGAGGACACATCAGGGACGGCCAGCAGCTGCGCCCAGTGCGTGGCCACCAAGGGCAGGGACGGCCCCCCGGGCCCCCCGGGCCCAGGGACTGCCTCGGGGCCAGCACCCCAAAGGCCTTCCTCCAAAGGACGCTGGGCAGATGGGTGGTGGGCGGGGCGGCGCGGGGGCGGCGGGGGGGCGGAGCCTGGTCACACCCATGTCATAGGGCCACCACCCAGCAACGCAGCAGTCACAATGCCCCGGGACAGGATAAAAGGCAGCACCGTCCAGTGCCTGCTGCCAGGGCTGGCCTGGGGGCAGCCTGAAGACATCCGAGAGGAAGTCCTTGAGAAGCCGGCAGAATTACTTGGAGGGGGCTGCGGGAGCAAGACCGGAGGAGGCTGGACGAGGCTGCTGGAGAGGAGAAGAACCAGCGAGAGCTGGAGGCACCTGAGGCTCTCTGGTCTTTTCAGCCGGAGATCTGTGGCTAAAGCAAGGGAACACCTTCTTGAGGAGCACTGCAGAGCTCGCTGTCCTCATCCCCTGCAGAGCCAGTGGCAGCAGCCGTAAGAAATGGGACATGCAGGTGTTGCCAGGGGTCCCCGTGTTTTGGAGCAGGACCCACTGGTGTCCTGCCAGGCACAGAAAGGATTCTTGCCACCAGGGCTGATCAGGCTGGGGACATCAGGCCACTCTGGGAAGCCCCTGAGATGGCTCCAGGTTGAGGGAGAACAGGCTTGGGCATCTCTTGGGAGGCGTGACCAGCCTGTGGGACGAGGAGGCAGGTCTTGCTCACAGGCTCAGGGAATAGCCGATCGCCAGCTCTGGGGTCAGGAAGGAATTTTCCCCCGGGGCAGATTGGCACCGGTCCCCGGGGGTTTTTTGCCTTCCTCTGCAGCACTGAGCATGACCACTTGTCAGGGCTCCTCTGCCCCATTTTGGCTAGGTTACTGCCTGCTGCTCATGCACCACGAAGACGGCCTCTCGTGCCCTGCAGCTGGGGGGAGGAAGGCTTTTTTTCCCCCACGGTGGGCTAGCAAGTGTCCCCGGGGGTTTTTTGCCTTCCTCTGCAGCACTGAGCACAGCCCCTTGCCAGGGCTCCGTTGGGCCATTTTGGCCAGGTGCCTGCTGCTCCTGCTCCACGAAGGTGGCCCTCGTGCCCCGCATCTGGGGGGAGGAAGCGTTTTAGACTCCCAGGGTGGGCCCCCAGTGTGGCCCCCGGGGGTTGCTTCTTTTCCTCCGTAGCATTGAGCACAGCCCCTTTTCAAGGCTCCTCTGGGCCCTTTTCGCCTGGTTCTTGCCTGCTGCTCTCGTACCTCCAAGGTGCTACTTATGCCCTGGCTCTTCTGGGCTCTCTTTCCCATTGCAAGTTTGTAGTGGGAGCCAGCTCGGCTCTTCCCTCGGCTCCATTTCCCCAGGGGTTCTTGCCTGTGCAAAACAGCCAGCGCTTGGAAGGGCTCCAGGCTTGCTGCCCCATCTGGAGCTGCCACTTTTCGGCTCTCCCTGTGTGCAATAGAAGCGTGGGACAAGCACGAGAGTGCTCTTCATGCATCACTGGCCAAGAAGTACAACGCAGCAAGTTTTGGAAGGCAAAAAGGATGCTTGTTATCAACGTGTGTCCTGCTTTGGAAAATGCCCCACGATACCACACGCTGCTGCTGCTGCTGCTGCTGCTGCTGCTGCTGCTTCTTCCTCTTTTGTGTGTGGTTGGGCCTGGTCCTCGTTCTCCAAGTTCTCACTCTCCAGGAAACAGGGACCGCTTGGCATGTATTCCTGCTGCCACTTTCTGCAGCTCTGTCACTTGCCTTTGCAAGGGATCCTGCAAAGGACTTTTTTCCAAGCTAAACTGAAGAATGCATCAGCCTGCTCCCGGCTCCATGGCCGTGTTCGCTTAATGCTTGCGAGCACTGGCTCTGAAATCGATTCAGAAAAATAACTTAAAATGATACAAAATCTAAAAATAACATCCTGCTTCCACTTATAACCTTTCTGATTTGTGTCCTTGAATGTGTTTTTGGAGCTGAAAACGCCCTGACATTTCAGGCAAAGAACAGCCTCATTGCTATTTGGCTCCCGGTGAGCACCGGGAATAGAACAGAATAGGATAGAATAGTTATGCTATGTTATGCATGTGGTTCTGCATGACAAGCTGTGACCTAGGCCTGAGGGGTCCATCCAGGAGAGCAGCTCCCTGCAGGGCAGGCCCCAGGCCCATCCGTGAGAGAGGGGCAGAGGCGGTGGTTGGTTGTCCAGACCAACAGACAAGGTGTTGCACACCTGCAACATCGCTCAGGCAGGGACAGAAGGCTCCAGGCGGAGCTGAGACACCACGTCCCCTGGGCCCTTGGCAGGAGACGGTGTGGGCGGGGGTCCCAGGGGAGGCCGGTCCTGCCCGTTGAGGCCCCTGAGCACCCCCAGGACCCTGGCAGAAGTAGACCTGTAGCGCTCCTATGCTCTCCTTTCCTTTAGGCATTTATGGTTGGCCACCCTGGAGAACGAGTTTTGGCCCAGATGGACCTTCACCCTGATGGAGTACTGTTGTTCTCTGACTCTTCTTTTAGCATGTTTTTTCCAAAGGAAACAGCTCAGGCATTTCTAAAAAGGAGTACAAGGAGAAAAAAAAAAGCAACAAACAAATCCACAGGGGAAAGAACAGGTATTGCTCACATCAAAAAGGATTGCAACCATTTAGTTCCAGAGCACTTCCTGCTTCAGACTGAGGGCTTGGTTTTTGAGCCTCGCTAGCGTCACAGATGTGGGGTTTTGCCATCCCGTGGAAACCTAGCTAAACTGGATGAACACAGAAGACTCTCAAAAACTGCAGTGGCCCCATGCTTTTGGCAAATTTGTTCAGGTGGTCAAATTATGTTCCGATGATCCCCAGCTCTCACCCCCATCAGAAGGTACAAGACCCTTCCACAAAGTGACAGAGCCAGTGCCTAGGCTGGGACGTGATTACCCATTCAATGCCTTCTGCTAGTGCAAGGCTGGGAGTAAATGTCATCAGAGATTTCCTCAGCATGTGCTGGTAGGGAAAGAAGGAGGGAGGGAGGGAGAAGAATCAAATCAAAATAAATACAGTCAAATTGAACTGAACTGAATCTGAATCTAAGCAAATCATCTTGAATCAAATAGAATAGAAGAGTTGAGTTGCAAGGGACCTACAACAAGGATTGAGTCCAACTGCCTGACCACTGCAAGCCTGACCAAACGTAAAAGAATGTTAATACGGGTGTTGTCCAAATGCCTCTTCAACACTGGCTGGCCACGGGGCATAGGAAGCCTGTTCCAGGGGTTGAGCACCCTCTTGGTAAAGAGAGATTTCCTCATGTCAAGTCCAAACCTCCCCTGAGGGATGCAGCTTTGAGCCATTCCCACACGTCCTGGCACTGGATCCCAGGGAGAGGAGATCAGCACCTCCCTCTCCACTTCCCCTCCTCAGGAAGCTGTAGAGAGCCATGAGGTCGCCCGCCCCTCAGCCTCCTTCTCGCCAAACTAGACCAACTCCTCAGCTGCTCCCCAGAGGACATGCCTTCCAGCCCCTTCCCCAGCTTTGGTGCCCTCCTCTGGATGCATTCAGGGACCTTAACGACCTTTGAAATCGTGGGGCCCCGGTCACGTGACTGCATCCTCCAGAGTTCAGGAATGCAATTACTACAGCTAGAGGTAATTGTTTCGGGATGTGCTATGTCAGCACGCATTTGCCACGTGGGGCCCTTTGCAAGGAGGAAAGCATGGCCTGAAAATGCACTGGCTACCAGTTTGTAAATCAAAACATAGGCTTTAGCTTACTAACGCCGTGTTGTTTGAAAGCCTTGCTCCTTAGCGGTCCTGTTCTCTTCTTGTTAAAGCCCTCTGCACAGGGGACACTCCTGACAAGGGAATTCCCCTCTAGCCTCACTCTCTCTGCTGATCCACCACATTCATGTTTGGGCACATGCAAGGACCAGTTGCCTCTTCATACTGAGCTGGTATCAAAATGCTGAGATTCTTTAACTGAATAGACAGATGCTGGCAGCTTTCGGTACTCATTGCACTGGTTTTGCAAACTAATTACCAAGTGTGCGCTAGAAGACTGGTTTTCATAGTTGGTTTAATCAATTTGAAAAAAAACCCCAAACAATGACGTTCCTTTGTATCTGAACAACGTTATCAGTCATTTCACCACGGCAACATTCTCAGGTGGTTTCAGGTGGGCGTATAAAAAAGCAAAACCCTCAGTCCTTCTTGGCAGCTATCTTCCAGGCGTGTAGGGACTCTCAAAGAGAGGCAATTGCCTTTTGGTGTCGGGCAGCCACCTGGCCAGCCAACTCCTTACCCACACCAGCATGATCAGCAATGACCTTCCTCTCCCCTAAATACCTGCAGAATTCATTTCAAAACTCAGCAACGTGTCTTCACACTCCTGGAGAGTAAAGCTTATCCCTATAGACAGCCCAGTCAGCTTTCTCAGTGCCTGGCACTTTCTCCAAGGAAACTTCCAAAATGGAAGCTCAGTTCATGCCAGCTGTGGTTATTTCCTTCCCGAGGAGGCAGACATCCATCCATTTCTAAAGGGGCTACACTGACACCACCAGCTTCTCACTGACAGCCCACCCACACCATCTGTCCATTGCCCACCTGGCCAGCAGAGGGCTGGATCTACTGGCTATGACTGCATGGAGCTGGACTCCAGCAGGCTACTGATGGGTGAAAGCCTCCCTAACACATCTCTCAGGCTCCACCCTTCAGGCTTTGCTGTCATCAAATGTAGGAAAGGGAGCACTTCGTGGTCAGGACTTTTCAATTGAGATTGCAGAAAACCATTGTTCGAGAACTGCAGCTTTCCCTGACTACATCATATTCTCAATGTCGTGGCACCCCATGAACCAGAAAATGCTGTATCCTCCTCGTCATCTCTTTCTACAGACCCCATGCTCCATACCAGCTGAAGCTCTGACAGGAGAGACAGCCCCTACCTCAAGAAAGCATGTGTGAAGAACTGCACTGTAGAAATAGGTAACCCAACATCAGGTGGAGCGCCATGAGTCTCTGCTCCAGTCTGGAAACATGGGAGCAGGCCGGTGTTCCTGTAGGCATGAGGAGATCACTGGGGGACTATGAGCCACCCATGTGATACAGGGAAATGCCTTCTCGCGTGTCAGGAAAGGTGTTTCCATAGGAAAGGCAAGCATTGTGCAAAGCCCTGGTGAGAACTCACCTGGACCACCATGGACGTTTCTCATTCCTCAGGTTCAAGAGAGAGAAATTCCACCCGGGGTGAAGGCAGACAAAGACTGAGCAGTTGACTGGGGACGTGGAGGGCCTGCAGGGCAGGTGACGACTCGAAGGAGCAAGGCAAAGACTGAAAAGGGCTGCCGTCACTTTCTTGGAAGTGCCACTATTTGGCACCCCTGTAAAAAATTACAAGAATAGTACCTTTGTTCCTCTTTCAGCACTCAAAATACTCAATGCTAAAGAAAAACGATATTTGCCAGGCTTTGAGATCAGATCTGAACATCTTCCCACAAAAGGAGGCAGGGAAATAACTCTCAGAAACATGAAAGTCACCAGACAGCTCTGAAAGTTGTACCCCATGGCTGAAGCGCACTTTGTACCCCATATCGACACGGCCAACTGCACAGCTTGGTTTCAGTGGGAAAAGGGATGAGAGGGTGAGAGCAGCCATGGGCTATTTTTACAGTTTGGAAGAGTCGTTGCTGACCTGGCTGTGTCTTGGGCACGGATCCAAATGCTCTAGGTCTGAAAATGAGCAGCCTTTCCACCAGACCAGTGTAACCTCTGCTGCCTTCTTTTTCAAAGGCTGTGTTATTTCCATGGCGGTCTCTTGGCACCGCCCATCCCACCCGATGGCGCTGGTTACACTTTGGCTTTCCTCCAGGCCGTGGCTGCTGAAATCACCCCCCTTGCACCCCAGGAAAAGGGTTTGTGCCCAGCCAGATCAAGGCCCTTGTCCTCCTCGCTGCCTGACCTCATGGCCGCCAGCTCTGGTGCAGAGACGGGGGAGAGGGGACAGCTAATAGGGGTGGTCTCTGGGCGGCAGGCTTGGTTTCTGCCATGGCCTGAGAGAAGAGTAACAGCGCGAGGTTTGTCCTTGGGAGCCAAGTGGCAGAGGACACATCAGGGACGGCCAGCAGCTGCGCCCAGTGCGTGGCCACCAAGGGCAGGGACGGCCCCCTGGGCCCCCCGGGCCCAGGGACTGCCTCGGGGCCAGCACCCCAAAGGCCTTCCTCCAAAGGACGCTGGGCAGATGGGTGGTGGGCGGGGCGGCGCGGGGGCGGCGGGGGGGCGGAGCCTGGTCACACCCATGTCATAGGGCCACCACCCAGCAACGCAGCAGTCACAATGCCCCGGGACAGGATAAAAGGCAGCACCGTCCAGTGCCCGCTGCCAGGGCTGGCCTGGGGGCAGCCTGAAGACATCCGAGAGGAAGTCCTTGAGAAGCCGGCAGAATTACTTGGAGGGGGCTGCGGGAGCAAGACCGGAGGAGGCTGGACGAGGCTGCTGGAGAGGAGAAGAACCAGCGAGAGCTGGAGGCACCTGAGGCTCTCTGGTCTTTTCAGCCGGAGATCTGTGGCTAAAGCAAGGGAACACCTTCTTGAGGAGCACTGCAGAGCTCGCTGTCCTCATCCCCTGCAGAGCCAGTGGCAGCAGCCGTAAGAAATGGGACATGCAGGTGTTGCCAGGGGTCCCCGTGTTTTGGAGCAGGACCCACTGGTGTCCTGCCAGGCACAGAAAGGATTCTTGCCGCCAGGGCTGATCAGGCTGGGGACATCAGGCCACTCTGGGAAGCCCCTGAGATGGCTCCAGGTTGAGGGAGAACAGGCTTGGGCATCTCTTGGGAGGCGTGACCAGCCTGTGGGACGAGGAGGCAGGTCTTGCTCACAGGCTCAGGGAATAGCCGATCGCCAGCTCTGGGGTCAGGAAGGAATTTTCCCCCGGGGCAGATTGGCACCGGTCCCCGGGGGTTTTTTGCCTTCCTCTGCAGCACTGAGCATGACCACTTGTCAGGGCTCCTCTGCCCCATTTTGGCTAGGTTACTGCCTGCTGCTCATGCACCACGAAGACGGCCTCTCGTGCCCTGCAGCTGGGGGGAGGAAGGCTTTTTTTCCCCCACGGTGGGCTAGCAAGTGTCCCCGGGGGTTTTTTGCCTTCCTCTGCAGCACTGAGCACAGCCCCTTGCCAGGGCTCCGTTGGGCCATTTTGGCCAGGTGCCTGCTGCTCCTGCTCCACAAAGGTGGCCCTCGTGCCCTGCATCCGGGGGGAGGAAGCGTTTTAGACTCCCAGGGTGGGCCCCCAGTGTGGCCCCCGGGGGTTGCTTCTTTTCCTCCGTAGCATTGAGCACAGCCCCTTTTCAAGGCTCCTCTGGGCCCTTTTCGCCTGGTTCTTGCCTGCTGCTCTCGTACCTCCAAGGTGCTACTTCTGCCCTGGCTCTTCTGGGCTCTCTTTCCCATTGCAAGTTTGTAGTGGGAGCCAGCTCGGCTCTTCCCTCGGCTCCATTTCCCCAGGGGTTCTTGCCTGTGCAAAACAGCCAGCGCTTGGAAGGGCTCCAGGCTTGCTGCCCCATCTGGAGCTGCCACTTTTCGGCTCTCCCTGTGTGCAATAGAAGCGTGGGACAAGCACGAGAGTGCTCTTCATGCATCACTGGCCAAGAAGTACAACGGAGCAAGTTTTGGAAGGCAAAAAGGATGCTTGTTATCAACGTGTGTCCTGCTTTGGAAAATGCCCCACGATACCACACGCTGCTGCTGCTGCTGCTGCTGCTGCTTCTTCCTCTTTTGTGTGTGGTTGGGCCTGGTCCTCGTTCTCCAAGTTCTCACTCTCCAGGAAACAGGGACCGCTTGGCATGTATTCCTGCTGCCACTTTCTGCAGCTCTGTCACTTGCCTTTGCAAGGGATCCTGCAAAGGACTTTTTTCCAAGCTAAACTGAAGAATGCATCAGCCTGCTCCCGGCTCCATGGCCGTGTTCGCTTAATGCTTGCGAGCACTGGCTCTGAAATCGATTCAGAAAAATAACTTAAAATGATACAAAATCTAAAAATAACATCCTGCTTCCACTTATAACCTTTCTGATTTGTGTCCTTGAATGTGTTTTTGGAGCTGAAAACGCCCTGACATTTCAGGCAAAGAACAGCCTCATTGCTATTTGGCTCCCGGTGAGCACCGGGAATAGAACAGAATAGGATAGAATAGTTATGCTATGTTATGCATGTGGTTCTGCATGACAAGCTGTGACCTAGGCCTGAGGGGTCCATCCAGGAGAGCAGCTCCCTGCAGGGCAGGCCCCAGGCCCATCCGTGAGAGAGGGGCAGAGGCGGTGGTTGGTTGTCCAGACCAACAGACGAGGTGTTGCACACCTGCAACATCGCTCAGGCAGGGACTGAAGGCTCCAGGCGGAGCTGAGACACCACGTCCCCTGGGCCCTTGGCAGGAGACGGTGTGGGCGGGGGTCCCAGGGGAGGCCGGTCCCGCCCGTTGAGGACCCTGAGCACCCCCAGGACCCTGGCAGAAGTAGACCTGTAGCGCTCGTATGCTCTCCTTTCCTTTAGGCATTTATGGTTGGCCACCCTGGAGAACGAGTTTTGGCCCAGATGGACCTTCACCCTGATGGAGTACTGTTGTTCTCTGACTCTTCTTTTAGCATGTTTTTTCCAAAGGAAACAGCTCAGGCATTTCTAAAAAGGAATACAAGGAGAAAAAAAAAAAACAACAAACAAATCCACAGGGGAAAGAACAGGTATTGCTCACATCAAAAAGGATTGCAACCATTTAGTTCCAGAGCACTTCCTGCTTCAGACTGAGGGCTTGGTTTTTGAGCCTCGCTAGCGTCACAGATGTGGGGTTTTGCCATCCCGTGGAAACCTAGCTAAACTGGATGAACACAGAAGACTCTCAAAAACTGCAGTGGCCCCATGCTTTTGGCAAATTTGTTCAGGTGGTCAAATTATGTTCCGATGATCCCCAGCTCTCACCCCCATCAGAAGGTACAAACCCCTTCCACAAAGTGACAGAGCCAGTGCCTAGGCTGGGACGTGATTACCCATTCAATGCCTTCTGCTAGTGCAAGGCTGGGAGTAAATGTCATCAGAGATTTCCTCAGCATGTGCTGGTAGGGAAAGAAGGAGGGAGGGAGGGAGGGAGGGAGGGAGGGAGGGAGGGAGGGAGGGAGGGAGGGAGAAGAATCAAATCAAAATAAATACAGTCAAATTGAACTGAACTGAATCTGAATCTAAGCAAATCATCTTGAATCAAATAGAATAGAAGAGTTGAGTTGCAAGGGACCTACAACAAGGATTGAGTCCAACTGCCTGACCACTGCAAGCCTGACCAAACGTAAAAGAATGTTAATACGGGTGTTGTCCAAATGCCTCTTCAACACTGGCTGGCCACGGGGCATAGGAAGCCTGTTCCAGGGGTTGAGCACCCTCTTGGTAAAGAGAGATTTCCTCATGTCAAGTCCAAGCCTCCCCTGAGGGATGCAGCTTTGAGCCATTCCCACACGTCCTGGCACTGGATCCCAGGGAGAGGAGATCAGCACCTCCCTCTCCACTTCCCCTCCTCAGGAAGCTGTAGAGAGCCATGAGGTCGCCCGCCCCTCAGCCTCCTTCTCGCCAAACTAGACCAACTCCTCAGCTGCTCCCCAGAGGACATGCCTTCCAGCCCCTTCCCCAGCTTTGGTGCCCTCCTCTGGATGCATTCAGGGACCTTAACGACCTTTGAAATCGTGGGGCCCAGGTCACGTGACTGCATCCTCCAGAGTTCGGGAATGCAATTACTACAGCTAGAGGTAATTGTTTCGGGATGTGCTATGTCAGCACGCATTTGCCACGTGGGGCCCTTTGCAAGGAGGAAAGCATGGCCTGAAAATGCACTGGCTACCAGTTTGTAAATCAAAACATAGGCTTTAGCTTACTAACGCCGTGTTGTTTGAAAGCCTTGCTCCTTAGCGGTCCTGTTCTCTTCTTGTTAAAGCCCTCTGCACAGGGGACACTCCTGACAAGGGAATTCCCCTCTAGCCTCACTCTCTCTGATGATCCACCACATTCATGTTTGGGCACATGCAAGGACCAGTTGCCTCTTCATACTGAGCTGGTATCAAAATGCTGAGATTCTTTAACTGAATAGACAGATGCTGGCAGCTTTCGGTACTCATTGCACTGGTTTTGCAAACTAATTACCAAGTGTGCGCTAGAAGACTGGTTTTCATAGTTGGTTTAATCAATTTGAAAAAAAACCCCAAACAATGACGTTCCTTTGTATCTGAACAACGTTATCAGTCATTTCACCACGGCAACATTCTCAGGTGGTTTCAGGTGGGCGTATAAAAAAGCAAAACCCTCAGTCCTTCTTGGCAGCTATCTTCCAGGCGTGTAGGGACTCTCAAAGAGAGGCAATTGCCTTTTGGTGTCGGGCAGCCACCTGGCCAGCCAACTCCTTACCCACACCAGCATGATCAGCAATGACCTTCCTCTCCCCTAAATACCTGCAGAATTCATTTCAAAACTCAGCAACGTGTCTTCACACTCCTGGAGAGTAAAGCTTATCCCTATAGACAGCCCAGTCAGCTTTCTCAGTGCCTGGCACTTTCTCCAAGGAAACTTCCAAAATGGAAGCTCAGTTCATGCCAGCTGTGGTTATTTCCTTCCCGAGGAGGCAGACATCCATCCATTTCTAAAGGGGCTACACTGACACCACCAGCTTCTCACTGACAGCCCACCCACACCATCTGTCCATTGCCCACCTGGCCAGCGGAGGGCTGGATCTACTGGCTATGACTGCATGGAGCTGGACTCCAGCAGGCTACTGATGGGTGAAAGCCTCCCTAACACATCTCTCAGGCTCCACCCTTCAGGCTTTGCTGTCATCAAATGTAGGAAAGGGAGCACTTCGTGGTCAGGACTTTTCAATTGAGATTGCAGAAAACCATTGTTCGAGAACTGCAGCTTTCCCTGACTACATCATATTCTCAATGTCGTGGCACCCCATGAACCAGAAAATGCTGTATCCTCCTCGTCATCTCTTTCTACAGACCCCATGCTCCATACCAGCTGAAGCTCTGACAGGAGAGACAGCCCCTACCTCAAGAAAGCATGTGTGAAGAACTGCACTGTAGAAATAGGTAACCCAACATCAGGTGGAGCGCCATGAGTCTCTGCTCCAGTCTGGAAACATGGGAGCAGGCCGGTGTTCCTGTAGGCATGAGGAGATCACTGGGGGACTATGAGCCACCCATGTGATACAGGGAAATGCCTTCTCGCGTGTCAGGAAAGATGTTTCCATAGGAAAGGCAAGCATTGTGCAAAGCCCTGGTGAGAACTCACCTGGACCACCACGGACGTTTCTCATTCCTCAGGTTCAAGAGAGAGAAATTCCACCCGGGGTGAAGGCAGACAAAGACTGAGCAGTTGACTGGGGACGTGGAGGGCCTGCAGGGCAGGTGACGACTCGAAGGAGCAAGGCAAAGACTGAAAAGGGCTGCCGTCACTTTCTTGGAAGTGCCACTATTTGGCACCCCTGTAAAAAATTACAAGAATAGTACCTTTGTTCCTCTTTCAGCACTCAAAATACTCAATGCTAAAGAAAAACGATATTTGCCAGGCTTTGAGATCAGATCTGAACATCTTCCCACAAAAGGAGGCAGGGAAATAACTCTCAGAAACATGAAAGTCACCAGACAGCTCTGAAAGTTGTACCCCATGGCTGAAGCGCACTTTGTACCCCATATCAACACGGCCAACTGCACAGCTTGGTTTCAGTGGGAAAAGGGATGAGAGGGTGAGAGCAGCCATGGGCTATTTTTACAGTTTGGAAGAGTCGTTGCTGACCTGGCTGTGTCTTGGGCACGGATCCAAATGCTCTAGGTCTGAAAATGAGCAGCCTTTCCACCAGACCAGTGTAACCTCTGCTGCCTTCTTTTTCAAAGGCTGTGTTATTTCCATGGCGGTCTCTTGGCACCGCCCATCCCACCCGATGGCGCTGGTTACACTTTGGCTTTCCTCCAGGCCGTGGCTGCTGAAATCACCCCCCTTGCACCCCAGGAAAAGGGTTTGTGCCCAGCCCGATCAAGGCCCTTGTCCTCCTCGCTGCCTGACCTCATGGCCGCCAGCTCTGGTGCAGAGACGGGGGAGAGGGGACAGCTAATAGGGGTGGTCTCTGGGCGGCAGGCTTGGTTTCTGCCATGGCCTGAGAGAAGAGTAACAGCGCGAGGTTTGTCCTTGGGAGCCAAGTGGCAGAGGACACATCAGGGACGGCCAGCAGCTGCGCCCAGTGCGTGGCCACCAAGGGCAGGGACGGCCCCCTGGGCCCCCCGGGCACAGGGACTGCCTCGGGGCCAGCACCCCAAAGGCCTTCCTCCAAAGGACGCTGGGCAGATGGGTGGTGGGCGGGGCGGCGCGGGGGCGGCGGGGGGGCGGAGCCTGGTCACACCCATGTCATAGGGCCACCACCCAGCAACGCAGCAGTCACAATGCCCCGGGACAGGATAAAAGGCAGCACCGTCCAGTGCCCGCTGCCAGGGCTGGCCTGGGGGCAGCCTGAAGACATCCGAGAGGAAGTCCTTGAGAAGCCGGCAGAATTACTTGGAGGGGGCTGCGGGAGCAAGACCGGAGGAGGCTGGACGAGGCTGCTGGAGAGGAGAAGAACCAGCGAGAGCTGGAGGCACCTGAGGCTCTCTGGTCTTTTCAGCCGGAGATCTGTGGCTAAAGCAAGGGAACACCTTCTTGAGGAGCACTGCAGAGCTCGCTGTCCTCATCCCCTGCAGAGCCAGTGGCAGCAGCCGTAAGAAATGGGACACGCAGGTGTTGCCAGGGGTCCCCGTGTTTTGGAGCAGGACCCACTGGTGTCCTGCCAGGCACAGAAAGGATTCTTGCCGCCAGGGCTGATCAGGCTGGGGACATCAGGCCACTCTGGGAAGCCCCTGAGATGGCTCCAGGTTGAGGGAGAACAGGCTTGGGCATCTCTTGGGAGGCGTGACCAGCCTGTGGGACGAGGAGGCAGGTCTTGCTCACAGGCTCAGGGAATAGCCGATCGCCAGCTCTGGGGTCAGGAAGGAATTTTCCCCCGGGGCAGATTGGCACCGGTCCCCGGGGGTTTTTTGCCTTCCTCTGCAGCACTGAGCATGACCACTTGTCAGGGCTCCTCTGCCCCATTTTGGCTAGGTTACTGCCTGCTGCTCATGCACCACGAAGACGGCCTCTCGTGCCCTGCAGCTGGGGGGAGGAAGGCTTTTTTTCCCCCACGGTGGGCTAGCAAGTGTCCCCGGGGGTTTTTTGCCTTCCTCTGCAGCACTGAGCACAGCCCCTTGCCAGGGCTCCGTTGGGCCATTTTGGCCAGGTGCCTGCTGCTCCTGCTCCACGAAGGTGGCCCTCGTGCCCCGCATCTGGGGGGAGGAAGCGTTTTAGACTCCCAGGGTGGGCCCCCAGTGTGGCCCCCGGGGGTTGCTTCTTTTCCTCCGTTGCATTGAGCACAGCCCCTTTTCAAGGCTCCTCTGGGCCCTTTTCGCCTGGTTCTTGCCTGCTGCTCTCGTACCTCCAAGGTGCTACTTCTGCCCTGGCTCTTCTGGGCTCTCTTTCCCATTGCAAGTTTGTAGTGGGAGCCAGCTCGGCTCTTCCCTCGGCTCCATTTCCCCAGGGGTTCTTGCCTGTGCAAAACAGCCAGCGCTTGGAAGGGCTCCAGGCTTGCTGCCCCATCTGGAGCTGCCACTTTTCGGCTCTCCCTGTGTGCAATAGAAGCGTGGGACAAGCACGAGAGTGCTCTTCATGCATCACTGGCCAAGAAGTACAACGGAGCAAGTTTTGGAAGGCAAAAAGGATGCTTGTTATCAACGTGTGTCCTGCTTTGGAAAATGCCCCACGATACCACACGCTGCTGCTGCTGCTGCTGCTGCTTCTTCCTCTTTTGTGTGTGGTTGGGCCTGGTCCTCGTTCTCCAAGTTCTCACTCTCCAGGAAACAGGGACCGCTTGGCATGTATTCCTGCTGCCACTTTCTGCAGCTCTGTCACTTGCCTTTGCAAGGGATCCTGCAAAGGACTTTTTTCCAAGCTAAACTGAAGAATGCATCAGCCTGCTCCCGGCTCCATGGCCGTGTTCGGTTAATGCTTGCGAGCACTGGCTCTGAAATCGATTCAGAAAAATAACTTAAAATGATACAAAATCTAAAAATAACATCCTGCTTCCACTTATAACCTTTCTGATTTGTGTCCTTGAATGTGTTTTTGGAGCTGAAAACGCCCTGACATTTCAGGCAAATAACAGCCTCATTGCTATTTGGCTCCTGGTGAGCACCGGGAATAGAACAGAATAGGATAGAATAGTTATGCTATGTTATGCATGTGGTTCTGCATGACAAGCTGTGACGTAGGCCTGAGGGGTCCATCCAGGAGAGCAGCTCCCTGCAGGGCAGGCCCCATGCCCATCCGTGAGAGAGGGGCAGAGGCGGTGGTTGGTTGTCCAGACCAACAGACGAGGTGTTGCACACCTGCAACATCGCTCAGGCAGGGACTGAAGGCTCCAGGCGGAGCTGAGACACCACGTCCCCTGGGCCCTTGGCAGGAGACGGTGTGGGCGGGGGTCCCAGGGGAGGCCGGTCCTGCCCGTTGAGGCCCCTGAGCACCCCCAGGACCCTGGCAGAAGTAGACCTGTAGCGCTCCTATGCTCTCCTTTCCTTTAGGCATTTATGGTTGGCCACCCTGGAGAACGCGTTTTGGCCCAGATGGACCTTCACCCTGATGGAGTACTGTTGTTCTCTGACTCTTCTTTTAGCATGTTTTTTCCAAAGGAAACAGCTCAGGCATTTCTAAAAAGGAGTACAAGGAGAAAAAAAAAACAACAAACAAATCCACAGGGGAAAGAACAGGTATTGCTCACATCAAAAAGGATTGCAACCATTTAGTTCCAGAGCACTTCCTGCTTCAGACTGAGGGCTTGGTTTTTGAGCCTCGCTAGCGTCACAGATGTGGGGTTTTGCCATCCCGTGGAAACCTAGCTAAACTGGATGAACACAGAAGACTCTCAAAAACTGCAGTGGCCCCATGCTTTTGGCAAATTTGTTCAGGTGGTCAAATTATGTTCCGATGATCCCCAGCTCTCACCCCCATCAGAAGGTACAAACCCCTTCCACAAAGTGACAGAGCCAGTGCCTAGGCTGGGACGTGATTACCCATTCAATGCCTTCTGCTAGTGCAAGGCTGGGAGTAAATGTCATCAGAGATTTCCTCAGCATGTGCTGGTAGGGAAAGAAGGAGGGAGGGAGGGAGGGAGGGAGGGAGGGAGGGAGGGAGAAGAATCAAATCAAAATAAATACAGTCAAATTGAACTGAACTGAATCTGAATCTAAGCAAATCATCTTGAATCAAATAGAATAGAAGAGTTGAGTTGCAAGGGACCTACAACAAGGATTGAGTCCAACTGCCTGACCACTGCAAGCCTGACCAAACGTAAAAGAATGTTAATACGGGTGTTGTCCAAATGCCTCTTCAACACTGGCTGGCCACGGGGCATAGGAAGCCTGTTCCAGGGGTTGAGCACCCTCTTGGTAAAGAGAGATTTCCTCATGTCAAGTCCAAGCCTCCCCTGAGGGATGCAGCTTTGAGCCATTCCCACACGTCCTGGCACTGGATCCCAGGGAGAGGAGATCAGCACCTCCCTCTCCACTTCCCCTCCTCAGGAAGCTGTAGAGAGCCATGAGGTCGCCCGCCCCTCAGCCTCCTTCTCGCCAAACTAGACCAACTCCTCAGCTGCTCCCCAGAGGACATGCCTTCCAGCCCCTTCCCCAGCTTTGGTGCCCTCCTCTGGATGCATTCAGGGACCTTAACGACCTTTGAAATCGTGGGGCCCAGGTCACGTGACTGCATCCTCCAGAGTTCAGGAATGCAATTACTACAGCTAGAGGTAATTGTTTCGGGATGTGCTATGTCAGCACGCATTTGCCACGTGGGGCCCTTTGCAAGGAGGAAAGCATGGCCTGAAAATGCACTGGCTACCAGTTTGTAAATCAAAACATAGGCTTTAGCTTACTAACGCCGTGTTGTTTGAAAGCCTTGCTCCTTAGCGGTCCTGTTCTCTTCTTGTTAAAGCCCTCTGCACAGGGGACACTCCTGACAAGGGAATTCCCCTCTAGCCTCACTCTCTCTGCTGATCCACCACATTCATGTTTGGGCACATGCAAGGACCAGTTGCCTCTTCATACTGAGCTGGTATCAAAATGCTGAGATTCTTTAACTGAATAGACAGATGCTGGCAGCTTTCGGTACTCATTGCACTGGTTTTGCAAACTAATTACCAAGTGTGCGCTAGAAGACTGGTTTTCATAGTTGGTTTAATCAATTTGAAAAAAAACCCCAAACAATGACGTTCCTTTGTATCTGAACAACGTTATCAGTCATTTCACCACGGCAACATTCTCAGGTGGTTTCAGGTGGGCGTATAAAAAAGCAAAACCCTCAGTCCTTCTTGGCAGCTATCTTCCAGGCGTGTAGGGACTCTCAAAGAGAGGCAATTGCCTTTTGGTGTCGGGCAGCCACCTGGCCAGCCAACTCCTTACCCACACCAGCATGATCAGCAATGACCTTCCTCTCCCCTAAATACCTGCAGAATTCATTTCAAAACTCAGCAACGTGTCTTCACACTCCTGGAGAGTAAAGCTTATCCCTATAGACAGCCCAGTCAGCTTTCTCAGTGCCTGGCACTTTCTCCAAGGAAACTTCCAAAATGGAAGCTCAGTTCATGCCAGCTGTGGTTATTTCCTTCCCGAGGAGGCAGACATCCATCCATTTCTAAAGGGGCTACACTGACACCACCAGCTTCTCACTGACAGCCCACCCACACCATCTGTCCATTGCCCACCTGGCCAGCAGAGGGCTGGATCTACTGGCTATGACTGCATGGAGCTGGACTCCAGCAGGCTACTGATGGGTGAAAGCCTCCCTAACACATCTCTCAGGCTCCACCCTTCAGGCTTTGCTGTCATCAAATGTAGGAAAGGGAGCACTTCGTGGTCAGGACTTTTCAATTGAGATTGCAGAAAACCATTGTTCGAGAACTGCAGCTTTCCCTGACTACATCATATTCTCAATGTCGTGGCACCCCATGAACCAGAAAATGCTGTATCCTCCTCGTCATCTCTTTCTACAGACCCCATGCTCCATACCAGCTGAAGCTCTGACAGGAGAGACAGCCCCTACCTCAAGAAAGCATGTGTGAAGAACTGCACTGTAGAAATAGGTAACCCAACATCAGGTGGAGCGCCATGAGTCTCTGCTCCAGTCTGGAAACATGGGAGCAGGCCGGTGTTCCTGTAGGCATGAGGAGATCACTGGGGGACTATGAGCCACCCATGTGATACAGGGAAATGCCTTCTCGCGTGTCAGGAAAGGTGTTTCCATAGGAAAGGCAAGCATTGTGCAAAGCCCTGGTGAGAACTCACCTGGACCACCATGGACGTTTCTCATTCCTCAGGTTCAAGAGAGAGAAATTCCACCCGGGGTGAAGGCAGACAAAGACTGAGCAGTTGACTGGGGACGTGGAGGGCCTGCAGGGCAGGTGACGACTCGAAGGAGCAAGGCAAAGACTGAAAAGGGCTGCCGTCACTTTCTTGGAAGTGCCACTATTTGGCACCCCTGTAAAAAATTACAAGAATAGTACCTTTGTTCCTCTTTCAGCACTCAAAATACTCAATGCTAAAGAAAAACGATATTTGCCAGGCTTTGAGATCAGATCTGAACATCTTCCCACAAAAGGAGGCAGGGAAATAACTCTCAGAAACATGAAAGTCACCAGACAGCTCTGAAAGTTGTACCCCATGGCTGAAGCGCACTTTGTACCCCATATCGACACGGCCAACTGCACAGCTTGGTTTCAGTGGGAAAAGGGATGAGAGGGTGAGAGCAGCCATGGGCTATTTTTACAGTTTGGAAGAGTCGTTGCTGACCTGGCTGTGTCTTGGGCACGGATCCAAATGCTCTAGGTCTGAAAATGAGCAGCCTTTCCACCAGACCAGTGTAACCTCTGCTGCCTTCTTTTTCAAAGGCTGTGTTATTTCCATGGCAGTCTCTTGGCACCGCCCATCCCACCCGATGGCGCTGGTTACACTTTGGCTTTCCTCCAGGCCGTGGCTGCTGAAATCACCCCCCTTGCACCCCAGGAAAAGGGTTTGTGCCCAGCCAGATCAAGGCCCTTGTCCTCCTCGCTGCCTGACCTCATGGCCGCCAGCTCTGGTGCAGAGACGGGGGAGAGGGGAGAGCTAATAGGGGTGGTCTCTGGGCGGCAGGCTTGGTTTCTGCCATGGCCTGAGAGAAGAGTAACAGCGCGAGGTTTGTCCTTGGGAGCCAAGTGGCAGAGGACACATCAGGGACGGCCAGCAGCTGCGCCCAGTGCGTGGCCACCAAGGGCAGGGACGGCCCCCTGGGCCCCCCGGGCCCAGGGACTGCCTCGGGGCCAGCACCCCAAAGGCCTTCCTCCAAAGGACGCTGGGCAGATGGGTGGTGGGCGGGGCGGCGCGGGGGCGGCGGGGGGGCGGAGCCTGGTCACACCCATGTCATAGGGCCACCACCCAGCAACGCAGCAGTCACAATGCCCCGGGACAGGATAAAAGGCAGCACCGTCCAGTGCCCGCTGCCAGGGCTGGCCTGGGGGCAGCCTGAAGACATCCGAGAGGAAGTCCTTGAGAAGCCGGCAGAATTACTTGGAGGGGGCTGCGGGAGCAAGACCGGAGGAGGCTGGACGAGGCTGCTGGAGAGGAGAAGAACCAGCGAGAGCTGGAGGCACCTGAGGCTCTCTGGTCTTTTCAGCCGGAGATCTGTGGCTAAAGCAAGGGAACACCTTCTTGCGGAGCACTGCAGAGCTCGCTGTCCTCATCCCCTGCAGAGCCAGTGGCAGCAGCCGTAAGAAATGGGACATGCAGGTGTTGCCAGGGGTCCCCGTGTTTTGGAGCAGGACCCACTGGTGTCCTGCCAGGCACAGAAAGGATTCTTGCCGCCAGGGCTGATCAGGCTGGGGACATCAGGCCACTCTGGGAAGCCCCTGAGATGGCTCCAGGTTGAGGGAGAACAGGCTTGGGCATCTCTTGGGAGGCGTGACCAGCCTGTGGGACGAGGAGGCAGGTCTTGCTCACAGGCTCAGGGAATAGCCGATCGCCAGCTCTGGGGTCAGGAAGGAATTTTCCCCCGGGGCAGATTGGCACCGGTCCCCGGGGGTTTTTTGCCTTCCTCTGCAGCACTGAGCATGACCACTTGTCAGGGCTCCTCTGCCCCATTTTGGCTAGGTTACTGCCTGCTGCTCATGCACCACGAAGACGGCCTCTCGTGCCCTGCAGCTGGGGGGAGGAAGGCTTTTTTTCCCCCACGGTGGGCTAGCAAGTGTCCCCGGGGGTTTTTTGCCTTCCTCTGCAGCACTGAGCACAGCCCCTTGCCAGGGCTCCGTTGGGCCATTTTGGCCAGGTGCCTGCTGCTCCTGCTCCACGAAGGTGGCCCTCGTGCCCCGCATCTGGGGGGAGGAAGCGTTTTAGACTCCCAGGGTGGGCCCCCAGTGTGGCCCCCGGGGGTTGCTTCTTTTCCTCCGTAGCATTGAGCACAGCCCCTTTTCAAGGCTCCTCTGGGCCCTTTTCGCCTGGTTCTTGCCTGCTGCTCTCGTACCTCCAAGGTGCTACTTATGCCCTGGCTCTTCTGGGCTCTCTTTCCCATTGCAAGTTTGTAGTGGGAGCCAGCTCGGCTCTTCCCTCGGCTCCATTTCCCCAGGGGTTCTTGCCTGTGCAAAACAGCCAGCGCTTGGAAGGGCTCCAGGCTTGCTGCCCCATCTGGAGCTGCCACTTTTCGGCTCTCCCTGTGTGCAATAGAAGCGTGGGACAAGCACGAGAGTGCTCTTCATGCATCACTGGCCAAGAAGTACAACGCAGCAAGTTTTGGAAGGCAAAAAGGATGCTTGTTATCAACGTGTGTCCTGCTTTGGAAAATGCCCCACGATACCACACGCTGCTGCTGCTGCTGCTGCTGCTTCTTCCTCTTTTGTGTGTGGTTGGGCCTGGTCCTCGTTCTCCAAGTTCTCACTCTCCAGGAAACAGGGACCGCTTGGCATGTATTCCTGCTGCCACTTTCTGCAGCTCTGTCACTTGCCTTTGCAAGGGATCCTGCAAAGGACTTTTTTCCAAGCTAAACTGAAGAATGCATCAGCCTGCTCCCGGCTCCATGGCCGTGTTCGCTTAATGCTTGCGAGCACTGGCTCTGAAATCGATTCAGAAAAATAACTTAAAATGATACAAAATCTAAAAATAACATCCTGCTTCCACTTATAACCTTTCTGATTTGTGTCCTTGAATGTGTTTTTGGAGCTGAAAACGCCCTGACATTTCAGGCAAAGAACAGCCTCATTGCTATTTGGCTCCCGGTGAGCACCGGGAATAGAACAGAATAGGATAGAATAGTTATGCTATGTTATGCATGTGGTTCTGCATGACAAGCTGTGACCTAGGCCTGAGGGGTCCATCCAGGAGAGCAGCTCCCTGCAGGGCAGGCCCCAGGCCCATCCGTGAGAGAGGGGCAGAGGCGGTGGTTGGTTGTCCAGACCAACAGACGAGGTGTTGCACACCTGCAACATCGCTCAGGCAGGGACAGAAGGCTCCAGGCGGAGCTGAGACACCACGTCCCCTGGGCCCTTGGCAGGAGACGGTGTGGGCGGGGGTCCCAGGGGAGGCCGGTCCCGCCCGTTGAGGACCCTGAGCACCCCCAGGACCCTGGCAGAAGTAGACCTGTAGCGCTCCTATGCTCTCCTTTCCTTTAGGCATTTATGGTTGGCCACCCTGGAGAACGAGTTTTGGCCCAGATGGACCTTCACCCTGATGGAGTACTGTTGTTCTCTGACTCTTCTTTTAGCATGTTTTTTCCAAAGGAAACAGCTCAGGCATTTCTAAAAAGGAATACAAGGAGAAAAAAAAAAAACAACAAACAAATCCACAGGGGAAAGAACAGGTATTGCTCACATCAAAAAGGATTGCAACCATTTAGTTCCAGAGCACTTCCTGCTTCAGACTGAGGGCTTGGTTTTTGAGCCTCGCTAGCGTCACAGATGTGGGGTTTTGCCATCCCGTGGAAACCTAGCTAAACTGGATGAACACAGAAGACTCTCAAAAACTGCAGTGGCCCCATGCTTTTGGCAAATTTGTTCAGGTGGTCAAATTATGTTCCGATGATCCCCAGCTCTCACCCCCATCAGAAGGTACAAGCCCCTTCCACAAAGTGACAGAGCCAGTGCCTAGGCTGGGACGTGATTACCCATTCAATGCCTTCTGCTAGTGCAAGGCTGGGAGTAAATGTCATCAGAGATTTCCTCAGCATGTGCTGGTAGGGAAAGAAGGAGGGAGGGAGGGAGGGAGAAGAATCAAATCAAAATAAATACAGTCAAATTGAACTGAACTGAATCTGAATCTAAGCAAATCATCTTGAATCAAATAGAATAGAAGAGTTGAGTTGCAAGGGACCTACAACAAGGATTGAGTCCAACTGCCTGACCACTGCAAGCCTGACCAAACGTAAAAGAATGTTAATACGGGTGTTGTCCAAATGCCTCTTCAACACTGGCTGGCCACGGGGCATAGGAAGCCTGTTCCAGGGGTTGAGCACCCTCTTGGTAAAGAGAGATTTCCTCATGTCAAGTCCAAGCCTCCCCTGAGGGATGCAGCTTTGAGCCATTCCCACACGTCCTGGCACTGGATCCCAGGGAGAGGAGATCAGCACCTCCCTCTCCACTTCCCCTCCTCAGGAAGCTGTAGAGAGCCATGAGGTCGCCCGCCCCTCAGCCTCCTTCTCGCCAAACTAGACCAACTCCTCAGCTGCTCCCCAGAGGACATGCCTTCCAGCCCCTTCCCCAGCTTTGGTGCCCTCCTCTGGATGCATTCAGGGACCTTAACGACCTTTTGAAATTGTGGCGCCCAGGTCACGTGACTGCATCCTCCAGAGTTCGGGAATGCAATTACTACAGCTAGAGGTAATTGTTTCGGGATGTGCTATGTCAGCACGCATTTGCCACGTGGGGGCCCTTTGCAAGGAGGAAAGCATGGCCTGAAAATGCACTGGCTACCAGTTTGTAAATCAAAACATAGGCTTTAGCTTACTAACGCCGTGTTGTTTGAAAGCCTTGCTCCTTAACGGTCCTGTTCTCTTCTTGTTAAAGCCCTCTGCACAGGGGACACTCCTGACAAGGGAATTCCCCTCTAGCCTCACTCTCTCTGATGATCCACCACATTCATGTTTGGGCACATGCAAGGACCAGTTGCCTCTTCATACTGAGCTGGTATCAAAATGCTGAGATTCTTTAACTGAATAGACAGATGCTGGCAGCTTTCGGTACTCATTGCACTGGTTTTGCAAACTAATTACCAAGTGTGCGCTAGAAGACTGGTTTTCATAGTTGGTTTAATCAATTTGAAAAAAAACCCCAAACAATGACGTTCCTTTGTATCTGAACAACGTTATCAGTCATTTCACCACGGCAACATTCTCAGGTGGTTTCAGGTGGGTGTATAAAAAAGCAAAACCCTCAGTCCTTCTTGGCAGCTATCTTCCAGGCGTGTAGGGACTCTCAAAGAGAGGCAGTTGCCTTTTGGTGTCGGGCAGCCACCTGGCCAGCCAACTCCTTACCCACACCAGCATGATCAGCAATGACCTTCCTCTCCCCTAAATACCTGCAGAATTCATTTCAAAACTCAGCAACGTGTCTTCACACTCCTGGAGAGTAAAGCTTATCCCTATAGACAGCCCAGTCAGCTTTCTCAGTGCCTGGCACTTTCTCCAAGGAAACTTCCAAAATGGAAGCTCAGTTCATGCCAGCTGTGGTTATTTCCTTCCCGAGGAGGCAGACATCCATCCATTTCTAAAGGGGCTACACTGGCACCACCAGCTTCTCACTGACAGCCCACCCACACCATCTGTCCATTGCCCACCTGGCCAGCGGAGGGCTGGATCTACTGGCTATGACTGCATGGAGCTGGACTCCAGCAGGCTACTGATGGGTGAAAGCCTCCCTAACACATCTCTCAGGCTCCACCCTTCAGGCTTTGCTGTCATCAAATGTAGGAAAGGGAGCACTTTGTGGTCAGGACTTTTCAATTGAGATTGCAGAAAACCATTGTTCGTGAACTGCAGGTTTCCCTGACTACATCATATTCTCAATGTCGTGGCACCCCATGAACCAGAAAATGCTGTATCCTCCTCGTCATCTCTTTCTACAGACCCCATGCTCCATACCAGCTGAAGCTCTGACAGGAGAGACAGCCCCTACCTCAAGAAAGCATGTGTGAAGAACTGCACTGTAGAAATAGGTAACCCAACATCAGGTGGAGCGCCATGAGTCTCTGCTCCAGTCTGGAAACATGGGAGCAGGCCGGTGTTCCTGTAGGCATGAGGAGATCACTGGGGGACTATGAGCCACCCATGTGATACAGGGAAATGCCTTCTCGCGTGTCAGGAAAGATGTTTCCATAGGAAAGGCAAGCATTGTGCAAAGCCCTGGTGAGAACTCACCTGGACCACCATGGACGTTTCTCATTCCTCAGGTTCAAGAGAGAGAAATTCCACCCGGGGTGAAGGCAGACAAAGACTGAGCAGTTGACTGGGGACGTGGAGGGCCTGCAGGGCAGGTGACGACTCGAAGGAGCAAGGCAAAGACTGAAAAGGGCTGCCGTCACTTTCTTGGAAGTGCCACTATTTGGCACCCCTGTAAAAAATTACAAGAATAGTACCTTTGTTCCTCTTTCAGCACTCAAAATACTCAATGCTAAAGAAAAACGATATTTGCCAGGCTTTGAGATCAGGTCTGAACATCTTCCCACAAAAGGAGGCAGGGAAATAACTCTCAGAAACATGAAAGTCACCAGCCAGCTCTGAAAGTTGTACCCCATGGCTGAAGCGCACTTTGTACCCCATATCGACACGGCCAACTGCACAGCTTGGTTTCAGTGGGAAAAGGGATGCGAGGGTGAGAGCAGCCATGGGCTATTTTTACAGTTTGGAAGAGTCGTTGCTGACCTGGCTGTGTCTTGGGCACGGATCCAAATGCTCTAGGTCTGAAAATGAGCAGCCTTTCCACCAGACCAGTGTAACCTCTGCTGCCTTCTTTTTCAAAGGCTGTGTTATTTCCATGGCGGTCTCTTGGCACCGCCCAACCCACCCGATGGCGCTGGTTACACTTTGGCTTTCCTCCAGGCCGTGGCTGCTGAAATCACCTCCCTTGCACCCCAGGAAAAGGGTTTGTGCCCAGCCAGATCAAGGCCCTTGTCCTCCTCGCTGCCTGACCTCATGGCCGCCAGCTCTGGTGCAGAGACGGGGGAGAGGGGACAGCTAATAGGGGTGGTCTCTGGGCGGCAGGCTTGGTTTCTGCCATGGCCTGAGAGAAGAGTAACAGCGTGAGGTTTGTCCTTGGGAGCCAAGTGGCAGAGGACACATCAGGGACGGCCAGCAGCTGCGCCCAGTGCGTGGCCACCAAGGGCAGGGACGGCCCCCTGGGCCCCCCGGGCACAGGGACTGCCTCGGGGCCAGCACCCCAAAGGCCTTCCTCCAAAGGACGCTGGGCAGATGGGTGGTGGGCGGGGCGGCGCGGGGGCGGCGGGGGGGCGGAGCCTGGTCACACCCATGTCATAGGGCCACCACCCAGCAACGCAGCAGTCACAATGCCCCGGGACAGGATAAAAGGCAGCACCGTCCAGTGCCCGCTGCCAGGGCTGGCCTGGGGGCAGCCTGAAGACATCCGAGAGGAAGTCCTTGAGAAGCCGGCAGAATTACTTGGAGGGGGCTGCGGGAGCAAGACCGGAGGAGGCTGGACGAGGCTGCTGGAGAGGAGAAGAACCAGCGAGAGCTGGAGGCACCTGAGGCTCTCTGGTCTTTTCAGCCGGAGATCTGTGGCTAAAGCAAGGGAACACCTTCTTGAGGAGCACTGCAGAGCTCGCTGTCCTCATCCCCTGCAGAGCCAGTGGCAGCAGCCGTAAGAAATGGGACACGCAGGTGTTGCCAGGGGTCCCCGTGTTTTGGAGCAGGACCCACTGGTGTCCTGCCAGGCACAGAAAGGATTCTTGCCGCCAGGGCTGATCAGGCTGGGGACATCAGGCCACTCTGGGAAGCCCCTGAGATGGCTCCAGGTTGAGGGAGAACAGGCTTGGGCATCTCGTGGGAGGCGTGACCAGCCTGTGGGACGAGGAGGCAGGTCTTGCTCACAGGCTCAGGGAATAGCCGATCGCCAGCTCTGGGGTCAGGAAGGAATTTTCCCCCGGGGCAGATTGGCACCGGTCCCCGGGGGTTTTTTGCCTTCCTCTGCAGCACTGAGCATGACCACTTGTCAGGGCTCCTCTGCCCCATTTTGGCTAGGTTACTGCCTGCTGCTCATGCACCACGAAGACGGCCTCTCGTGCCCTGCAGCTGGGGGGAGGAAGGCTTTTTTTCCCCCACGGTGGGCTAGCAAGTGTCCCCGGGGGTTTTTTGCCTTCCTCTGCAGCACTGAGCACAGCCCCTTGCCAGGGCTCCGTTGGGCCATTTTGGCCAGGCGCCTGCTGCTCCTGCTCCACGAAGGTGGCCCTCGTGCCCCGCATCCGGGGGGAGGAAGCGTTTTAGACTCCCAGGGTGGGCCCCCAGTGTGGCCCCTGTGGGTTGCTTCTTTTCCTCCGTTGCATTGAGCACAGCCCCTTTTCAAGGCTCCTCTGGGCCCTTTTCGCCTGGTTCTTGCCTGCTGCTCTCGTACCTCCAAGGTGCTACTTATGCCCTGGCTCTTCTGGGCTCTCTTTCCCATTGCAAGTTTGTAGTGGGAGCCAGCTCGGCTCTTCCCTCGGCTCCATTTCCCCAGGGGTTCTTGCCTGTGCAAAACAGCCAGAGCTTGGAAGGGCTCCAGGCTTGCTGCCCCATCTGGAGCTGCCACTTTTCGGCTCTCCCTGTGTGCAATAGAAGCGTGGGACAAGCACGAGAGTGCTTTTCATGCATCACTGGCCAAGAAGTACAACGCAGCAAGTTTTGGAAGGCAAAAAGGATGCTTGTTATCAACGTGTGTCCTGCTTTGGAAAATGCCCCACGATACCACACGCTGCTGCTGCTGCTGCTGCTGCTGCTGCTGCTGCTGCTTCTTCCTCTTTTGTGTGTGGTTGGGCCTGGTCCTCGTTCTCCAAGTTCTCACTCTCCAGGAAACAGGGACCGCTTGGCATGTATTCCTGCTGCCGCTTTCTGCAGCTCTGTCACTTGCCTTTGCAAGGGATCCTGCAAAGGACTTTTTTCCAAGCTAAACTGAAGAATGCATCAGCCTGCTCCCGGCTCCATGGCCGTGTTCGCTTAATGCTTGCGAGCACTGGCTCTGAAATCGATTCAGAAAAATAACTTAAAATGATACAAAATCTAAAAATAACATCCTGCTTCCACTTATAACCTTTCTGATTTGTGTCCTTGAATGTGTTTTTGGAGCTGAAAACGCCCTGACATTTCAGGCAAATAACAGCCTCATTGCTATTTGGCTCCTGGTGAGCACAGGGAATAGAACAGAATAGGATAGAATAGTTATGCTATGTTATGCATGTGGTTCTGCATGACAAGCTGTGACGTAGGCCTGAGGGGTCCATCCAGGAGAGCAGCTCCCTGCAGGGCAGGCCCCAGGCCCATCCGTGAGAGAGGGGCAGAGGTGGTGGTTGGTTGTCCAGACCAACAGACGAGGTGTTGCACACCTGCAACATCGCTCAGGCAGGGACTGAAGGCTCCAGGCGGAGCTGAGACACCACGTCCCCTGGGCCCTTGGCAGGAGACGGTGTGGGCGGGGGTCCCAGGGGAGGCCGGTCCTGCCCATTGAGGCCCCTGAGCACCCCCAGGACCCTGGCAGAATTAGACCTGTAGCGCTCCTATGCTCTCCTTTCCTTTAGGCATTTATGGTTGGCCACCCTGGAGAACGCGTTTTGGCCCAGATGGACCTTCACCCTGATGGAGTACTGTTGTTCTCTGACTCTTCTTTTAGCATGTTTTTTCCAAAGGAAACAGCTCAGGCATTTCTAAAAAGGACTACAAGGAGAAAAAATAAAACACCAAACAAATCCACAGGGGAAAGAACAGGTATTGCTCACATCAAAAAGGTTTGCAACCATTTAGTTCCAGAGCACTTCCTGCTTCAGACTGAGGGCTTGGTTTTTGAGCCTCGCTAGCGTCACAGATGTGGGGTTTTGCCATCCCGTGGAAACCTAGCTAAACTGGATGAACACAGAAGACTCTCAAAAACTGCAGTGGCCCCATGCTTTTGGCAAATTTGTTCAGGTGGTCAAATTATGTTCCGATGATCCCCAGCTCTCACCCCCATCAGAAGGTACAAGCCCCTTCCACAAAGTGACAGAGCCAGTGCCTAGGCTGGGACGTGATTACCCATTCAATGCCTTCTGCTAGTGCAAGGCTGGGAGTAAATGTCATCAGAGATTTCCTCAGCATGTGCTGGTAGGGAAAGAAGGAGGGAGGGAGGGAGGGAGAAGAATCAAATCAAAATAAATACAGTCAAATTGAACTGAACTGAATCTGAATCTAAGCAAATCATCTTGAATCAAATAGAATAGAAGAGTTGAGTTGCAAGGGACCTACAACAAGGATTGAGTCCAACTGCCTGACCACTGCAAGCCTGACCAAACGTAAAAGAATGTTAATACGGGTGTTGTCCAAATGCCTCTTCAACACTGGCTGGCCACGGGGCATAGGAAGCCTGTTCCAGGGGTTGAGCACCCTCTTGGTAAAGAGAGATTTCCTCATGTCAAGTCCAAGCCTCCCCTGAGGGATGCAGCTTTGAGCCATTCCCACACGTCCTGGCACTGGATCCCAGGGAGAGGAGATCAGCACCTCCCTCTCCACTTCCCCTCCTCAGGAAGCTGTAGAGAGCCATGAGGTCGCCCGCCCCTCAGCCTCCTTCTCGCCAAACTAGACCAACTCCTCAGCTGCTCCCCAGAGGACATGCCTTCCAGCCCCTTCCCCAGCTTTGGTGCCCTCCTCTGGATGCATTCAGGGACCTTAACGACCTTTTGAAATTGTGGCGCCCAGGTCACGTGACTGCATCCTCCAGAGTTCGGGAATGCAATTACTACAGCTAGAGGTAATTGTTTCGGGATGTGCTATGTCAGCACGCATTTGCCACGTGGGGGCCCTTTGCAAGGAGGAAAGCATGGCCTGAAAATGCACTGGCTACCAGTTTGTAAATCAAAACATAGGCTTTAGCTTACTAACGCCGTGTTGTTTGAAAGCCTTGCTCCTTAACGGTCCTGTTCTCTTCTTGTTAAAGCCCTCTGCACAGGGGACACTCCTGACAAGGGAATTCCCCTCTAGCCTCACTCTCTCTGATGATCCACCACATTCATGTTTGGGCACATGCAAGGACCAGTTGCCTCTTCAGACTGAGCTGGTATCAAAATGCTGAGATTCTTTAACTGAATAGACAGATGCTGGCAGCTTTCGGTACTCATTGCACTGGTTTTGCAAACTAATTACCAAGTGTGCGCTAGAAGACTGGTTTTCATAGTTGGTTTAATCAATTTGAAAAAAAACCCCAAACAATGACGTTCCTTTGTATCTGAACAACGTTATCAGTCATTTCACCACGGCAACATTCTCAGGTGGTTTCAGGTGGGTGTATAAAAAAGCAAAACCCTCAGTCCTTCTTGGCAGCTATCTTCCAGGCGTGTAGGGACTCTCAAAGAGAGGCAATTGCCTTTTGGTGTCGGGCAGCCACCTGGCCAGCCAACTCCTTACCCACACCAGCATGATCAGCAATGACCTTCCTCTCCCCTAAATACCTGCAGAATTCATTTCAAAACTCAGCAACGTGTCTTCACACTCCTGGAGAGTAAAGCTTATCCCTATAGACAGCCCAGTCAGCTTTCTCAGTGCCTGGCACTTTCTCCAAGGAAACTTCCAAAATGGAAGCTCAGTTCATGCCAGCTGTGGTTATTTCCTTCCCGAGGAGGCAGACATCCATCCATTTCTAAAGGGGCTACACTGGCACCACCAGCTTCTCACTGACAGCCCACCCACACCATCTGTCCATTGCCCACCTGGCCAGCGGAGGGCTGGATCTACTGGCTATGACTGCATGGAGCTGGACTCCAGCAGGCTACTGATGGGTGAAAGCCTCCCTAACACATCTCTCAGGCTCCACCCTTCAGGCTTTGCTGTCATCAAATGTAGGAAAGGGAGCACTTTGTGGTCAGGACTTTTCAATTGAGATTGCAGAAAACCATTGTTCGTGAACTGCAGGTTTCCCTGACTACATCATATTCTCAATGTCGTGGCACCCCATGAACCAGAAAATGCTGTATCCTCCTCGTCATCTCTTTCTACAGACCCCATGCTCCATACCAGCTGAAGCTCTGACAGGAGAGACAGCCCCTACCTCAAGAAAGCATGTGTGAAGAACTGCACTGTAGAAATAGGTAACCCAACATCAGGTGGAGCGCCATGAGTCTCTGCTCCAGTCTGGAAACATGGGAGCAGGCCGGTGTTCCTGTAGGCATGAGGAGATCACTGGGGGACTATGAGCCACCCATGTGATACAGGGAAATGCCTTCTCGCGTGTCAGGAAAGATGTTTCCATAGGAAAGGCAAGCATTGTGCAAAGCCCTGGTGAGAACTCACCTGGACCACCATGGACGTTTCTCATTCCTCAGGTTCAAGAGAGAGAAATTCCACCCGGGGTGAAGGCAGACAAAGACTGAGCAGTTGACTGGGGACGTGGAGGGCCTGCAGGGCAGGTGACGACTCGAAGGAGCAAGGCAAAGACTGAAAAGGGCTGCCGTCACTTTCTTGGAAGTGCCACTATTTGGCACCCCTGTAAAAAATTACAAGAATAGTACCTTTGTTCCTCTTTCAGCACTCAAAATACTCAATGCTAAAGAAAAACGATATTTGCCAGGCTTTGAGATCAGGTCTGAACATCTTCCCACAAAAGGAGGCAGGGAAATAACTCTCAGAAACATGAAAGTCACCAGCCAGCTCTGAAAGTTGTACCCCATGGCTGAAGCGCACTTTGTACCCCATATCGACACGGCCAACTGCACAGCTTGGTTTCAGTGGGAAAAGGGATGCGAGGGTGAGAGCAGCCATGGGCTATTTTTACAGTTTGGAAGAGTCGTTGCTGACCTGGCTGTGTCTTGGGCACGGATCCAAATGCTCTAGGTCTGAAAATGAGCAGCCTTTCCACCAGACCAGTGTAACCTCTGCTGCCTTCTTTTTCAAAGGCTGTGTTATTTCCATGGCGGTCTCTTGGCACCGCCCAACCCACCCGATGGCGCTGGTTACACTTTGGCTTTCCTCCAGGCCGTGGCTGCTGAAATCACCTCCCATGCACCCCAGGAAAAGGGTTTGTGCCCAGCCAGATCAAGGCCCTTGTCCTCCTCGCTGCCTGACCTCATGGCCGCCAGCTCTGGTGCAGAGACGGGGGAGAGGGGACAGCTAATAGGGGTGGTCTCTGGGCGGCAGGCTTGGTTTCTGCCATGGCCTGAGAGAAGAGTAACAGCGTGAGGTTTGTCCTTGGGAGCCAAGTGGCAGAGGACACATCAGGGACGGCCAGCAGCTGCGCCCAGTGCGTGGCCACCAAGGGCAGGGACGGCCCCCTGGGCCCCCCGGGCACAGGGACTGCCTCGGGGCCAGCACCCCAAAGGCCTTCCTCCAAAGGACGCTGGGCAGATGGGTGGTGGGCGGGGCGGCGCGGGGGCGGCGGGGGGGCGGAGCCTGGTCACACCCATGTCATAGGGCCACCACCCAGCAACGCAGCAGTCACAATGCCCCGGGACAGGATAAAAGGCAGCACCGTCCAGTGCCCGCTGCCAGGGCTGGCCTGGGGGCAGCCTGAAGACATCCGAGAGGAAGTCCTTGAGAAGCCGGCAGAATTACTTGGAGGGGGCTGCGGGAGCAAGACCGGAGGAGGCTGGACGAGGCTGCTGGAGAGGAGAAGAACCAGCGAGAGCTGGAGGCACCTGAGGCTCTCTGGTCTTTTCAGCCGGAGATCTGTGGCTAAAGCAAGGGAACACCTTCTTGAGGAGCACTGCAGAGCTCGCTGTCCTCATCCCCTGCAGAGCCAGTGGCAGCAGCCGTAAGAAATGGGACACGCAGGTGTTGCCAGGGGTCCCCGTGTTTTGGAGCAGGACCCACTGGTGTCCTGCCAGGCACAGAAAGGATTCTTGCCGCCAGGGCTGATCAGGCTGGGGACATCAGGCCACTCTGGGAAGCCCCTGAGATGGCTCCAGGTTGAGGGAGAACAGGCTTGGGCATCTCGTGGGAGGCGTGACCAGCCTGTGGGACGAGGAGGCAGGTCTTGCTCACAGGCTCAGGGAATAGCCGATCGCCAGCTCTGGGGTCAGGAAGGAATTTTCCCCCGGGGCAGATTGGCACCGGTCCCCGGGGGTTTTTTGCCTTCCTCTGCAGCACTGAGCATGACCACTTGTCAGGGCTCCTCTGCCCCATTTTGGCTAGGTTACTGCCTGCTGCTCATGCACCACGAAGACGGCCTCTCGTGCCCTGCAGCTGGGGGGAGGAAGGCTTTTTTTCCCCCACGGTGGGCTAGCAAGTGTCCCCGGGGGTTTTTTGCCTTCCTCTGCAGCACTGAGCACAGCCCCTTGCCAGGGCTCCGTTGGGCCATTTTGGCCAGGCGCCTGCTGCTCCTGCTCCACGAAGGTGGCCCTCGTGCCCCGCATCCGGGGGGAGGAAGCGTTTTAGACTCCCAGGGTGGGCCCCCAGTGTGGCCCCCGCGGGTTGCTTCTTTTCCTCCGTTGCATTGAGCACAGCCCCTTTTCAAGGCTCCTCTGGGCCCTTTTCGCCTGGTTCTTGCCTGCTGCTCTCGTACCTCCAAGGTGCTACTTATGCCCTGGCTCTTCTGGGCTCTCTTTCCCATTGCAAGTTTGTAGTGGGAGCCAGCTCGGCTCTTCCCTCGGCTCCATTTCCCCAGGGGTTCTTGCCTGTGCAAAACAGCCAGAGCTTGGAAGGGCTCCAGGCTTGCTGCCCCATCTGGAGCTGCCACTTTTCGGCTCTCCCTGTGTGCAATAGAAGCGTGGGACAAGCACGAGAGTGCTTTTCATGCATCACTGGCCAAGAAGTACAACGCAGCAAGTTTTGGAAGGCAAAAAGGATGCTTGTTATCAACGTGTGTCCTGCTTTGGAAAATGCCCCACGATACCACACGCTGCTGCTGCTGCTGCTGCTGCTGCTGCTGCTGCTGCTTCTTCCTCTTTTGTGTGTGGTTGGGCCTGGTCCTCGTTCTCCAAGTTCTCACTCTCCAGGAAACAGGGACCGCTTGGCATGTATTCCTGCTGCCGCTTTCTGCAGCTCTGTCACTTGCCTTTGCAAGGGATCCTGCAAAGGACTTTTTTCCAAGCTAAACTGAAGAATGCATCAGCCTGCTCCCGGCTCCATGGCCGTGTTCGCTTAATGCTTGCGAGCACTGGCTCTGAAATCGATTCAGAAAAATAACTTAAAATGATACAAAATCTAAAAATAACATCCTGCTTCCACTTATAACCTTTCTGATTTGTGTCCTTGAATGTGTTTTTGGAGCTGAAAACGCCCTGACATTTCAGGCAAAGAACAGCCTCATTGCTATTTGGCTCCTGGTGAGCACAGGGAATAGAACAGAATAGGATAGAATAGTTATGCTATGTTATGCATGTGGTTCTGCATGACAAGCTGTGACGTAGGCCTGAGGGGTCCATCCAGGAGAGCAGCTCCCTGCAGGGCAGGCCCCAGGCCCATCCGTGAGAGAGGGGCAGAGGTGGTGGTTGGTTGTCCAGACCAACAGACGAGGTGTTGCACACCTGCAACATCGCTCAGGCAGGGACTGAAGGCTCCAGGCGGAGCTGAGACACCACGTCCCCTGGGCCCTTGGCAGGAGACGGTGTGGGCGGGGGTCCCAGGGGAGGCCGGTCCTGCCCGTTGAGGCCCCTGAGCACCCCCAGGACCCTGGCAGAAGTAGACCTGTAGCGCTCCTATGCTCTCCTTTCCTTTAGGCATTTATGGTTGGCCACCCTGGAGAACGCGTTTTGGCCCAGATGGACCTTCACCCTGATGGAGTACTGTTGTTCTCTGACTCTTCTTTTAGCATGTTTTTTCCAAAGGAAACAGCTCAGGCATTTCTAAAAAGGACTACAAGGAGAAAAAATAAAACACCAAACAAATCCACAGGGGAAAGAACAGGTATTGCTCACATCAAAAAGGTTTGCAACCATTTAGTTCCAGAGCACTTCCTGCTTCAGACTGAGGGCTTGGTTTTTGAGCCTCGCTAGCGTCACAGATGTGGGGTTTTGCCATCCCGTGGAAACCTAGCTAAACTGGATGAACACAGAAGACTCTCAAAAACTGCAGTGGCCCCATGCTTTTGGCAAATTTGTTCAGGTGGTCAAATTATGTTCCGATGATCCCCAGCTCTCACCCCCATCAGAAGGTACAAGCCCCTTCCACAAAGTGACAGAGCCAGTGCCTAGGCTGGGACGTGATTACCCATTCAATGCCTTCTGCTAGTGCAAGGCTGGGAGTAAATGTCATCAGAGATTTCCTCAGCATGTGCTGGTAGGGAAAGAAGGAGGGAGGGAGGGAGGGAGAAGAATCAAATCAAAATAAATACAGTCAAATTGAACTGAACTGAATCTGAATCTAAGCAAATCATCTTGAATCAAATAGAATAGAAGAGTTGAGTTGCAAGGGACCTACAACAAGGATTGAGTCCAACTGCCTGACCACTGCAAGCCTGACCAAACGTAAAAGAATGTTAATACGGGTGTTGTCCAAATGCCTCTTCAACACTGGCTGGCCACGGGGCATAGGAAGCCTGTTCCAGGGGTTGAGCACCCTCTTGGTAAAGAGAGATTTCCTCATGTCAAGTCCAAGCCTCCCCTGAGGGATGCAGCTTTGAGCCATTCCCACACGTCCTGGCACTGGATCCCAGGGAGAGGAGATCAGCACCTCCCTCTCCACTTCCCCTCCTCAGGAAGCTGTAGAGAGCCATGAGGTCGCCCGCCCCTCAGCCTCCTTCTCGCCAAACTAGACCAACTCCTCAGCTGCTCCCCAGAGGACATGCCTTCCAGCCCCTTCCCCAGCTTTGGTGCCCTCCTCTGGATGCATTCAGGGACCTTAACGACCCTTTGAAATTGTGGGGCCCAGGTCACGTGACTGCATCCTCCAGAGTTCGGGAATGCAATTACTACAGCTAGAGGTAATTGTTTCGGGATGTGCTATGTCAGCACGCATTTGCCACGTGGGGCCCTTTGCAAGGAGGAAAGCATGGCCTGAAAATGCACTGGCTACCAGTTTGTAAATCAAAACATAGGCTTTAGCTTACTAACGCCGTGTTGTTTGAAAGCCTTGCTCCTTAACGGTCCTGTTCTCTTCTTGTTAAAGCCCTCTGCACAGGGGACACTCCTGACAAGGGAATTCCCCTCTAGCCTCACTCTCTCTGCTGATCCACCACATTCATGTTTGGGCACATGCAAGGACCAGTTGCCTCTTCATACTGAGCTGGTATCAAAATGCTGAGATTCTTTAACTGAATAGACAGATGCTGGCAGCTTTCTGTACTCATTGCACTGGTTTTGCAAACTAATTACCAAGTGTGCGCTAGAAGACTGGTATTCATAGTTGGTTTAATCAATTTGAAAAAAAAACCCAAACAATGACGTTCCTTTGTATCTGAACAACGTTATCAGTCATTTCACCACGGCAACATTCTCAGGTGGTTTCAGGTGGGCGTATAAAAAAGCAAAACCCTCAGTCCTTCTTGGCAGCTATCTTCCAGGCATGTAGGGACTCTCAAAGAGAGGCAATTGCCTTTTGGTGTCGGGCAGCCACCTGGCCAGCCAACTCCTTACCCACACCAGCATGATCAGCAATGACCTTCCTCTCCAATAAATACCTGCAGAATTCATTTCAAAACTCAGAAACGTGTCTTCACACTCCTGGAGAGTAAAGCTTATCCCTATAGACAGCCCAGTCAGCTTTCTCAGTGCCTGGCACTTTCTCCAAGGAAACTTCCAAAATGGAAGCTCAGTTCATGCCAGCTGTGGTTATTTCCTTCCCGAGGAGGCAGACATCCATCCATTTCTAAAGGGGCTACACTGACACCACCAGCTTCTCACTGACAGCCAACCCACACCATCTGTCCATTGCCCACCTGGCCAGCGGAGGGCTGGATCTACTGGCTATGACTGCATGGAGCTGGACTCCAGCAGGCTACTGATGGGTGAAAGCCTCCCTAACACATCTCTCAGGCTCCACCCTTCAGGCTTTGCTGTCATCAAATGTAGGAAAGGGAGCACTTCGTGGTCAGGACTTTTCAATTGAGATTGCAGAAAACCATTGTTCGAGAACTGCAGCTTTCCCTGACTACATCATATTCTCAATGTCGTGGCACCCCATGAACCAGAAAATGCTGTATCCTCCTCGTCATCTCTTTCTACAGACCCCATGCTCCATACCAGCTGAAGCTCTGACAGGAGAGACAGCCCCTACCTCAAGAAAGCATGTGTGAAGAACTGCACTGTAGAAATAGGTAACCCAACATCAGGTGGAGCGCCATGAGTCTCTGCTCCAGTCTGGAAACATGGGAGCAGGCCGGTGTTCCTGTAGGCATGAGGAGATCACTGGGGGACTATGAGCCACCCATGTGATACAGGGAAATGCCTTCTCGCGTGTCAGGAAAGGTGTTTCCATAGGAAAGGCAAGCATTGTGCAAAGCCCTGGTGAGAACTCACCTGGACCACCGTGGACGTTTCTCATTCCTCAGGTTCAAGAGAGAGAAATTCCACCCAGGGTGAAGGCAGACAAAGACTGAGCAGTTGACTGGGGACATGGAGGGCCTGCAGGGCAGGTGACGACTCAAAGGAGCAAGGCAAAGACTGAAAAGGGCTGCCGTCACTTTCTTGGAAGTGCCACTATCTGGCACCCCTGTAAAAAATTACAAGAATAGTACCTTTGTTCCTCTTTCAGCACTCAAAATACTCAATGCTAAAGAAAAACGATATTTGCCAGGCTTTGAGATCAGATCTGAACATCTTCCCACAAAAGGAGGCAGGGAAATAACTCTCAGAAACATGAAAGTCACCAGCCAGCTCTGAAAGTTGTACCCCATGGCTGAAGCGCACTTTGTACCCCATATCGACACGGCCAACTGCACAGCTTGGTTTCAGTGGGAAAAGGGATGAGAGGGTGAGAGCAGCCATGGGCTATTTTTACAGTTTGGAAGAGTCGTTGCTGACCTGGCTGTGTCTTGGGCACGGATCCAAATGCTCTAGGTCTGAAAATGAGCAGCCTTTCCACCAGACCAGTGTAACCTCTGCTGCCTTCTTTTTCAAAGGCTGTGTTATTTCCATGGCGGTCTCTTGGCACCGCCCATCCCACCCGATGGCGCTGGTTACACTTTGGCTTTCCTCCAGGCCGTGGCTGCTGAAATCACCCCCCTTGCACCCCAGGAAAAGGGTTTGTGCCCAGCCAGATCAAGGCCCTTGTCCTCCTCGCTGCCTGACCTCATGGCCGCCAGCTCTGGTGCAGAGACGGGGGAGAGGGGACAGCTAATAGGGGTGGTCTCTGGGCGGCAGGCTTGGTTTCTGCCATGGCCTGAGAGAAGAGTAACAGCGCGAGGTTTGTCCTTGGGAGCCAAGTGGCAGAGGACACATCAGGGACGGCCAGCAGCTGCGCCCAGTGCGTGGCCACCAAGGGCAGGGACGGCCCCCTGGGCCCCCCAGGCACAGGGACTGCCTCGGGGCCAGCACCCCAAAGGCCTTCCTCCAAAGGACGCTGGGCAGATGGGTGGTGGGCGGGGCGGCGCGGGGGCGGCGGGGGGGTGGAGCCTGGTCACACCCATGTCATAGGGCCACCACCCAGCAACGCAGCAGTCACAATGCCCCGGGACAGGATAAAAGGCAGCACCGTCCAGTGCCCGCTGCCAGGGCTGGCCTGGGGGCAGCCTGAAGACATCCGAGAGGAAGTCCTTGAGAAGCCGGCAGAATTACTTGGAGGGGGCTGCGGGAGCAAGACCGGAGGAGGCTGGACGAGGCTGCTGGAGAGGAGAAGAACCAGCGAGAGCTGGAGGCACCTGAGGCTATCTGGTCTTTTCAGCCGGAGATCTGTGGCTAAAGCAAGGGAGCACCTTCTTGAGGAGCACTGCAGAGCTCGCTGTCCTCATCCCCTGCAGAGCCAGTGGCAGCAGCCGTAAGAAATGGGACACGCAGGTGTTGCCAGGGGTCCCCGTGTTTTGGAGCAGGACCCACTGGTGTCCTGCCAGGCACAGAAAGGATTCTCGCCGCCAGGGCTGATCAGGCTGGGGACATCAGGCCACTCTGGGAAGCCCCTGAGATGGCTCCAGGTTGAGGGAGAACAGGCTTGGGCATCTCGTGGGAGGCGTGACCAGCCTGTGGGACGAGGAGGCAGGTCTTGCTCACAGGCTCAGGGAATAGCCGATCGCCAGCTCTGGGGTCAGGAAGGAATTTTCCCCCGGGGCAGATTGGCACCGGTCCCCGGGGGTTTTTTGCCTTCCTCTGCAGCACTGAGCATGACCACTTGTCAGGGCTCCTCTGCCCCATTTTGGCTAGGTTACTGCCTGCTGCTCATGCACCACGAAGACGGCCTCTCGTGCCCTGCAGCTGGGGGGAGGAAGGCTTTTTTTCCCCCACGGTGGGCTAGCAAGTGTCCCCGGGGGTTTTTTGCCTTCCTCTGCAGCACTGAGCACAGCCCCTTGCCAGGGCTCCGTTGGGCCATTTTGGCCAGGCGCCTGCTGATCCTGCTCCACGAAGGTGGCCCTCGTGCCCCGCATCCGGGGGGAGGAAGCGTTTTAGACTCCCAGGGTGGGCCCCCAGTGTGGCCCCCGGGGGTTGCTTCTTTTCCTCCGTTGCATTGAGCACAGCCCCTTTTCAAGGCTCCTCTGGGCCCTTTTCGCCTGGTTCTTGCCTGCTGCTCTCGTACCTCCAAGGTGCTACTTATGCCCTGGCTCTTCTGGGCTCTCTTTCCCGTTGCAAGTTTGTAGTGGGAGCCAGCTCGGCTCTTCCCTCGGCTCCATTTCCCCAGGGGTTCTTGCCTGTGCAAAACAGCCAGCGCTTGGAAGGGCTCCAGGCTTGCTGCCCCATCTGGAGCTGCCACTTTTCGGCTCTCCCTGTGTGCAATAGAAGCGTGGGACAAGCACGAGAGTGCTTTTCATGCATCACTGGCCAAGAAGTACAACGCAGCAAGTTTTGGAAGGCAAAAAGGATGCTTGTTATCAACGTGTGTCCTGCTTTGGAAAATGCCCCACGATACCACACGCTGCTGCTGCTGCTGCTGCTGCTGCTGCTGCTGCTGCTGCTTCTTCCTCTTTTGTGTGTGGTTGGGCCTGGTCCTCGTTCTCCAAGTTCTCACTCTCCAGGAAACAGGGACCGCTTGGCATGTATTCCTGCTGCCACTTTCTGCAGCTCTGTCACTTGCCTTTGCAAGGGATCCTGCAAAGGACTTTTTTCCAAGCTAAACTGAAGAATGCATCAGCCTGCTCCCGGCTCCATGGCCATGTTCGCTTAATGCTCGCGAGCACTGGCTCTGAAATCGATTCAGAAAAATAACTTAAAATGATACAAAATCTAAAAATAACATCCTGCTTCCACTTATAACCTTTCTGATTTGTGTCCTTGAATGTGTTTTTGGAGCTGAAAACGCCCTGACATTTCAGGCAAAGAACAGCCTCATTGCTATTTGGCTCCCGGTGAGCACCGGGAATAGAACAGAATAGGATAGAATAGTTATGCTATGTTATGCATGTGGTTCTGCATGACAAGCTGTGACCTAGGCCTGAGGGGTCCATCCAGGAGAGCAGCTCCCTGCAGGGCAGGCCCCAGGCCCATCCGTGAGAGAGGGGCAGAGGCGGTGGTTGGTTGTCCAGACCAACAGACAAGGTGTTGCACACCTGCAACATCGCTCAGGCAGGGACTGAAGGCTCCAGGCGGAGCTGAGACACCATGTCCCCTGGGCCCTTGGCAGGAGACGGTGTGGGCGGGGGTCCCAGGGGAGGCCAGTCCTGCCCGTTGAGGCCCCTGAGCACCCCCAGGACCCTGGCAGAAGTAGACCTGTAGCGCTCCTATGCTCTCCTTTCCTTTAGGCATTTATGGTTGGCCACCCTGGAGAACGCGTTTTGGCCCAGATAGACCTTCACCCTGATGGAGTACTGTTGTTCTCTGACTCTTCTTTTAGCATGTTTTTTCCAAAGGAAACAGCTCAGGCATTTCTAAAAAGGAGTACAAGGAGAAAAAATAAAACAACAAACAAATCCACAGGGGAAAGAACAGGTATTGCTCACATCAAAAAGGATTGCAACCATTTAGTTCCAGAGCACTTCCTGCTTCAGACTGAGGGCTTGGTTTTTGAGCCTCGCTAGCGTCACAGATGTGGGGTTTTGCCATCCCGTGGAAACCTAGCTAAACTGGATGAACACAGAAGACTCTCAAAAACTGCAGTGGCCCCATGCTTTTGGCAAATTTGTTCAGGTGGTCAAATTATGTTCCGATGATCCCCAGCTCTCACCCCCATCAGAAGGTACAAGCCCCTTCCACAAAGTGACAGAGCCAGTGCCTAGGCTGGGACGTGATTACCCATTCAATGCCTTCTGCTAGTGCAAGGCTGGGAGTAAATGTCATCAGAGATTTCCTCAGCATGTGCTGGTAGGGAAAGAAGGAGGGAGGGAGGGAGGGAGGGAGGGAGGGAGGGAGGGAGGGAGGGAGGGAGGGAGGGAGGGAGGGAGGGAGGGAGGGAGGGAGGGAGGGAGGGAGGGAGAAGAATCAAATCAAAATAAATACAGTCAAATTGAACTGAACTGAATCTGAATCTAAGCAAATCATCTTGAATCAAATAGAATAGAAGAGTTGAGTTGCAAGGGACCTACAACAAGGATTGAGTCCAACTGCCTGACCACTGCAAGCCTGACCAAACGTAAAAGAATGTTAATACGGGTGTTGTCCAAATGCCTCCTCAACACTGACTGGCCACGGGGCATAGGAAGCCTGTTCCAGGGGTTGAGCACCCTCTTGGTAAAGAGAGATTTCCTCATGTCAAGCCCAAGCCTCCCCTGAGGGATGCAGCTTTGAGCCATTCCCACACGTCCTGGCACTGGATCCCAGGGAGAGGAGATCAGCGCCTCCCTCTCCACTTCCCCTCCTCAGGAAGCTGTAGAGAGCCATGAGGTCGCCCGCCCCTCAGCCTCCTTCTCGCCAAACTAGACCAACTCCTCAGCTGCTCCCCAGAGGACATGCCTTCCAGCCCCTTCCCCAGCTTTGGTGCCCTCCTCTGGATGCATTCAGGGACCTTAACGACCTTTTGAAATTGTGGGGCCCAGGTCACGTGACTGCATCCTCCAGAGTTCGGGAATGCAATTACTACAGCTAGAGGTAATTGTTTCGGGATGTGCTCTGTCAGCACACATTTGCCACGTGGGGCCCTTTGCAAGGAGGAAAGCATGGCCTGAAAATGCACTGGCTACCAGTTTGTAAATCAAAACATAGGCTTTAGCTTACTAACGCCATGTTGTTTGAAAGCCTTGCTCCTTAACGGTCCTGTTCTCTTCTTGTTAAAGCCCTCTGCACAGGGGACACTCCTGACAAGGGAATTCCCCTCTAGCCTCACTCTCTCTGCTGATCCACCACATTCATGTTTGGGCACATGCAAGGACCAGTTGCCTCTTCATACTGAGCTGGTATCAAAATGCTGAGATTCTTTAACTGAATAGACAGATGCTGGCAGCTTTCTGTACTCATTGCACTGGTTTTGCAAACTAATTACCAAGTGTGCGCTAGAAGACTGGTATTCATAGTTGGTTTAATCAATTTGAAAAAAAAACCCAAACAATGACGTTCCTTTGTATCTGAACAACGTTATCAGTCATTTCACCACGGCAACATTCTCAGGTGGTTTCAGGTGGGCGTATAAAAAAGCAAAACCCTCAGTCCTTCTTGGCAGCTATCTTCCAGGCGTGTAGGGACTCTCAAAGAGAGGCAATTGCCTTTTGGTGTCGGGCAGCCACCTGGCCAGCCAACTCCTTACCCACACCAGCATGATCAGCAATGACCTTCCTCTCCCCTAAATACCTGCAGAATTCATTTCAAAACTCAGCAACGTGTCTTCACACTCCTGGAGAGTAAAGCTTATCCCTATAGACAGCCCAGTCAGCTTTCTCAGTGCCTGGCACTTTCTCCAAGGAAACTTCCAAAATGGAAGCTCAGTTCATGCCAGCTGTGGTTATTTCCTTCCCGAGGAGGCAGACATCCATCCATTTCTAAAGGGGCTACACTGGCACCACCAGCTTCTCACTGACAGCCCACCCACACCATCTGTCCATTGCCCACCTGGCCAGCGGAGGGCTGGATCTACTGGCTATGACTGCATGGAGCTGGACTCCAGCAGGCTACTGATGGGTGAAAGCCTCCCTAACACATCTCTCAGGCTCCACCCTTCAGGCTTTGCTGTCATCAAGTGTAGGAAAGGGAGCACTTTGTGGTCAGGACTTTTCAATTGAGATTGCAGAAAACCATTGTTCGTGAACTGCAGGTTTCCCTGACTACATCATATTCTCAATGTCGTGGCACCCCATGAACCAGAAAATGCTGTATCCTCCTCGTCATCTCTTTCTACAGACCCCATGCTCCATACCAGCTGAAGCTCTGACAGGAGAGACAGCCCCTACCTCAAGAAAGCATGTGTGAAGAACTGCACTGTAGAAATAGGTAACCCAACATCAGGTGGAGCGCCATGAGTCTCTGCTCCAGTCTGGAAACATGGGAGCAGGCCGGTGTTCCTGTAGGCATGAGGAGATCACTGGGGGACTATGAGCCACCCATGTGATACAGGGAAATGCCTTCTCGCGTGTCAGGAAAGATGTTTCCATAGGAAAGGCAAGCATTGTGCAAAGCCCTGGTGAGAACTCACCTGGACCACCATGGACGTTTCTCATTCCTCAGGTTCAAGAGAGAGAAATTCCACCCGGGGTGAAGGCAGACAAAGACTGAGCAGTTGACTGGGGACGTGGAGGGCCTGCAGGGCAGGTGACGACTCGAAGGAGCAAGGCAAAGACTGAAAAGGGCTGCCGTCACTTTCTTGGAAGTGCCACTATTTGGCACCCCTGTAAAAAATTACAAGAATAGTACCTTTGTTCCTCTTTCAGCACTCAAAATACTCAATGCTAAAGAAAAACGATATTTGCCAGGCTTTGAGATCAGGTCTGAACATCTTCCCACAAAAGGAGGCAGGGAAATAACTCTCAGAAACATGAAAGTCACCAGCCAGCTCTGAAAGTTGTACCCCATGGCTGAAGCGCACTTTGTACCCCATATCGACACGGCCAACTGCACAGCTTGGTTTCAGTGGGAAAAGGGATGCGAGGGTGAGAGCAGCCATGGGCTATTTTTACAGTTTGGAAGAGTCGTTGCTGACCTGGCTGTGTCTTGGGCACGGATCCAAATGCTCTAGGTCTGAAAATGAGCAGCCTTTCCACCAGACCAGTGTAACCTCTGCTGCCTTCTTTTTCAAAGGCTGTGTTATTTCCATGGCGGTCTCTTGGCACCGCCCAACCCACCCGATGGCGCTGGTTACACTTTGGCTTTCCTCCAGGCCGTGGCTGCTGAAATCACCTCCCATGCACCCCAGGAAAAGGGTTTGTGCCCAGCCAGATCAAGGCCCTTGTCCTCCTCGCTGCCTGACCTCATGGCCGCCAGCTCTGGTGCAGAGACGGGGGAGAGGGGACAGCTAATAGGGGTGGTCTCTGGGCGGCAGGCTTGGTTTCTGCCATGGCCTGAGAGAAGAGTAACAGCGTGAGGTTTGTCCTTGGGAGCCAAGTGGCAGAGGACACATCAGGGACGGCCAGCAGCTGCGCCCAGTGCGTGGCCACCAAGGGCAGGGACGGCCCCCTGGGCCCCCCGGGCACAGGGACTGCCTCGGGGCCAGCACCCCAAAGGCCTTCCTCCAAAGGACGCTGGGCAGATGGGTGGTGGGCGGGGCGGCGCGGGGGCGGCGGGGGGGCGGAGCCTGGTCACACCCATGTCATAGGGCCACCACCCAGCAACGCAGCAGTCACAATGCCCCGGGACAGGATAAAAGGCAGCACCGTCCAGTGCCCGCTGCCAGGGCTGGCCTGGGGGCAGCCTGAAGACATCCGAGAGGAAGTCCTTGAGAAGCCGGCAGAATTACTTGGAGGGGGCTGCGGGAGCAAGACCGGAGGAGGCTGGACGAGGCTGCTGGAGAGGAGAAGAACCAGCGAGAGCTGGAGGCACCTGAGGCTATCTGGTCTTTTCAGCCGGAGATCTGTGGCTAAAGCAAGGGAACACCTTCTTGAGGAGCACTGCAGAGCTCGCTGTCCTCATCCCCTGCAGAGCCAGTGGCAGCAGCCGTAAGAAATGGAACACGCAGGTGTTGCCAGGGGTCCCCGTGTTTTGGAGCAGGACCCACTGGTGTCCTGCCAGGCACAGAAAGGATTCTTGCCGCCAGGGCTGATCAGGCTGGGGACATCAGGCCACTCTGGGAAGCCCCTGAGATGGCTCCAGGTTGAGGGAGAACAGGCTTGGGCATCTCGTGGGAGGCGTGACCAGCCTGTGGGACGAGGAGGCAGGTCTTGCTCACAGGCTCAGGGAATAGCCGATCGCCAGCTCTGGGGTCAGGAAGGAATTTTCCCCCGGGGCAGATTGGCACCGGTCCCCGGGGGTTTTTTGCCTTCCTCTGCAGCACTGAGCATGACCACTTGTCAGGGCTCCTCTGCCCCATTTTGGCTAGGTTACTGCCTGCTGCTCATGCACCACGAAGACGGCCTCTCGTGCCCTGCAGCTGGGGGGAGGAAGGCTTTTTTTCCCCCACGGTGGGCTAGCAAGTGTCCCCGGGGGTTTTTTGCCTTCCTCTGCAGCACTGAGCACAGCCCCTTGCCAGGGCTCCGTTGGGCCATTTTGGCCAGGCGCCTGCTGCTCCTGCTCCACGAAGGTGGCCCTCGTGCCCCGCATCCGGGGGGAGGAAGCGTTTTAGACTCCCAGGGTGGGCCCCCAGTGTGGCCCCCGCGGGTTGCTTCTTTTCCTCCGTTGCATTGAGCACAGCCCCTTTTCAAGGCTCCTCTGGGCCCTTTTCGCCTGGTTCTTGCCTGCTGCTCTCGTACCTCCAAGGTGCTACTTATGCCCTGGCTCTTCTGGGCTCTCTTTCCCATTGCAAGTTTGTAGTGGGAGCCAGCTCGGCTCTTCCCTCGGCTCCATTTCCCCAGGGGTTCTTGCCTGTGCAAAACAGCCAGAGCTTGGAAGGGCTCCAGGCTTGCTGCCCCATCTGGAGCTGCCACTTTTCGGCTCTCCCTGTGTGCAATAGAAGCGTGGGACAAGCACGAGAGTGCTTTTCATGCATCACTGGCCAAGAAGTACAACGCAGCAAGTTTTGGAAGGCAAAAAGGATGCTTGTTATCAACGTGTGTCCTGCTTTGGAAAATGCCCCACGATACCACACGCTGCTGCTGCTGCTGCTGCTGCTGCTGCTGCTGCTGCTTCTTCCTCTTTTGTGTGTGGTTGGGCCTGGTCCTCGTTCTCCAAGTTCTCACTCTCCAGGAAACAGGGACCGCTTGGCATGTATTCCTGCTGCCGCTTTCTGCAGCTCTGTCACTTGCCTTTGCAAGGGATCCTGCAAAGGACTTTTTTCCAAGCTAAACTGAAGAATGCATCAGCCTGCTCCCGGCTCCATGGCCGTGTTCGCTTAATGCTTGCGAGCACTGGCTCTGAAATCGATTCAGAAAAATAACTTAAAATGATACAAAATCTAAAAATAACATCCTGCTTCCACTTATAACCTTTCTGATTTGTGTCCTTGAATGTGTTTTTGGAGCTGAAAACGCCCTGACATTTCAGGCAAAGAACAGCCTCATTGCTATTTGGCTCCTGGTGAGCACAGGGAATAGAACAGAATAGGATAGAATAGTTATGCTATGTTATGCATGTGGTTCTGCATGACAAGCTGTGACGTAGGCCTGAGGGGTCCATCCAGGAGAGCAGCTCCCTGCAGGGCAGGCCCCAGGCCCATCCGTGAGAGAGGGGCAGAGGTGGTGGTTGGTTGTCCAGACCAACAGACGAGGTGTTGCACACCTGCAACATCGCTCAGGCAGGGACTGAAGGCTCCAGGCGGAGCTGAGACACCACGTCCCCTGGGCCCTTGGCAGGAGACGGTGTGGGCGGGGGTCCCAGGGGAGGCCGGTCCTGCCCGTTGAGGCCCCTGAGCACCCCCAGGACCCTGGCAGAAGTAGACCTGTAGCGCTCCTATGCTCTCCTTTCCTTTAGGCATTTATGGTTGGCCACCCTGGAGAACGCGTTTTGGCCCAGATGGACCTTCACCCTGATGGAGTACTGTTGTTCTCTGACTCTTCTTTTAGCATGTTTTTTCCAAAGGAAACAGCTCAGGCATTTCTAAAAAGGACTACAAGGAGAAAAAATAAAACACCAAACAAATCCACAGGGGAAAGAACAGGTATTGCTCACATCAAAAAGGTTTGCAACCATTTAGTTCCAGAGCACTTCCTGCTTCAGACTGAGGGCTTGGTTTTTGAGCCTCGCTAGCGTCACAGATGTGGGGTTTTGCCATCCCGTGGAAACCTAGCTAAACTGGATGAACACAGAAGACTCTCAAAAACTGCAGTGGCCCCATGCTTTTGGCAAATTTGTTCAGGTGGTCAAATTATGTTCCGATGATCCCCAGCTCTCACCCCCATCAGAAGGTACAAGCCCCTTCCACAAAGTGACAGAGCCAGTGCCTAGGCTGGGACGTGATTACCCATTCAATGCCTTCTGCTAGTGCAAGGCTGGGAGTAAATGTCATCAGAGATTTCCTCAGCATGTGCTGGTAGGGAAAGAAGGAGGGAGGGAGGGAGGGAGAAGAATCAAATCAAAATAAATACAGTCAAATTGAACTGAACTGAATCTGAATCTAAGCAAATCATCTTGAATCAAATAGAATAGAAGAGTTGAGTTGCAAGGGACCTACAACAAGGATTGAGTCCAACTGCCTGACCACTGCAAGCCTGACCAAACGTAAAAGAATGTTAATACGGGTGTTGTCCAAATGCCTCTTCAACACTGGCTGGCCACGGGGCATAGGAAGCCTGTTCCAGGGGTTGAGCACCCTCTTGGTAAAGAGAGATTTCCTCATGTCAAGTCCAAGCCTCCCCTGAGGGATGCAGCTTTGAGCCATTCCCACACGTCCTGGCACTGGATCCCAGGGAGAGGAGATCAGCACCTCCCTCTCCACTTCCCCTCCTCAGGAAGCTGTAGAGAGCCATGAGGTCGCCCGCCCCTCAGCCTCCTTCTCGCCAAACTAGACCAACTCCTCAGCTGCTCCCCAGAGGACATGCCTTCCAGCCCCTTCCCCAGCTTTGGTGCCCTCCTCTGGATGCATTCAGGGACCTTAACGACCCTTTGAAATTGTGGGGCCCAGGTCACGTGACTGCATCCTCCAGAGTTCGGGAATGCAATTACTACAGCTAGAGGTAATTGTTTCGGGATGTGCTATGTCAGCACGCATTTGCCACGTGGGGCCCTTTGCAAGGAGGAAAGCATGGCCTGAAAATGCACTGGCTACCAGTTTGTAAATCAAAACATAGGCTTTAGCTTACTAACGCCGTGTTGTTTGAAAGCCTTGCTCCTTAACGGTCCTGTTCTCTTCTTGTTAAAGCCCTCTGCACAGGGGACACTCCTGACAAGGGAATTCCCCTCTAGCCTCACTCTCTCTGCTGATCCACCACATTCATGTTTGGGCACATGCAAGGACCAGTTGCCTCTTCATACTGAGCTGGTATCAAAATGCTGAGATTCTTTAACTGAATAGACAGATGCTGGCAGCTTTCTGTACTCATTGCACTGGTTTTGCAAACTAATTACCAAGTGTGCGCTAGAAGACTGGTATTCATAGTTGGTTTAATCAATTTGAAAAAAAAACCCAAACAATGACGTTCCTTTGTATCTGAACAACGTTATCAGTCATTTCACCACGGCAACATTCTCAGGTGGTTTCAGGTGGGCGTATAAAAAAGCAAAACCCTCAGTCCTTCTTGGCAGCTATCTTCCAGGCATGTAGGGACTCTCAAAGAGAGGCAATTGCCTTTTGGTGTCGGGCAGCCACCTGGCCAGCCAACTCCTTACCCACACCAGCATGATCAGCAATGACCTTCCTCTCCCCTAAATACCTGCAGAATTCATTTCAAAACTCAGAAACGTGTCTTCACACTCCTGGAGAGTAAAGCTTATCCCTATAGACAGCCCAGTCAGCTTTCTCAGTGCCTGGCACTTTCTCCAAGGAAACTTCCAAAATGGAAGCTCAGTTCATGCCAGCTGTGGTTATTTCCTTCCCGAGGAGGCAGACATCCATCCATTTCTAAAGGGGCTACACTGACACCACCAGCTTCTCACTGACAGCCAACCCACACCATCTGTCCATTGCCCACCTGGCCAGCGGAGGGCTGGATCTACTGGCTATGACTGCATGGAGCTGGACTCCAGCAGGCTACTGATGGGTGAAAGCCTCCCTAACACATCTCTCAGGCTCCACCCTTCAGGCTTTGCTGTCATCAAATGTAGGAAAGGGAGCACTTCGTGGTCAGGACTTTTCAATTGAGATTGCAGAAAACCATTGTTCGAGAACTGCAGCTTTCCCTGACTACATCATATTCTCAATGTCGTGGCACCCCATGAACCAGAAAATGCTGTATCCTCCTCGTCATCTCTTTCTACAGACCCCATGCTCCATACCAGCTGAAGCTCTGACAGGAGAGACAGCCCCTACCTCAAGAAAGCATGTGTGAAGAACTGCACTGTAGAAATAGGTAACCCAACATCAGGTGGAGCGCCATGAGTCTCTGCTCCAGTCTGGAAACATGGGAGCAGGCCGGTGTTCCTGTAGGCATGAGGAGATCACTGGGGGACTATGAGCCACCCATGTGATACAGGGAAATGCCTTCTCGCGTGTCAGGAAAGGTGTTTCCATAGGAAAGGCAAGCATTGTGCAAAGCCCTGGTGAGAACTCACCTGGACCACCGTGGACGTTTCTCATTCCTCAGGTTCAAGAGAGAGAAATTCCACCCAGGGTGAAGGCAGACAAAGACTGAGCAGTTGACTGGGGACATGGAGGGCCTGCAGGGCAGGTGACGACTCAAAGGAGCAAGGCAAAGACTGAAAAGGGCTGCCGTCACTTTCTTGGAAGTGCCACTATCTGGCACCCCTGTAAAAAATTACAAGAATAGTACCTTTGTTCCTCTTTCAGCACTCAAAATACTCAATGCTAAAGAAAAACGATATTTGCCAGGCTTTGAGATCAGATCTGAACATCTTCCCACAAAAGGAGGCAGGGAAATAACTCTCAGAAACATGAAAGTCACCAGCCAGCTCTGAAAGTTGTACCCCATGGCTGAAGCGCACTTTGTACCCCATATCGACACGGCCAACTGCACAGCTTGGTTTCAGTGGGAAAAGGGATGAGAGGGTGAGAGCAGCCATGGGCTATTTTTACAGTTTGGAAGAGTCGTTGCTGACCTGGCTGTGTCTTGGGCACGGATCCAAATGCTCTAGGTCTGAAAATGAGCAGCCTTTCCACCAGACCAGTGTAACCTCTGCTGCCTTCTTTTTCAAAGGCTGTGTTATTTCCATGGCGGTCTCTTGGCACCGCCCATCCCACCCGATGGCGCTGGTTACACTTTGGCTTTCCTCCAGGCCGTGGCTGCTGAAATCACCCCCCTTGCACCCCAGGAAAAGGGTTTGTGCCCAGCCAGATCAAGGCCCTTGTCCTCCTCGCTGCCTGACCTCATGGCCGCCAGCTCTGGTGCAGAGACGGGGGAGAGGGGACAGCTAATAGGGGTGGTCTCTGGGCGGCAGGCTTGGTTTCTGCCATGGCCTGAGAGAAGAGTAACAGCGCGAGGTTTGTCCTTGGGAGCCAAGTGGCAGAGGACACATCAGGGACGGCCAGCAGCTGCGCCCAGTGCGTGGCCACCAAGGGCAGGGACGGCCCCCTGGGCCCCCCAGGCACAGGGACTGCCTCGGGGCCAGCACCCCAAAGGCCTTCCTCCAAAGGACGCTGGGCAGATGGGTGGTGGGCGGGGCGGCGCGGGGGCGGCGGGGGGGTGGAGCCTGGTCACACCCATGTCATAGGGCCACCACCCAGCAACGCAGCAGTCACAATGCCCCGGGACAGGATAAAAGGCAGCACCGTCCAGTGCCCGCTGCCAGGGCTGGCCTGGGGGCAGCCTGAAGACATCCGAGAGGAAGTCCTTGAGAAGCCGGCAGAATTACTTGGAGGGGGCTGCGGGAGCAAGACCGGAGGAGGCTGGACGAGGCTGCTGGAGAGGAGAAGAACCAGCGAGAGCTGGAGGCACCTGAGGCTATCTGGTCTTTTCAGCCGGAGATCTGTGGCTAAAGCAAGGGAGCACCTTCTTGAGGAGCACTGCAGAGCTCGCTGTCCTCATCCCCTGCAGAGCCAGTGGCAGCAGCCGTAAGAAATGGGACACGCAGGTGTTGCCAGGGGTCCCCGTGTTTTGGAGCAGGACCCACTGGTGTCCTGCCAGGCACAGAAAGGATTCTTGCCGCCAGGGCTGATCAGGCTGGGGACATCAGGCCACTCTGGGAAGCCCCTGAGATGGCTCCAGGTTGAGGGAGAACAGGCTTGGGCATCTCGTGGGAGGCGTGACCAGCCTGTGGGACGAGGAGGCAGGTCTTGCTCACAGGCTCAGGGAATAGCCGATCGCCAGCTCTGGGGTCAGGAAGGAATTTTCCCCCGGGGCAGATTGGCACCGGTCCCCGGGGGTTTTTTGCCTTCCTCTGCAGCACTGAGCATGACCACTTGTCAGGGCTCCTCTGCCCCATTTTGGCTAGGTTACTGCCTGCTGCTCATGCACCACGAAGACGGCCTCTCGTGCCCTGCAGCTGGGGGGAGGAAGGCTTTTTTTCCCCCACGGTGGGCTAGCAAGTGTCCCCGGGGGTTTTTTGCCTTCCTCTGCAGCACTGAGCACAGCCCCTTGCCAGGGCTCCGTTGGGCCATTTTGGCCAGGCGCCTGCTGATCCTGCTCCACGAAGGTGGCCCTCGTGCCCCGCATCCGGGGGGAGGAAGCGTTTTAGACTCCCAGGGTGGGCCCCCAGTGTGGCCCCCGGGGGTTGCTTCTTTTCCTCCGTTGCATTGAGCACAGCCCCTTTTCAAGGCTCCTCTGGGCCCTTTTCGCCTGGTTCTTGCCTGCTGCTCTCGTACCTCCAAGGTGCTACTTATGCCCTGGCTCTTCTGGGCTCTCTTTCCCATTGCAAGTTTGTAGTGGGAGCCAGCTCGGCTCTTCCCTCGGCTCCATTTCCCCAGGGGTTCTTGCCTGTGCAAAACAGCCAGCGCTTGGAAGGGCTCCAGGCTTGCTGCCCCATCTGGAGCTGCCACTTTTCGGCTCTCCCTGTGTGCAATAGAAGCGTGGGACAAGCACGAGAGTGCTTTTCATGCATCACTGGCCAAGAAGTACAACGCAGCAAGTTTTGGAAGGCAAAAAGGATGCTTGTTATCAACGTGTGTCCTGCTTTGGAAAATGCCCCACGATACCACACGCTGCTGCTGCTGCTGCTGCTGCTGCTGCTGCTGCTGCTGCTTCTTCCTCTTTTGTGTGTGGTTGGGCCTGGTCCTCGTTCTCCAAGTTCTCACTCTCCAGGAAACAGGGACCGCTTGGCATGTATTCCTGCTGCCACTTTCTGCAGCTCTGTCACTTGCCTTTGCAAGGGATCCTGCAAAGGACTTTTTTCCAAGCTAAACTGAAGAATGCATCAGCCTGCTCCCGGCTCCATGGCCATGTTCGCTTAATGCTCGCGAGCACTGGCTCTGAAATCGATTCAGAAAAATAACTTAAAATGATACAAAATCTAAAAATAACATCCTGCTTCCACTTATAACCTTTCTGATTTGTGTCCTTGAATGTGTTTTTGGAGCTGAAAACGCCCTGACATTTCAGGCAAATAACAGCCTCATTGCTATTTGGCTCCCGGTGAGCACCGGGAATAGAACAGAATAGGATAGAATAGTTATGCTATGTTATGCATGTGGTTCTGCATGACAAGCTGTGACCTAGGCCTGAGGGGTCCATCCAGGAGAGCAGCTCCCTGCAGGGCAGGCCCCAGGCCCATCCGTGAGAGAGGGGCAGAGGCGGTGGTTGGTTGTCCAGACCAACAGACAAGGTGTTGCACACCTGCAACATCGCTCAGGCAGGGACTGAAGGCTCCAGGCGGAGCTGAGACACCATGTCCCCTGGGCCCTTGGCAGGAGACGGTGTGGGCGGGGGTCCCAGGGGAGGCCAGTCCTGCCCGTTGAGGCCCCTGAGCACCCCCAGGACCCTGGCAGAAGTAGACCTGTAGCGCTCCTATGCTCTCCTTTCCTTTAGGCATTTATGGTTGGCCACCCTGGAGAACGCGTTTTGGCCCAGATAGACCTTCACCCTGATGGAGTACTGTTGTTCTCTGACTCTTCTTTTAGCATGTTTTTTCCAAAGGAAACAGCTCAGGCATTTCTAAAAAGGAGTACAAGGAGAAAAAATAAAACAACAAACAAATCCACAGGGGAAAGAACAGGTATTGCTCACATCAAAAAGGATTGCAACCATTTAGTTCCAGAGCACTTCCTGCTTCAGACTGAGGGCTTGGTTTTTGAGCCTCGCTAGCGTCACAGATGTGGGGTTTTGCCATCCCGTGGAAACCTAGCTAAACTGGATGAACACAGAAGACTCTCAAAAACTGCAGTGGCCCCATGCTTTTGGCAAATTTGTTCAGGTGGTCAAATTATGTTCCGATGATCCCCAGCTCTCACCCCCATCAGAAGGTACAAGCCCCTTCCACAAAGTGACAGAGCCAGTGCCTAGGCTGGGACGTGATTACCCATTCAATGCCTTCTGCTAGTGCAAGGCTGGGAGTAAATGTCATCAGAGATTTCCTCAGCATGTGCTGGTAGGGAAAGAAGGAGGGAGGGAGGGAGGGAGGGAGGGAGGGAGGGAGGGAGGGAGGGAGGGAGGGAGGGAGGGAGGGAGGGAGGGAGAAGAATCAAATCAAAATAAATACAGTCAAATTGAACTGAACTGAATCTGAATCTAAGCAAATCATCTTGAATCAAATAGAATAGAAGAGTTGAGTTGCAAGGGACCTACAACAAGGATTGAGTCCAACTGCCTGACCACTGCAAGCCTGACCAAACGTAAAAGAATGTTAATACGGGTGTTGTCCAAATGCCTCCTCAACACTGACTGGCCACGGGGCATAGGAAGCCTGTTCCAGGGGTTGAGCACCCTCTTGGTAAAGAGAGATTTCCTCATGTCAAGCCCAAGCCTCCCCTGAGGGATGCAGCTTTGAGCCATTCCCACACGTCCTGGCACTGGATCCCAGGGAGAGGAGATCAGCGCCTCCCTCTCCACTTCCCCTCCTCAGGAAGCTGTAGAGAGCCATGAGGTCGCCCGCCCCTCAGCCTCCTTCTCGCCAAACTAGACCAACTCCTCAGCTGCTCCCCAGAGGACATGCCTTCCAGCCCCTTCCCCAGCTTTGGTGCCCTCCTCTGGATGCATTCAGGGACCTTAACGACCTTTTGAAATCGTGGGGCCCAGGTCACGTGACTGCATCCTCCAGAGTTCGGGAATGCAATTACTACAGCTAGAGGTAATTGTTTCGGGATGTGCTCTGTCAGCACACATTTGCCACGTGGGGCCCTTTGCAAGGAGGAAAGCATGGCCTGAAAATGCACTGGCTACCAGTTTGTAAATCAAAACATAGGCTTTAGCTTACTAACGCCATGTTGTTTGAAAGCCTTGCTCCTTAACGGTCCTGTTCTCTTCTTGTTAAAGCCCTCTGCACAGGGGACACTCCTGACAAGGGAATTCCCCTCTAGCCTCACTCTCTCTGCTGATCCACCACATTCATGTTTGGGCACATGCAAGGACCAGTTGCCTCTTCATACTGAGCTGGTATCAAAATGCTGAGATTCTTTAACTGAATAGACAGATGCTGGCAGCTTTCTGTACTCATTGCACTGGTTTTGCAAACTAATTACCAAGTGTGCGCTAGAAGACTGGTATTCATAGTTGGTTTAATCAATTTGAAAAAAAAACCCAAACAATGACGTTCCTTTGTATCTGAACAACGTTATCAGTCATTTCACCACGGCAACATTCTCAGGTGGTTTCAGGTGGGCGTATAAAAAAGCAAAACCCTCAGTCCTTCTTGGCAGCTATCTTCCAGGCGTGTAGGGACTCTCAAAGAGAGGCAATTGCCTTTTGGTGTCGGGCAGCCACCTGGCCAGCCAACTCCTTACCCACACCAGCATGATCAGCAATGACCTTCCTCTCCCCTAAATACCTGCAGAATTCATTTCAAAACTCAGCAACGTGTCTTCACACTCCTGGAGAGTAAAGCTTATCCCTATAGACAGCCCAGTCAGCTTTCTCAGTGCCTGGCACTTTCTCCAAGGAAACTTCCAAAATGGAAGCTCAGTTCATGCCAGCTGTGGTTATTTCCTTCCCGAGGAGGCAGACATCCATCCATTTCTAAAGGGGCTACACTGACACCACCAGCTTCTCACTGACAGCCCACCCACACCATCTGTCCATTGCCCACCTGGCCAGCGGAGGGCTGGATCTACTGGCTATGACTGCATGGAGCTGGACTCCAGCAGGCTACTGATGGGTGAAAGCCTCCCTAACACATCTCTCAGGCTCCACCCTTCAGGCTTTGCTGTCATCAAATGTAGGAAAGGGAGCACTTCGTGGTCAGGAGTTTTCAACTGAGATTGCAGAAAACCATTGCTCGAGAACTGCAGGTTTCCCTGACTACATCATATTCTCAATGTCGTGGCACCCCATGAACCAGAAAATGCTGTATCCTCCTCGTCATCTCTTTCTACAGACCCCATGCTCCATACCAGCTGAAGCTCTGACAGGAGAGACAGCCCCTACCTCCAGAAAGCATGTGTGAAGAACTGCACTGTAGAAATAGGTAACCCAACATCAGGTGGAGCGCCATGAGTCTCTGCTCCAGTCTGGAAACATGGGAGCAGGCCGGTGTTCCTGTAGGCATGAGGAGATCACTGGGGGACTATGAGCCACCCATGTGATACAGGGAAATGCCTTCTCGCGTGTCAGGAAAGGTGTTTCCATAGGAAAGGCAAGCATTGTGCAAAGCCCTGGTGAGAACTCACCTGGACCACCATGGACGTTTCTCATTCCTCAGGTTCAAGAGAGAGAAATTCCACCCAGGGTGAAGGCAGACAAAGGCTGAGCAGTTACTGACTGGGGACGTGGAGGGCCTGCAGGGCAGGTGACGACTCGAAGGAGCAAGGCAAAGACTGAAAAGGGCTGCCGTCACTTTCTTGGAAGTGCCACTATTTGGCACCCCTGTAAAAAATTACAAGAATAGTACCTTTGTTCCTCTTTCAGCACTCAAAATACTCAATGCTAAAGAAAAACGATATTTGCCAGGCTTTGAGATCAGATCTGAACATCTTCCCACAAAAGGAGGCAGGGAAATAACTCTCAGAAACATGAAAGTCACCAGACAGCTCTGAAAGTTGTACCCCATGGCTGAAGCGCACTTTGTACCCCATATCGACACGGCCAACTGCGCAGCTTGGTTTCAGTGGGAAAAGGGGATGCGAGGGTGAGAGCAGCCATGGGCTATTTTTACAGTTTGGAAGAGTCGTTGCTGACCTGGCTGCGTCTTGGGCACGGATCCAAATGCTCTAGGTCTGAAAATGAGCAGCCTTTCCACCAGACCAGTGTAACCTCTGCTGCCTTCTTTTTCAAAGGCTGTGTTATTTCCATGGCGGTCTCTTGGCACCGCCCATCCCACCCTATGGCGCTGGTTACACTTTGGCTTTCCTCCAGGCCGTGGCTGCTGAAATCACCCCCCTTGCACCCCAGGAAAAGGGTTTGTGCCCAGCCAGATCAAGGCCCTTGTCCTCCTCGCTGCCTGACCTCATGGCCGCCAGCTCTGGTGCAGAGACGGGGGAGAGGGGACAGCTAATAGGGGTGGTCTCTGGGCGGCAGGCTTGGTTTCTGCCATGGCCTGAGAGAAGAGTAACAGCGCGAGGTTTGTCCTTGGGAGCCAAGTGGCAGAGGACACATCAGGGACGGCCAGCAGCTGCGCCCAGTGCGTGGCCACCAAGGGCAGGGACGGCCCCCTGGGCCCCCCGGGCCCAGGGACTGCCTCGGGGCCAGCACCCCAAAGGCCTTCCTCCAAAGGACGCTGGGCAGATGGGTGGTGGGCGGGGCGGCGCGGGGGCGGCGGGGGGGCGGAGCCTGGTCACACCCATGTCATAGGGCCACCACCCAGCAACGCAGCAGTCACAATGCCCCGGGACAGGATAAAAGGCAGCACCGTCCAGTGCCCGCTGCCAGGGCTGGCCTGGGGGCAGCCTGAAGACATCCGAGAGGAATTCCTTGAGAAGCCGGCAGAATTACTTGGAGGGGGCTGCGGGAGCAAGACCGGAGGAGGCTGGACGAGGCTGCTGGAGAGGAGAAGAACCAGCGAGAGCTGGAGGCACCTGAGGCTCTCTGGTCTTTTCAGCCGGAGATCTGTGGCTAAAGCAAGGGAACACCTTCTTGAGGAGCACTGCAGAGCTCGCTGTCCTCATCCCCTGCAGAGCCAGTGGCAGCAGCCGTAAGAAATGGGACACGCAGGTGTTGCCAGGGGTCCCCGTGTTTTGGAGCAGGACCCACTGGTGTCCTGCCAGGCACAGAAAGGATTCTTGCCGCCAGGGCTGATCAGGCTGGGGACATCAGGCCACTCTGGGAAGCCCCTGAGATGGCTCCAGGTTGAGGGAGAACAGGCTTGGGCATCTCTTGGGAGGCGTGACCAGCCTGTGGGACGAGGAAGCAGGTCTTGCTCACAGGCTCAGGGAATAGCCGATCGCCAGCTCTGGGGTCAGGAAGGAATTTTCCCCCGGGGCAGATTGGCACCGGTCCCCGGGGGTTTTTTGCCTTCCTCTGCAGCACTGAGCACGACCACTTGTCAGGGCTCCTCTGCCCCATTTTGGCTAGGTTACTGCCTGCTGCTCATGCACCACGAAGACGGCCTCTCGTGCCCTGCAGCTGGGGGGAGGAAGGCTTTTTTTCCCCCACGGTGGGCTAGCAAGTGTCCCCGGGGGTTTTTTGCCTTCCTCTGCAGCACTGAGCACAGCCCCTTGCCAGGGCTCCGTTGGGCCATTTTGGCCAGGCGCCTGCTGCTCCTGCTCCACGAAGGTGGCCCTCGTGCCCCGCATCCGGGGGGAGGAAGCGTTTTAGACTCCCAGGGTGGGCCCCCAGTGTGGCCCCCGCGGGTTGCTTCTTTTCCTCCGTAGCATTGAGCACAGCCCCTTTTCAAGGCTCCTCTGGGCCCTTTTCGCCTGGTTCTTGCCTGCTGCTCTCGTACCTCCAAGGTGCTACTTATGCCCTGGCTCTTCTGGGCTCTCTTTCCCATTGCAAGTTTGTAGTGGGAGCCAGCTCGGCTCTTCCCTCAGCTCCATTTCCCCAGGGGTTCTTGCCTGTGCAAAACAGCCAGCGCTTGGAAGGGCTCCAGGCTTGCTGCCCCATCCGGAGCTGCCACTTTTCGGCTCTCCCTGTGTGCAATAGAAGCGTGGGACAAGCACGAGAGTGCTTTTCATGCATCACTGGCCAAGAAGTACAACGCAGCAAGTTTTGGAAGGCAAAAAGGATGCTTGTTATCAACGTGTGTCCTGCTTTGGAAAATGCCCCACGATACCACACGCTGCTGCTGCTGCTGCTGCTGCTGCTGCTGCTGCTGCTGCTTCTTCCTCTTTTGTGTGTGGTTGGGCCTGGCCCTCGTTCTCCAAGTTCTCACTCTCCAGGAAACAGGGACCGCTTGGCATGTATTCCTGCTGCCGCTTTCTGCAGCTCTGTCACTTGCCTTTGCAAGGGATCCTGCAAAGGACTTTTTTCCAAGCTAAACTGAAGAATGCATCAGCCTGCTCCCGGCTCCATGGCCGTGTTCGGTTAATGCTTGCGAGCACTGGCTCTGAAATCGATTCAGAAAAATAACTTAAAATGATACAAAATCTAAAAATAACATCCTGCTTCCACTTATAACCTTTCTGATTTGTGTCCTTGAATGTGTTTTTGGAGCTGAAAACGCCCTGACATTTCAGGCAAAGAACAGCCTCATTGCTATTTGGCTCCCGGTGAGCACCGGGAATAGAACAGAATAGGATAGAATAGTTATGCTATGTTATGCATGTGGTTCTGCATGACAAGCTGTGACCTAGGCCTGAGGGGTCCATCCAGGAGAGCAGCTCCCTGCAGGGCAGGCCCCAGGCCCATCCGTGAGAGAGGGGCAGAGGCGGTGGTTGGTTGTCCAGACCAACAGACGAGGTGTTGCACACCTGCAACATCGCTCAGGCAGGGACTGAAGGCTCCAGGCGGAGCTGAGACACCACGTCCCCTGGGCCCTTGGCAGGAGACGGTGTGGGTGGGGGTCCCAGGGGAGGCCGGTCCTGCCCGTTGAGGCCCCTGAGCACCCCCAGGACCCTGGCAGAAGTAGACCTGTAGCGCTCCTATGCTCTCCTTTCCTTTAGGCATTTATGGTTGGCCACTCTGGAGAACGCGTTTTGGCCCAGATGGACCTTCACCCTGATGGAGTACTGTTGTTCTCTGACTCTTCTTTTAGCATGTTTTTTCCAAAGGAAACAGCTCAGGCATTTCTAAAAAGGAGTACAAGGAGAAAAAAAAAACAACAAACAAATCCACAGGGGAAAGAACAGGTATTGCTCACATCAAAAAGGATTGCAACCATTTAGTTCCAGAGCACTTCCTGCTTCAGACTGAGGGCTTGGTTTTTGAGCCTCGCTAGCGTCACAGATGTGGGGTTTTGCCATCCCGTGGAAACCTAGCTAAACTGGATGAACACAGAAGACTCTCAAAAACTGCAGTGGCCCCATGCTTTTGGCAAATTTGTTCAGGTGGTCAAATTATGTTCCGATGATCCCCAGCTCTCACCCCCATCAGAAGGTACAAGCCCCTTCCACAAAGTGACAGAGCCAGTGCCTAGGCTGGGACGTGATTACCCATTCAATGCCTTCTGCTAGTGCAAGGCTGGGAGTAAATGTCATCAGAGATTTCCTCAGCATGTGCTGGTAGGGAAAGAAGGAGGGAGGGAGGGAGGGAGGGAGGGAGGGAGGGAGGGAGGGAGGGAGGGAGGGAGGGAGGGAGGGAGGAAGGGAGGGAGGGAGGGAGAAGAATCAAATCAAAATAAATACAGTCAAATTGAACTGAACTGAATCTGAATCTAAGCAAATCATCTTGAATCAAATAGAATAGAAGAGTTGAGTTGCAAGGGACCTACAACAAGGATTGAGTCCAACTGCCTGACCACTGCAAGCCTGACCAAACGTAAAAGAATGTTAATACGGGTGTTGTCCAAATGCCTCTTTGTAGCTGTACGCTTCTACGGGAGAACTTATCTTGGGCCGCATACCTCCGGGACACAGGGCTCTACCCACCCTGGGGACAGTGATGCACAGACATCAATATGATGGATGCAAAATGTCCGTTTATTTGGCTGCGTCACACGCTTATATAGCTCTTGCGGTTCCTGTTCCTGCCACTCCTATGGGGAGGAGTCTATCTTTCCGTCACATCCCGTAATCTTCCGGTCGCCGATCCCTCTCTATTCCCCTACATCTCCCCCTCCCCATGCTACTAAAATTCTACAAAGCTACTTGCGTAAGCGGATACATATTGCGGTCAGGTCTATATTCATGTAACGCTCGCAGGCGCTCTTTGATTTGTCTTATAACACAGCATAACAATGGTAGCCCACAAGTAACCAAGGTTACTACACACAACAAGATCCCCCCAATTATTACTATCCAGTTCCAGTTTATATCTCTCTTTTGCCGCTCTTTCCCAGTGTCGCTCTCGTTGCAATATTGCTTGCGATCTTGTCAAGGAGCTCATTTCTTTTCCCAATGGTACGGCTAGCATGAGGATCCATGTCAGCAGACCCTGCAAAGAGACAACTCAGAAAGGGATTATTCACTGCACATCCTTGCACAGTTCTGCTTTCACACACTTTGCAGGCACCCATTCTATGCGCCCTTCATTCTCAACCGCGGCGTAGCCCCTCCCCAGGCATCTCAGTTTCCATCCTCTCTCCCATTGCTCACTGCCTGGGAACCTTACTCGTACCTGCGGATAGCGGTTGCCTGCTTGAGCTTTGCCAAAGCGCTTCTCCACTGCTGTAACTTGCTCCTGCCCGCGTATAAAATGATTAAGCGAATATAATGCACGCATTAAAATAGTTTGCTGAGCTGCTGTGGGTATAGTTCCCTTATACCCCTCCCCCTCCCCAAGCTGTATTATTTTTGCTTTCAAGGTGCGATGAGCGCGTTCTACTATAGCCTGCCCTGTGCTATTGTAAGCAATGCTGTGTTTTAATACAATATTCCAAGCTTTACACCATTCTTGGGTAATTCGAGCCCGAAAGCACGGTCCATTGTCTGTTTTTATCTCGGTAGGCTTTCCAAGCCACGCCATCACCGTGGTCCAATGCGTAGTCAAGTGCGTTGCAGTCTGCTTCCGATGTTGAGTGGCCATGATGACTCCACTATATGTATCAACTGTAATTGCCAGGTGCCTTCCGGGGTCCAACTGTGGGCATTCATTAAAGTCAGTCTGCCAGATAGAATTTGCTTCCAGTCCTCGAGGGTTGACTCCTGCCTCCCACAATGGCGAGTGCTGACAGTAAGGACAGGTGGCTACTACTTCTCTTGCTGCTCTTATTGAGATGCCACACTCCTTTGCCAAGGCTTTAGCACCCAGGTGCAGTTGTTCATGTAGTTTCTTTGCCTCCGCCAAGGTCCAGACTCCCGCGGCTGCCTCATCAGCCATGCGATTCCCCTCAATCAGTGGTCCAGGCCCCGTCTGATGACTGCGAATGTGAATTACTGTCACCGTTGCCCCTCGCTGTGATAAAGCAATCTCTAGCATCAAGGCAATTTCCGTGTGTGGTACACCCTCTCGTTTCATGGACATGACTAATTTATACACATATAAGGAGTCTGTGCACACATTTATATGCCGATCTATATCCTTTCGCAGGTCCATCTCTAGCGCTTTCGCCTCCAGCCACTGCACACTTTTACCCTGCTCCTCATACGTCTGTCGCATCCAACTATTTTCTTCTTTCCATACTACCGCCGCTCTGTTTGTCTTTGAGGAAGCGTCTGTGAAATATGTTGGTCCTGGGTGAGGGGTATCCAAAACTCTACTATCCACACTCAAATCTACCACTTTGGCTGTTTCGGCCCACTTCTGTACCGTGCCTGTGACTATTTTCCCTGGGTATGAGTATACTGCCAATTGTATATCCTCTTCACTCTCTACCACCTTCTGCCATTTCTCCCCATTCCACGGCACTGTCAGCTTATCTGGCTCTTTCCCCAAAATTACCTTGCTTTCCCGTCGCAGCCGCCAAATCATTCCCGCAGCTACCTTGACTTTTGTGGAGAATGCATCGTTGGGAACCTTCTGATATACCCATCGCAGTGGTTTTTCTTCCCCTGCCCGTATTTGATATAGCAATCCTAACCCTCCACAGGCGGTCAGAATCCAACCTGCAATTAATTCCTCCTGGTGGTCCCACCGCCATACTCCTTCCTTTTGCATTCGACGTTCTATCATCTGCAACTGCTGGACTGCCTCAGCGTCTAAACTCCTGGGCTCCCATGGGTTGGTCCCTTTAAGCAACGCATAGAAAGGTTGCATCTCCTCACTGGTGACGCGCACAAATGTCCGCAACCACTGCAGTGCTCCTACCAGCTTCTGGACATCGTGTAAATTTTTAACCTTAGGTGTAAGTTTAATAGGCTGAGCTTGTATGGAATCCCCTTCTATTCTAGCACCCAGAAATCCACACACTGGTCCTCGCTGTACCTTTGCCTCAGCTACCTTGAGGCCCTGTTCCGCAAGGCCCCTTTGGGTGTCTGAAAAGACTTGTTCACACAACGCCTCGGTGGACGCAGCTATGAGGACGTCATCCATGTAGTGGATCATGTAGATTCTCTCCTGATACTGCTGCCTTACTTGCTGCAATGCAGAAGCCACATACCTCTGGCAGATCGCTGGAGAATTTTTCATCCCCTGCGGAAGTACTGTCCACTGCCATCTACTACCTGGTTCTGTGCGGTTCACCGCAGGCAGAGTAAAGGCAAATCTCTTTCTATCATCTGGATGTAGCGGAATGCTGAAGAAGCAGTCTTTGATATCTAAAACAATGACTTGCCATCCTCTTGGGACAGCACTCAGATCTGGTAGGCCAGGTTGGAGAGGCCCCATGTCCTCCATTTGCTGATTTACTGCTCTAAGATCATGCAGCATCCTCCATTGGTTTTTATCTTTCTTTTTTATAGCAAATATAGGGGTGTTCCACGGGCTCATCGAGGGCTCTAGGTGCCCTGCTTCGTGCTCTCGTTTTTCTATAGCTCTTACAGCCTCTGTTTTCTCTGTTGTCAGGGGCCACTGCTCCACCCAGACGGGCTGTTCTGTTTTCCACACTAACTTGTGCTGATGAAGCCCCTCTGAGGCAGTGGCCCTTATGCTAAATTTTTCAACCCGATCCCCATCTGGGCAAGGGCGTCTCGCCCTAACAAGGGGCTTGCTACCCCATCGGCTACTAGTATGGTCACTACAGCCATGAGGAGCTTCCCTGCGTCCTCGTCCATGACTTCGAGTTTCACAGGGCAAGTACTTGTTCTCGTCTGTTGTTCTCCTCCTACCCCTATTATACGTTTTCCCATGGCGAGGGGCCAAGTTGGTGGCCACCGTTCGAGTGGCATTATTGTGACATCTGCCCCGGTATCCACTAACATTCCCAGGCATATTCGTGCCGGGTAACTCGGTTCGTGTGGGGTAATCATCACTGCTGCCATGGGTCTCTAGTCACAGCCTATGACCAAGGCCACGCGGGGGCTGTAACCTGCAAATCTTGCCCCCCTGCGTGACGGTTCACTCCCCCTTGGCTCGCTACGGTGGGCCAAGCTCCTGGCGTTGGCACTGTGATGGGGGTCATTTGACTCATAGGAGGCGCGAATCCCCCTTGCTTCGCCCTCCCTTGGCCGTTTCCCAGCCTCGTAGTTGGACAATCTCTTGCCAGGTGTCCTGGCTTCCCACACACCCAGCACCTCCCTACTGGGCGCGCTCCTCCTCCATTACATCCTCCCCTTTCCGCTAACGGGCACCCAGCTCTAAAGTGCCCTCGCCGGCCACACAAGTGACATATCGGCCCCACCCCGGCTGCTTACACCATCACCCTTTCTTCGCTTCCACAGTCAGTGTTCTGGCAGACGTGCGCTCCCGCACTGCCATGCTGGTTCAATGCTTCCTGGCGCAAGACATGCCTGATGGTTTCACCCAATGGCGCCCCTACCGCCAGGGTGCGGAGGATATCTTGCGTTTGCGGATTTGCTTGATTTCGGAGGCAATCCATAAGGACTGCCTCCTTGGCTGCTGGTGGCAATTCTGATTCTATAATAGCCTTTTGCAACCTGTCACAAAACGTTGTAAATGGCTCTGCTAGACCTTGCTGTATCTTTTGCCAAGGTTCTGCTTTTTTCTCATACCTGCCCACTTCGCTATACGCTCTGCGGGAACTCTCCGTTACCGCTTGTAGCTCCCTGCCCCTTAATTCTGCTGCTTGCAACTGCGGGGTTTCCAGTCCTTGACTTCTGCCAGTGAGCCGGTCAAGGGTGGTCCCCCTCAGCGGGTGGCCCGGAACTGCCGCCACTTGCTGTACGAGGGCATGGCAAGCACTGTGCATTGCCTCCTTCCAAAGTATGTACATTGTGGGAGCTAATATTGCTTTCGCCAACTGCTTAGCATCAGAGGGGGTCAATGGCGCTGCATGCGCAGCGTCCAGCAGCAATCCTACTCCTTCGTCTTTCAGCCCCTTTTCTTTAATTTCTCGCCATAAAGTTCGCACTAGCTTGGCATCTATCGGCGTCCACTCCACTCCTCCTCCTGGAGCTAATCGGACAGGGAAGATCCCGGGCATCTCTATCCTTACTCCATCGAGGCTACAATCTCTAGCTATCAGCCGCCAGTTAGGTAACGCAACTGACTGTCGCTGGGGTGCACCCTTCGTTAAAAGTCCTGTCTGCTGCCGAGTTACTTCCCCTAGTGCGCGCATAACCTGCTGCAGCTGCCGCAGCACGTCCTCCGGAGACCCCTCCGGAGCTGCAGCGCCCCGGACCTCCCCTTTTGGCGGTCCCTTTCCTCCCTCCTTCTGACTGGTCCTCCGAGTCTCTGCTGTTTTGTGCCTCTTTTTTGTGCGCCGCAGGCAAGCTGCTCTCTCTTCCCACCTATGGGCATCGGTTTCTCCCCCAATTTCTGATTCGCTGCTACTCGAAGTTGTTCTATACTCCCCCTGTCCTCCCCTCCAGGCACCCCAATCCCCCTCCTCGTCCGACTCCCATCTCAAGGGTTGCCCCGGGAGCCAGTCTCAAGGGTCGGGCAGAGGGCAGTGCCGCTGCCGGCGCTGCTTCCGGCGCTGGTCATCTTTCTCCTTCCGCTCCGTCACTCCCGCTGCGTCCGCTGCCACGTCACCCTCCCCGCGCGCCTGTGCCAAATCATCCCAGGGGTATGCGGGGGGGGGGACACTCTAAAGGCCCCGCTGGCTCAACAGGGAACACCGCCGCTTCCCGATCCACCTCCTTGGGAGCCTCAGACTGAGCCGCTGGCCAGGGTACTCCGTCCGAACTCTCCCCTTCTTCCCCATCCCCCGCGATGCTTGCCCCTGTCTGCGTCCCCACCGCCCCTCCTGGGTCTCTTTCCAGGCTACTGTCGCCCGTAACACCGTGCAGGAACCGCTGCGCCTGCCGCCACGTCTCCTGATCATCCCGAGCTTTCAATAGTAATCCGTGTATTTTTCCCCAGACCTGTATGTACTGGGGTTTTCCCATCATAGCCCTTTCGGCTAACTCCTCTTTAATCCTCACCCACTTATCCTTATTAAATATGTCTGCGGGACTTCGTATGAGCCCCTGCGTAATCATCCATTGGATGGCCTTTGAGGTAGGCGTCTTCGATATCGAAGTACCATATTCCTTCCCCAATCCCTTCAGTACCTTTACGACTGAATCCATGGCGCGCCCGCCGACCTGCGGCTCCCCGGCCCGCCCCTGCGTGCCCCAAGCTCTCTTTCCCCCCGGCGAACCTGCCAAGCCTCCCCGCTAATCACGTCGGGGTCAACACTTGTAGCTGTACGCTTCGACGGGAGAACTTATCTTGGGCCGCATACCTCCAGGACACAGGGCTATACCCACCCTGGGGACAGTGATGCACAGACATCAATATGATGGATGCAAAATGTCCGTTTATTTGGCTGCGTCACACGCTTATGTAGCTCTTGCGGTTCCTGTTCCTGCCACTCCTATGGGGAGGAGTCTATCTTTCCATCACATCCCGTAATCTTCCGGTCGCCGATCCCTCTCTATTCACCTACACCTCTTCAACACTGACTGGCCACGGGGCATAGGAAGCCTGTTCCAGGGGTTGAGCACCCTCTTGGTAAAGAGAGATTTCCTCATGTCAAGTCCAAGCCTCCCCTGAGGGATGCAGCTTTGAGCCATTCCCACACGTCCTGGCACTGGATCCCAGGGAGAGGAGATCAGCACCTCCCTCTCCACTTCCCCTCCTCAGGAAGCTGTAGAGAGCCATGAGGTCGCCCGCCCCTCAGCCTCCTTCTCGCCAAACTAGAACAACTCCTCAGCTGCTCCCCACAGGACATGCCTTCCAGCCCCTTCCCCAGCTTTGGTGCCCTCCTCTGGATGCATTCAGGGACCTTAACGACCCTTTGAAATTGTGGGGCCCAGTTCACGTGACTGCATCCTCCAGAGTTCGGGAATGCAATTACTACAGCTAGAGGGAATTGTTTCGGGATGTGCTATGTCAGCACGCATTTGCCACGTGGGGCCCTTTGCAAGGAGGAAAGCATGGCCTGAAAATGCACTGGCTACCAGTTTGTAAATCAAAACATAGGCTTTAGCTTACTAACGCCGTGTTGTTTGAAAGCCTTGCTCCTTAACGGTCCTGTTCTCTTCTTGTTAAAGCCCTCTGCACAGGGGACACTCCTGACAAGGGAATTCCCCTCTAGCCTCACTCTCTCTGCTGATCCACCACATTCATGTTTGGGCACATGCAAGGACCAGTTGCCTCTTCATACTGAGCTGGTATCAAAATGCTGAGATTCTTTAACTGAATAGACAGATGCTGGCAGCTTTCTGTACTCATTGCACTGGTTTTGCAAACTAATTACCAAGTGTGCGCTAGAAGACTGGTTTTCATAGTTGGTTTAATCAATTTGAAAAAAAACCCCAAACAATGACGTTCCTTTGTATCTGAACAACGTTATCAGTCATTTCACCACAGCAACATTCTCAGGTGGTTTCAGGTGGGCGTATAAAAAAGCAAAACCCTCAGTCCTTCTTGGCAGCTATCTTCCAGGCGTGTAGGGACTCTCAAAGAGAGGCAAATGCCTTTTGGTGTCGGGCAGCCACCTGGCCAGCCAACTCCTTACCCACACCAGCATGATCAGCAATGACCTTCCTCTCCCCTAAATACCTGCAGAATTCATTTCAAAACTCAGCAACGTGTCTTCACACTCCTGGAGAGTAAAGCTTATCCCTATAGACAGCCCAGTCAGCTTTCTCAGTGCCTGGCACTTTCTCCAAGGAAACTTCCAAAATGGAAGCTCAGTTCATGCCAGCTGTGGTTATTTCCTTCCCGAGGAGACAGGCAGACATCCATTTCTAAAGGGGCTACACTGACACCACCAGCTTCTCACTGACAGCCCACCCACACCATCTGTCCATTGCCCACCTGGCCAGCGGAGGGCTGGATCTACTGGCTATGACTGCATGGAGCTGGACTCCAGCAGGCTACTGATGGGTGAAAGCCTCCCTAACACATCTCTCAGGCTCCACCCTTCAGGCTTTGCTGTCATCAAATGTAGGAAAGGGAGCACTTCGTGGTCAGGACTTTTCAATTGAGATTGCAGAAAACCATTGCTCGAGAACTGCAGCTTTCCCTGACTACATCATATTCTCAATGTCGTGGCACCCCATGAACCAGAAAATGCTGTATCCTCCTCGTCATCTCTTTCTACAGACCCCATGCTCCATACCAGCTGAAGCTCTGACAGGAGAGACAGCCCCTACCTCAAGAAAGCATGTGTGAAGAACTGCACTGTAGAAATAGGTAACCCAACATCAGGTGGAGCGCCATGAGTCTCTGCTCCAGTCTGGAAACATGGGAGCAGGCCGGTGTTCCTGTAGGCATGAGGAGATCACTGGGGGACTATGAGCCACCCATGTGATACAGGGAAATGCCTTCTCGCGTGTCAGGAAAGGTGTTTCCATAGGAAAGGCAAGCATTGTGCAAAGCCCTGGTGAGAACTCACCTGGACCACCATGGACGTTTCTCATTCCTCAGGTTCAAGAGAGAGAAATTCCACCCGGGGTGAAGGCAGACAAAGGCTGAGCAGTTGACTGGGGACGTGGAGGGCCTGCAGGGCAGGTGACGACTCGAAGGAGCAAGGCAAAGACTGAAAAGGGCTGCCGTCACTTTCTTGGAAGTGCCACTATTTGGCACCCCTGTAAAAAATTACAAGAATAGTACCTTTGTTCCTCTTTCAGCACTCAAAATACTCAATGCTAAAGAAAAACGATATTTGCCAGGCTTTGAGATCAGATCTGAACATCTTCCCACAAAAGGAGGCAGGGAAATAACTCTCAGAAACATGAAAGTCACCAGCCAGCTCTGAAAGTTGTACCCCATGGCTGAAGCGCACTTTGTACCCCATATCGACACGGCCAACTGCACAGCTTGCTTTCAGTGGGAAAAGGGGATGCGAGGGTGAGAGCAGCCATGGGCTATTTTTACAGTTTGGAAGAGTCGTTGCTGACCTGGCTGTGTCTTGGGCAGGGATCCAAATGCTCTAGGTCTGAAAATGAGCAGCCTTCCCCCAGACCAGTGTAACCTCTGCTGCCTTCTTTTTCAAAGGCTGTGTTATTTCCATGGCGGTCTCTTGGCACCGCCCATCCCACCCTATGGCGCTGGTTACACTTTGGCTTTCCTCCAGGCCGTGGCTGCTGAAATCACCCCCCTTGCACCCCAGGAAAAGGGTTTGTGCCCAGCCAGATCAAGGCCCTTGTCCTCCTCGCTGCCTGACCTCATGGCCGCCAGCTCTGGTGCAGAGACGGGGGAGAGGGGACAGCTAATAGGGGTGGTCTCTGGGCGGCAGGCTTGGTTTCTGCCATGGCCTGAGAGAAGAGTAACAGCGTGAGGTTTGTCCTTGGGAGCCAAGTGGCAGAGGACACATCAGGGACGGCCAGCAGCTGCGCCCAGTGCGTGGCCACCAAGGGCAGGGACGGCCCCCTGGGCCCCCCGGGCACAGGGACTGCCTCGGGGCCAGCACCCCAAAGGCCTTCCTCCAAAGGACGCTGGGCAGATGGGTGGTGGGCGGGGTGGCGCGGGGGCGGTGGGGGGGCGGAGCCTGGTCACACCCATGTCATAGGGCCACCACCCAGCAACGCAGCAGTCACAATGCCCCGGGACAGGATAAAAGGCAGCACCGTCCAGTGCCCGCTGCCAGGGCTGGCCTGGGGGCAGCCTGAAGACATCCGAGAGGAAGTCCTTGAGAAGCCGGCAGAATTACTTGGAGGGGGCTGCGGGAGCAAGACCGGAGGAGGCTGGACGAGGCTGCTGGAGAGGAGAAGAACCAGCGAGAGCTGGAGGCACCTGAGGCTATCTGGTCTTTTCAGCCAGAGATCTGTGGCTAAAGCAAGGGGACACCTTCTTGAGGAGCACTGCAGAGCTCGCTGTCCTCATCCCCTGCAGAGCCAGTGGCAGCAGCCGTAAGAAATGGGACACGCAGGTGTTGCCAGGGGTCCCCGTGTTTTGGAGCAGGACCCACTGGTGTCCTGCCAGGCACAGAAAGGATTCTTGCCGCCAGGGCTGATCAGGCTGGGGACATCAGGCCACTCTGGGAAGCCCCTGAGATGGCTCCAGGTTGAGGGAGAACAGGCTTGGGCATCTCTTGGGAGGCGTGACCAGCCTGTGGGACGAGGAGGCAGGTCTTGCTCACAGGCTCAGGGAATAGCCGATCGCCAGCTCTGGGGTCAGGAAGGAATTTTCCCCCGGGGCAGATTGGCACCGGTCCCCGGGGGTTTTTTGCCTTCCTCTGCAGCACTGAGCATGACCACTTGTCAGGGCTCCTCTGCCCCATTTTGGCTAGGTTACTGCCTGCTGCTCATGCACCACGAAGACGGCCTCTCGTGCCCTGCAGCTGGGGGGAGGAAGGATTTTTTTCCCCCACGGTGGGCTAGCAAGTGTCCCCGGGGGTTTTTTGCCTTCCTCTGCAGCACTGAGCACAGCCCCTTGCCAGGGCTCCGTTGGGCCATTTTGGCCAGGCGCCAGCTGCTCCTTCTCCACGAAGGTGGCCCTCGTGCCCCGCATCCGGGGGGAGGAAGCGTTTTAGACTCCCAGGGTGGGCCCCCAGTGTGGCCCCCGGGGGTTGCTTCTTTTCCTCCGTAGCATTGAGCACAGCCCCTCTTCAAGGCTCCTCTGGGCCCTTTTTGCCTGGTTCTTGCCTGCTGCTCTTGTACCTCCAAGGTGCTACTTCTGCCCTGGCTCTTCTGGGCTCTCTTTCCCGTTGCAAGTTTGTAGTGGGAGCCAGCTCGGCTCTTCCCTCGGCTCCATTTCCCCAGGGGTTCTTGCCTGTGCAAAACAGCCAGCGCTTGGAAGGGCTCCAGGCTTGCTGCCCCATCTGGAGCTGCCACTTTTCGGCTCTCCCTGTGTGCAATAGAAGCGTGGGACAAGCACGAGAGTGCTTTTCATGCATCACTGGCCAAGAAGTACAACGGAGCAAGTTTTGGAAGGCAAAAACGATGCTTGTTGTCAACGTGTGTCCTGCTTTGGAAAATGCCCCACGATACCACACACTGCTGCTGCTGCTGCTGCTGCTGCTGCTGCTGCTGCTGCTTCTTCCTCTTTGGTGTGTGTGGTTGGGCCTGGCCCTCGTTCTCCAAGTTCTCACTCTCCAGGAAACAGGGACCGCTTGGCACGTATTCCTGCTGCCACTTTCTGCAGCTCTGTCACTTGCCTTTGCAAGGGATCCTGCAAAGGACTTTTTTCCAAGCTAAACTGAAGAATGCATCAGCCTGCTCCCGGCTCCATGGCCGTGTTCGGTTAATGCTTGCGAGCACTGGCTCTGAAATCGATTCAGAAAAATAACTTAAAATGATACAAAATCTAAAAATAACATCCTGCTTCCACTTATAACCTTTCTGATTTGTGTCCTTGAATGTGTTTTTGGAGCTGAAAACGCCCTGACATTTCAGGCAAAGAACAGCCTCATTGCTATTTGGCTCCCGCTGAGCACAGGGAATAGAACAGAATAGGATAGAATAGTTATGCTATGTTATGCATGTGGTTCTGCATGACAAGCTGTGACCTAGGCCTGAGGGGTCCATCCAGGAGAGCAGCTCCCTGCAGGGCAGGCCCCAGGCCCATCCGTGAGAGAGGGGCAGAGGCGGTGGTTGGTTGTCCAGACCAACAGACGAGGTGTTGCACACCTGCAACATCGCTCAGGCAGGGACTGAAGGCTCCAGGCGGAGCTGAGACACCACGTCCCCTGGGCCCTTGGCAGGAGACGGTGTGGGCGGGGGTCCCAGGGGAGGCCGGTCCTGCCCGTTGAGGCCCCTGAGCACCCCCAGGACCCTGGCAGAAGTACACCTGTAGCGCTCCTATGCTCTCCTTTCCTTTAGGCATTTATGGTTGGCCACCCTGGAGAACGCGTTTTGGCCCAGATGGACCTTCACCCTGATGGAGTACTGTTGTTCTCTGACTCTTCTTTTAGCATGTTTTTTCCAAAGGAAACAGCTCAGGCATTTCTAAAAAGGAGTACAAGGAGAAAAAAAAAAAACAACAAACAAATCCACAGGGGAAAGAACAGGTATTGCTCACATCAAAAAGGATTGCAACCATTTAGTTCCAGAGCACTTCCTGCTTCAGACGGAGGGCTTGGTTTTTGAGCCTCGCTAGCGTCACAGATGTGGGGTTTTGCCATCCCGTGGAAACCTAGCTAAACTGGATGAACACAGAAGACTCTCAAAAACTGCAGTGGCCCCATGCTTTTGGCAAATTTGTTCAGGTGGTCAAATTATGTTCCGATGATCCCCAGCTCTCACCCCCATCAGAAGGTACAAGCCCCTTCCACAAAGTGACAGAGCCAGTGCCTAGGCTGGGACGTGATTACCCATCCAATGCCTTCTGCTAGTGCAAGGCTGGGAGTAAATGTCATCAGAGATTTCCTCAGCATGTGCTGGTAGGGAAAGAAGGAGGGAGGGAGGGAGGGAGAAGAATCAAATCAAAATAAATACAGTCAAATTGAACTGAACTGAATCTGAATCTAAGCAAATCATCTTGAATCAAATAGAATAGAAGAGTTGAGTTGCAAGGGACCTACAACAAGGATTGAGTCCAACTGCCTGACCACTGCAAGCCTGACCAAACGTAAAAGAATGTTAATACGGGTGTTGTCCAAATGCCTCTTCAACACTGGCTGGCCACGGGGCATAGGAAGCCTGTTCCAGGGGTTGAGCACCCTCTTGGTAAAGAGAGATTTCCTCATGTCAAGTCCAAGCCTCCCCTGAGGGATGCAGCTTTGAGCCATTCCCACACGTCCTGGCACTGGATCCCAGGGAGAGGAGATCAGCACCTCCCTCTCCACTTCCCCTCCTCAGGAAGCTGTAGAGAGCCATGAGGTCGCCCGCCCCTCAGCCTCCTTCTCGCCAAACTAGACAAAATCCTCAGCTGCTCCCCAGAGGACATGCCTTCCAGCCCCTTCCCCAGCTTTGGTGCCCTCCTCTGGATGCATTCAGGGACCTTAACGACCTTTTGAAATCGTGGGGCCCAGGTCACGTGACTGCATCCTCCAGAGTTCGGGAATGCAATTACTACAGCTAGAGGTAATTGTTTCGGGATGTGCTACGTCAGCACGCATTTGCCACGTGGGGCCCTTTGCAAGGAGGAAAGCATGGCCTGAAAATGCACTGGCTACCAGTTTGTAAATCAAAACATAGGCTTTAGCTTACTAACGCCGTGTTGTTTGAAAGCCTTGCTCCTTAACGGTCCTGTTCTCTTCTTGTTAAAGCCCTCTGCACAGGGGACACTCCTGACAAGGGAATTCCCCTCTAGCCTCACTCTCTCTGATGATCCACCACATTCATGTTTGGGCACATGCAAGGACCAGTTGCCTCTTCATACTGAGCTGGTATCAAAATGCTGAGATTCTTTAACTGAATAGACAGATGCTGGCAGCTTTCTGTACTCATTGCACTGGTTTTGCAAACTAATTACCAAGTGTGCGCTAGAAGACTGGTTTTCATAGTTGGTTTAATCAATTTGAAAAAAAACCCCAAACAATGACGTTCCTTTGTATCTGAACAACGTTATCAGTCATTTCACCACAGCAACATTCTCAGGTGGTTTCAGGTGGGCGTATAAAAAAGCAAAACCCTCAGTCCTTCTTGGCAGCTATCTTCCAGGCGTGTAGGGACTCTCAAAGAGAGGCAATTGCCTTTTGGTGTCGGGCAGCCACCTGGCCAGCCAACTCCTTACCCACACCAGCATGATCAGCAATGACCTTCCTCTCCCCTAAATACCTGCAGAATTCATTTCAAAACTCAGCAACGTGTCTTCACACTCCTGGAGAGTAAAGCTTATCCCTATAGACAGCCCAGTCAGCTTTCTCAGTGCCTGGCACTTTCTCCAAGGAAACTTCCAAAATGGAAGCTCAGTTCATGCCAGCTGTGGTTATTTCCTTCCCGAGGAGGCAGGCAACCATCCATTTCTAAAGGGGCTACGCTGACACCACCAGCTTCTCACTGACAGCCCACCCACACCATCTGTCCATTGCCCACCTGGCCAGCGGAGGGCTGGATCTACTGGCTATGACTGCATGGAGCTGGACTCCAGCAGGCTACTGATGGGTGAAAGCCTCCCTAACACATCTCTCAGGCTCCACCCTTCAGGCTTTGCTGTCATCAAATGTAGGAAAGGGAGCACTTCGTGGTCAGGACTTTTCAATTGAGATTGCAGAAAACCATTGCTCGAGAACTGCAGCTTTCCCTGACTACATCATATTCTCAATGTCGTGGCACCCCATGAACCAGAAAATGCTGTATCCTCCTCGTCATCTCTTTCTACAGACCCCATGCTCCATACCAGCTGAAGCTCTGACAGGAGAGACAGCCCCTACCTCAAGAAAGCATGTGTGAAGAACTGCACTGTAGAAATAGGTAACCCAACATCAGGTGGAGCGCCATGAGTCTCTGCTCCAGTCTGGAAACATGGGAGCAGGCCGGTGTTCCTGTAGGCATGAGGAGATCACTGGGGGACTATGAGCCACCCATGTGATACAGGGAAATGCCTTCTCGCGTGTCAGGAAAGGTGTTTCCATAGGAAAGGCAAGCATTGTGCAAAGCCCTGGTGAGAACTCACCTGGACCACCATGGACGTTTCTCATTGCTCAGGTTCAAGAGAGAGAAATTCCACCCGGGGTGAAGGCAGACAAAGGCTGAGCAGTTACTGACTGGGGACGTGGAGGGCCTGCAGGGCAGGTGACGACTCGAAGGAGCAAGGCAAAGACTGAAAAGGGCTGCCGTCACTTTCTTGGAAGTGCCACTATTTGGCACCCCTGTAAAAAATTACAAGAATAGTACCTTTGTTCCTCTTTCAGCACTCAAAATACTCAATGCTAAAGAAAAACGATATTTGCCAGGCTTTGAGATCAGATCTGAACATCTTCCCACAAAAGGAGGCAGGGAAATAACTCTCAGAAACATGAAAGTCACCAGACAGCTCTGAAAGTTGTACCCCATGGCTGAAGCGCACTTTGTACCCCATATCGACACGGCCAACTGCACAGCTTGGTTTCAGTGGGAAAAGGGGATGCGAGGGTGAGAGCAGCCATGGGCTATTTTTACAGTTTGGAAGAGTCGTTGCTGACCTGGCTGTGTCTTGGGCACGGATCCAAATGCTCTAGGTCTGAAAATGAGCAGCCTTTCCACCAGACCAGTGTAACCTCTGCTGCCTTCTTTTTCAAAGGCTGTGTTATTTCCATGGCGGTCTCTTGGCACCGCCCATCCCACCCTATGGCGCTGGTTACACTTTGGCTTTCCTCCAGGCCGTGGCTGCTGAAATCACCCCCCTTGCACCCCAGGAAAAGGGTTTGTGCCCAGCCAGATCAAGGCCCTTGTCCTCCTCGCTGCCTGACCTCATGGCCGCCAGCTCTGGTGCAGAGACGGGGGAGAGGGGACAGCTAATAGGGGTGGTCTCTGGGCGGCAGGCTTGGTTTCTGCCATGGCCTGAGAGAAGAGTAACAGCGCGAGGTTTGTCCTTGGGAGCCAAGTGGCAGAGGACACATCAGGGACGGCCAGCAGCTGCGCCCAGTGCGTGGCCACCAAGGGCAGGGACGGCCCCCTGGGCCCCCCGGGCACAGGGACTGCCTCGGGGCCAGCACCCCAAAGGCCTTCCTCCAAAGGACGCTGGGCAGATGGGTGGTGGGCGGGGCGGCGCGGGGGCGGCGGGGGGGCGGAGCCTGGTCACACCCATGTCATAGGGCCACCACCCAGCAACGCAGCAGTCACAATGCCCCGGGACAGGATAAAAGGCAGCACCGTCCAGTGCCCGCTGCCAGGGCTGGCCTGGGGGCAGCCTGAAGACATCCGAGAGGAAGTCCTTGAGAAGCCGGCAGAATTACTTGGAGGGGGCTGCGGGAGCAAGACCGGAGGAGGCTGGACGAGGCTGCTGGAGAGGAGAAGAACCAGCGAGAGCTGGAGGCACCTGAGGCTATCTGGTCTTTTCAGCCGGAGATCTGTGGCTAAAGCAAGGGAACACCTTCTTGAGGAGCACTGCAGAGCTCGCTGTCCTCATCCCCTGCAGAGCCAGTGGCAGCAGCCGTAAGAAATGGGACACGCAGGTGTTGCCAGGGGTCCCCGTGTTTTGGAGCAGGACCCACTGGTGTCCTGCCAGGCACAGAAAGGATTCTTGCCGCCAGGGCTGATCAGGCTGGGGACATCAGGCCACTCTGGGAAGCCCCTGAGATGGCTCCAGGTTGAGGGAGAACAGGCTTGGGCATCTCTTGGGAGGCGTGACCAGCCTGTGGGACGAGGAGGCAGGTCTTGCTCACAGGCTCAGGGAATAGCCGATCGCCAGCTCTGGGGTCAGGAAGGAATTTTCCCCCGGGGCAGATTGGCACCGGTCCCCGGGGGTTTTTTGCCTTCCTCTGCAGCACTGAGCATGACCACTTGTCAGGGCTCCTCTGCCCCATTTTGGCTAGGTTACTGCCTGCTGCTCATGCACCACGAAGACGGCCTCTCGTGCCCTGCAGCTGGGGGGAGGAAGGCTTTTTTTCCCCCACGGTGGGCTAGCAAGTGTCCCCGGGGGTTTTTTGCCTTCCTCTGCAGCACTGAGCACAGCCCCTTGCCAGGGCTCCGTTGGGCCATTTTGGCCAGGTGCCTGCTGCTCCTGCTCCACGAAGGTGGCCCTCGTGCCCCGCATCCGGGGGGAGGAAGCGTTTTAGACTCCCAGGGTGGGCCCCCAGTGTGGCCCCCGGGGGTTGCTTCTTTTCCTCCGTAGCATTGAGCACAGCCCCTTTTCAAGGCTCCTCTGGGCCCTTTTCGCCTGGTTCTTGCCTGCTGCTCTCGTACCTCCAAGGTGCTACTTATGCCCTGGCTCTTCTGGGCTCTCTTTCCCATTGCAAGTTTGTAGTGGGAGCCAGCTCGGCTCTTCCCTCGGCTCCATTTCCCCAGGGGTTCTTGCCTGTGCAAAACAGCCAGCGCTTGGAAGGGCTCCAGGCTTGCTGCCCCATCTGGAGCTGCCACTTTTCGGCTCTCCCTGTGTGCAATAGAAGCGTGGGACAAGCACGAGAGTGCTTTTCATGCATCACTGGCCAAGAAGTACAACGGAGCAAGTTTTGGAAGGCAAAAAGGATGCTTGTTATCAACGTGTGTCCTGCTTTGGAAAATGCCCCACGATACCACACGCTGCTGCTGCTGCTGCTGCTGCTTCTTCCTCTTTTGTGTGTGGTTGGGCCTGGTCCTCGTTCTCCAAGTTCTCACTCTCCAGGAAACAGGGACCGCTTGGCATGTATTCCTGCTGCCACTTTCTGCAGCTCTGTCACTTGCCTTTGCAAGGGATCCTGCAAAGGACTTTTTTCCAAGCTAAACTGAAGAATGCATCAGCCTGCTCCCGGCTCCATGGCCGTGTTCGGTTAATGCTTGCGAGCACTGGCTCTGAAATCGATTCAGAAAAATAACTTAAAATGATACAAAATCTAAAAATAACATCCTGCTTCCACTTATAACCTTTCTGATTTGTGTCCTTGAATGTGTTTTTGGAGCTGAAAACGCCCTGACATTTCAGGCAAAGAACAGCCTCATTGCTATTTGGCTCACGGTGAGCACCGGGAATAGAACAGAATAGGATAGAATAGTTATGCTATGTTATGCATGTGGTTCTGCATGACAAGCTGTGACCTAGGCCTGAGGGGTCCATCCAGGAGAGCAGCTCCCTGCAGGGCAGGCCCCAGGCCCATCCGTGAGAGAGGGGCAGAGGCGGTGGTTGGTTGTCCAGACCAACAGACGAGGTGTTGCACACCTGCAACATCGCTCAGGCAGGGACTGAAGGCTCCAGGCGGAGCTGAGACACCACGTCCCCTGGGCCCTTGGCAGGAGACGGTGTGGGCGGGGGTCCCAGGGGAGGCCGGTCCTGCCCGTTGAGGCCCCTGAGCACCCCCAGGACCCTGGCAGAAGTACACCTGTAGCGCTCCTATGCTCTCCTTTCCTTTAGGCATTTATGGTTGGCCACCCTGGAGAACGCGTTTTGGCCCAGATGGACCTTCACCCTGATGGAGTACTGTTGTTCTCTGACTCTTCTTTTAGCATGTTTTTTCCAAAGGAAACAGCTCAGGCATTTCTAAAAAGGAGTACAAGGAGAAAAAAAAAACAACAAACAAATCCACAGGGGAAAGAACAGGTATTGCTCACATCAAAAAGGATTGCAACCATTTAGTTCCAGAGCACTTCCTGCTTCAGACTGAGGGCTTGGTTTTTGAGCCTCGCTAGCGTCACAGATGTGGGGTTTTGCCATCCCGTGGAAACCTAGCTAAACTGGATGAACACAGAAGACTCTCAAAAACTGCAGTGGCCCCATGCTTTTGGCAAATTTGTTCAGGTGGTCAAATTATGTTCCGATGATCCCCAGCTCTCACCCCCATCAGAAGGTACAAGCCCCTTCCACAAAGTGACAGAGCCAGTGCCTAGGCTGGGACGTGATTACCCATCCAATGCCTTCTGCTAGTGCAAGGCTGGGAGTAAATGTCATCAGAGATTTCCTCAGCATGTGCTGGTAGGGAAAGAAGGAGGGAGGGAGGGAGGGAGGGAGGGAGGGAGAAGAATCAAATCAAAATAAATACAGTCAAATTGAACTGAACTGAATCTGAATCTAAGCAAATCATCTTGAATCAAATAGAATAGAAGAGTTGAGTTGCAAGGGACCTACAACAAGGATTGAGTCCAACTGCCTGACCACTGCAAGCCTGACCAAACGTAAAAGAATGTTAATACGGGTGTTGTCCAAATGCCTCTTCAACACTGGCTGGCCACGGGGCATAGGAAGCCTGTTCCAGGGGTTGAGCACCCTCTTGGTAAAGAGAGATTTCCTCATGTCAAGTCCAAGCCTCCCCTGAGGGATGCAGCTTTGAGCCATTCCCACACGTCCTGGCACTGGATCCCAGGGAGAGGAGATCAGCACCTCCCTCTCCACTTCCCCTCCTCAGGAAGCTGTAGAGAGCCATGAGGGAGGTCGCCCCTCAGCCTCCTTCTCGCCAAACTAGACCAACTCCTCAGCTGCTCCCCAGAGGACATGCCTTCCAGCCCCTTCCCCAGCTTTGGTGCCCTCCTCTGGAAGCATTCGGGGACCTTAACGACCTTTTGAAATCGTGGGGCCCAGGTCACGTGACTGCATCCTCCAGAGTTCGGGAATGCAATTACTACAGCTAGAGGTAATTGTTTCGGGATGTGCTACGTCAGCACGCATTTGCCACGTGGGGCCCTTTGCAAGGAGGAAAGCATGGCCTGAAAATGCACTGGCTACCAGTTTGTAAATCAAAACATAGGCTTTAGCTTACTAACGCCGTGTTGTTTGAAAGCCTTGCTCCTTAACGGTCCTGTTCTCTTCTTGTTAAAGCCCTCTGCACAGGGGACACTCCTGACAAGGGAATTCCCCTCTAGCCTCACTCTCTCTGCTGATCCACCACATTCATGTTTGGGCACACGCAAGGACCAGTTGCCTCTTCATACTGAGCTGGTATCAAAATGCTGAGATTCTTTAACTGAATAGACAGATGCTGGCAGCTTTCTGTACTCATTGCACTGGTTTTGCAAACTAATTACCAAGTGTGCGCTAGAAGACTGGTTTTCATAGTTGGTTTAATCAGTTTGAAAAAAAACCCCAAACAATGACGTTCCTTTGTATCTGAACAACGTTATCAGTCATTTCACCACAGCAACATTCTCAGGTGGTTTCAGGTGGGCGTATAAAAAAGCAAAACCCTCAGTCCTTCTTGGCAGCTATCTTCCAGGCGTGTAGGGACTCTCAAAGAGAGGCAATTGCCTTTTGGTGTCGGGCAGCCACCTGGCCAGCCAACTCCTTACCCACACCAGCATGATCAGCAATGACCTTCCTCTCCCCTAAATACCTGCAGAATTCATTTCAAAACTCAGCAACGTGTCTTCACACTCCTGGAGAGTAAAGCTTATCCCTATAGACAGCCCAGTCAGCTTTCTCAGTGCCTGGCACTTTCTCCAAGGAAACTTCCAAAATGGAAGCTCAGTTCATGCCAGCTGTGGTTATTTCCTTCCCGAGGAGGCAGGCAACCATCCATTTCTAAAGGGGCTACGCTGACACCACCAGCTTCTCACTGACAGCCCACCCACACCATCTGTCCATTGCCCACCTGGCCAGCGGAGGGCTGGATCTACTGGCTATGACTGCATGGAGCTGGACTCCAGCAGGCTACTGATGGGTGAAAGCCTCCCTAACACATCTCTCAGGCTCCACCCTTCAGGCTTTGCTGTCATCAAATGTAGGAAAGGGAGCACTTTGTGGTCAGGACTTTTCAATTGAGATTGCAGAAAACCATTGTTCGAGAACTGCAGCTTTCCCTGACTACATCATATTCTCAATGTCGTGGCACCCCATGAACCAGAAAATGCTGTATCCTCCTCGTCATCTCTTTCTACAGACCCCATGCTCCATACCAGCTGAAGCTCTGACAGGAGAGACAGCCCCTACCTCAAGAAAGCATGTGTGAAGAACTGCACTGTAGAAATAGGTAACCCAACATCAGGTGGAGCGCCATGAGTCTCTGCTCCAGTCTGGAAACATGGGAGCAGGCCGGTGTTCCTGTAGGCATGAGGAGATCACTGGGGGACTATGAGCCACCCATGTGATACAGGGAAATGCCTTCTCGCGTGTCAGGAAAGGTGTTTCCATAGGAAAGGCAAGCATTGTGCAAAGCCCTGGTGAGAACTCACCTGGACCACCATGGACGTTTCTCATTCCTCAGGTTCAAGAGAGAGAAATTCCACCCGGGGTGAAGGCAGACAAAGACTGAGCAGTTGACTGGGGACGTGGAGGGCCTGCAGGGCAGGTGACGACTCGAAGGAGCAAGGCAAAGACTGAAAAGGGCTGCCGTCACTTTCTTGGAAGTGCCACTATTTGGCACCCCTGTAAAAAATTACAAGAATAGTACCTTTGTTCCTCTTTCAGCACTCAAAATACTCAATGCTAAAGAAAAACGATATTTGCCAGGCTTTGAGATCAGATCTGAACATCTTCCCACAAAAGGAGGCAGGGAAATAACTCTCAGAAACATGAAAGTCACCAGACAGCTCTGAAAGTTGTACCCCATGGCTGAAGCGCACTTTGTACCCCATATCGACACGGCCAACTGCACAGCTTGGTTTCAGTGGGAAAAGGGGATGCGAGGGTGAGAGCAGCCATGGGCTATTTTTACAGTTTGGAAGAGTCGTTGCTGACCTGGCTGTGTCTTGGGCACGGATCCAAATGCTCTAGGTCTGAAAATGAGCAGCCTTTCCACCAGACCAGTGTAACCTCTGCTGCCTTCTTTTTCAAAGGCTGTGTTATTTCCATGGCGGTCTCTTGGCACCGCCCATCCCACCCTATGGCGCTGGTTACACTTTGGCTTTCCTCCAGGCCGTGGCTGCTGAAATCACCCCCCTTGCACCCCAGGAAAAGGGTTTGTGCCCAGCCAGATCAAGGCCCTTGTCCTCCTCGCTGCCTGACCTCATGGCCGCCAGCTCTGGTGCAGAGACGGGGGAGAGGGGACAGCTAATAGGGGTGGTCTCTGGGCGGCAGGGTTGGTTTCTGCCATGGCCTGAGAGAAGAGTAACAGCGCGAGGTTTGTCCTTGGGAGCCAAGTGGCAGAGGACACATCAGGGACGGCCAGCAGCTGCGCCCAGTGCGTGGCCACCAAGGGCAGGGACGGCCCCCTGGGCCCCCCGGGCCCAGGGACTGCCTCGGGGCCAGCACCCCAAAGGCCTTCCTCCAAAGGACGCTGGGCAGATGGGTGGTGGGCGGGGCGGCGCGGGGGCGGCGGGGGGGCGGAGCCTGGTCACACCCATGTCATAGGGCCACCACCCAGCAACGCAGCAGTCACAATGCCCCGGGACAGGATAAAAGGCAGCACCGTCCAGTGCCCGCTGCCAGGGCTGGCCTGGGGGCAGCCTGAAGACATCCGAGAGGAAGTCCTTGAGAAGCCGGCAGAATTACTTGGAGGGGGCTGCGGGAGCAAGACCGGAGGAGGCTGGACGAGGCTGCTGGAGAGGAGAAGAACCAGCAAGAGCTGGAGGCACCTGAGGCTCTCTGGTCTTTTCAGCCGGAGATCTGTGGCTAAAGCAAGGGAACACCTTCTTGAGGAGCACTGCAGAGCTCGCTGTCCTCATCCCCTGCAGAGCCAGTGGCAGCAGCCGTAAGAAATGGGACACGCAGGTGTTGCCAGGGGTCCCCGTGTTTTGGAGCAGGACCCACTGGTGTCCTGCCAGGCACAGAAAGGATTCTTGCCGCCAGGGCTGATCAGGCTGGGGACATCAGGCCACTCTGGGAAGCCCCTGAGATGGCTCCAGGTTGAGGGAGAACAGGCTTGGGCATCTCTTGGGAGGCGTGACCAGCCTGTGGGACGAGGAGGCAGGTCTTGCTCACAGGCTCAGGGAATAGCCGATCGCCAGCTCTGGGGTCAGGAAGGAATTTTCCCCCGGGGCAGATTGGCACCGGTCCCCGGGGGTTTTTTGCCTTCCTCTGCAGCACTGAGCATGACCACTTGTCAGGGCTCCTCTGCCCCATTTTGGCTAGGTTACTGCCTGCTGCTCATGCACCACGAAGACGGCCTCTCGTGCCCTGCAGCTGGGGGGAGGAAGGCTTTTTTTCCCCCACGGTGGGCTAGCAAGTGTCCCCGGGGGTTTTTTGCCTTCCTCTGCAGCACTGAGCACAGCCCCTTGCCAGGGCTCCGTTGGGCCATTTTGGCCAGGTGCCTGCTGCTCCTGCTCCACGAAGGTGGCCCTCGTGCCCCGCATCCGGGGGGAGGAAGCGTTTTAGACTCCCAGGGTGGGCCCCCAGTGTGGCCCCCGCGGGTTGCTTCTTTTCCTCCGTAGCATTGAGCACAGCCCCTTTTCAAGGCTCCTCTGGGCCCTTTTCGCCTGGTTCTTGCCTGCTGCTCTTGTACCTCCAAGGTGCTACTTATGCCCTGGCTCTTCTGGGCTCTCTTTCCCATTGCAAGTTTGTAGTGGGAGCCAGCTCGGCTCTTCCCTCGGCTCCATTTCCCCAGGGGTTCTTGCCTGTGCAAAACAGCCAGCACTTGGAAGGGCTCCAGGCTTGCTGCCCCATCTGGAGCTGCCACTTTTCGGCTCTCCCTGTGTGCAATAGAAGCGTGGGACAAGCACGAGAGTGCTTTTCATGCATCACTGGCCAAGAAGTACAACGCAGCAAGTTTTGGAAGGCAAAAAGGATGCTTGTTATCAACGCGTGTCCTGCTTTGGAAAATGCCCCATGATACCACACGCTGCTGCTGCTGCTGCTGCTGCTGCTGCTGCTTCCTCTTTTGTGTGTGGTTGGGCCTGGTCCTCGTTCTCCAAGTTCTCACTCTCCAGGAAACAGGGACCGCTTGGCATGTATTCCTGCTGCCACTTTCTGCAGCTCTGTCACTTGCCTTTGCAAGGGATCCTGCAAAGGACTTTTTTCCAAGCTAAACTGAAGAATGCATCAGCCTGCTCCCGGCTCCATGGCCGTGTTCGGTTAATGCTTGCGAGCACTGGCTCTGAAATCGATTCAGAAAAATAACTTAAAATGATACAAAATCTAAAAATAACATCCTGCTTCCACTTATAACCTTTCTGATTTGTGTCCTTGAATGTGTTTTTGGAGCTGAAAACGCCCTGACATTTCAGGCAAATAACAGCCTCATTGCTATTTGGCTCCCGGTGAGCACCGGGAATAGAACAGAATAGGATAGAATAGTTATGCTATGTTATGCATGTGGTTCTGCATGACAAGCTGTGACCTAGGCCTGAGGGGTCCATCCAGGAGAGCAGCTCCCTGCAGGGCAGGCCCCAGGCCCATCCGTGAGAGAGGGGCAGAGGCGGTGGTTGGTTGTCCAGACCAACAGACGAGGTGTTGCACACCTGCAACATCGCTCAGGCAGGGACTGAAGGCTCCAGGCGGAGCTGAGACACCACGTCCCCTGGGCCCTTGGCAGGAGACGGTGTGGGCGGGGGTCCCAGGGGAGGCCGGTCCTGCCCGTTGAGGCCCCTGAGCACCCCCAGGACCCTGGCAGAAGTAGACCTGTAGCGCTCCTATGCTCTCCTTTCCTTTAGGCATTTATGGTTGGCCATCCTGGAGAACGCGTTTTGGCCCAGATGGACCTTCACCCTGATGGAGTACTGTTGTTCTCTGACTCTTCTTTTAGCATGTTTTTTCCAAAGGAAACAGCTCAGGCATTTCTAAAAAGGACTACAAGGAGAAAAAAAAAACAACAAACAAATCCACAGGGGAAAGAACAGGTATTGCTCACATCAAAAAGGTTTGCAACCATTTAGTTCCAGAGCACTTCCTGCTTCAGACTGAGGGCTTGGTTTTTGAGCCTCGCTAGCGTCACAGATGTGGGGTTTTGCCATCCCGTGGAAACCTAGCTAAACTGGATGAACACAGAAGACTCTCAAAAACTGCAGTGGCCCCATGCTTTTGGCAAATTTGTTCAGGTGGTCAAATTATGTTCCGATGATCCCCAGCTCTCACCCCCATCAGAAGGTACAAGGCCCTTCCACAAAGTGACAGAGCCAGTGCCTAGGCTGGGACGTGATTACCCATTCAATGCCTTCTGCTAGTGCAAGGCTGGGAGTAAATGTCATCAGAGATTTCCTCAGCATGTGCTGGTAGGGAAAGAAGGAGGGAGGGAGGGAGAAGAATCAAATCAAAATAAATACAGTCAAATTGAACTGAACTGAATCTGAATCTAAGCAAATCATCTTGAATCAAATAGAATAGAAGAGTTGAGTTGCAAGGGACCTACAACAAGGATTGAGTCCAACTGCCTGACCACTGCAAGCCTGACCAAACGTAAAAGAATGTTAATACGGGTGTTGTCCAAATGCCTCTTCAACACTGGCTGGCCACGGGGCATAGGAAGCCTGTTCCAGGGGTTGAGCACCCTCTTGGTAAAGAGAGATTTCCTCATGTCAAGTCCAAGCCTCCCCTGAGGGATGCAGCTTTGAGCCATTCCCACACGTCCTGGCACTGGATCCCAGGGAGAGGAGATCAGCACCTCCCTCTCCACTTCCCCTCCTCAGGAAGCTGTAGAGAGCCATGAGGTCGCCCGCCCCTCAGCCTCCTTCTCGCCAAACTAGACAAAATCCTCAGCTGCTCCCCAGAGGACATGCCTTCCAGCCCCTTCCCCAGCTTTGGTGCCCTCCTCTGGATGCATTCAGGGACCTTAACGACCTTTTGAAATCGTGGGGCCCAGGTCACGTGACTGCATCCTCCAGAGTTCGGGAATGCAATTACTACAGCTAGAGGTAATTGTTTCGGGATGTGCTATGTCAGCACGCATTTGCCACGTGGGGCCCTTTGCAAGGAGGAAAGCATGGCCTGAAAATGCACTGGCTACCAGTTTGTAAATCAAAACATAGGCTTTAGCTTACTAACGCCGTGTTGTTTGAAAGCCTTGCTCCTTAACGGTCCTGTTCTCTTCTTGTTAAAGCCCTCTGCACAGGGGACACTCCTGACAAGGGAATTCCCCTCTAGCCTCACTCTCTCTGATGATCCACCACATTCATGTTTGGGCACATGCAAGGACCAGTTGCCTCTTCATACTGAGCTGGTATCAAAATGCTGAGATTCTTTAACTGAATAGACAGATGCTGGCAGCTTTCTGTACTCATTGCACTGGTTTTGCAAACTAATTACCAAGTGTGCGCTAGAAGACTGGTTTTCATAGTTGGTTTAATCAATTTGAAAAAAAACCCCAAACAATGACGTTCCTTTGTATCTGAACAACGTTATCAGTCATTTCACCACAGCAACATTCTCAGGTGGTTTCAGGTGGGCGTATAAAAAAGCAAAACCCTCAGTCCTTCTTGGCAGCTATCTTCCAGGCGTGTAGGGACTCTCAAAGAGAGGCAATTGCCTTTTGGTGTCGGGCAGCCACCTGGCCAGCCAACTCCTTACCCACACCAGCATGATCAGCAATGACCTTCCTCTCCCCTAAATACCTGCAGAATTCATTTCAAAACTCAGCAACGTGTCTTCACACTCCTGGAGAGTAAAGCTTATCCCTATAGACAGCCCAGTCAGCTTTCTCAGTGCCTGGCACTTTCTCCAAGGAAACTTCCAAAATGGAAGCTCAGTTCATGCCAGCTGTGGTTATTTCCTTCCCGAGGAGGCAGACATCCATCCATTTCTAAAGGGGCTACACTGACACCACCAGCTTCTCACTGACAGCCAACCCACACCATCTGTCCATTGCCCACCTGGCCAGCGGAGGGCTGGATCTACTGGCTATGACTGCATGGAGCTGGACTCCAGCAGGCTACTGATGGGTGAAAGCCTCCCTAACACATCTCTCAGGCTCCACCCTTCAGGCTTTGCTGTCATCAAATGTAGGAAAGGGAGCACTTCGTGGTCAGGACTTTTCAATTGAGATTGCAGAAAACCATTGTTCGAGAACTGCAGCTTTCCCTGACTACATCATATTCTCAATGTCGTGGCACCCCATGAACCAGAAAGTGCTGTATCCTCCTCGTCATCTCTTTCTACAGACCCCATGCTCCATACCAGCTGAAGCTCTGACAGGAGAGACAGCCCCTACCTCCAGAAAGCATGTGTGAAGAACTGCACTGTAGAAATAGGTAACCCAACATCAGGTGGAGCGCCATGAGTCTCTGCTCCAGTCTGGAAACATGGGAGCAGGCCGGTGTTCCTGTAGGCATGAGGAGATCACTGGGGGACTATGAGCCACCCATGTGATACAGGGAAATGCCTTCTCGCGTGTCAGGAAAGGTGTTTCCATAGGAAAGGCAAGCATTGTGCAAAGCCCTGGTGAGAACTCACCTGGACCACCATGGACGTTTCTCATTCCTCAGGTTCAAGAGAGAGAAATTCCACCCGGGGTGAAGGCAGACAAAGACTGAGCAGTTGACTGGGGACGTGGAGGGCCTGCAGGGCAGGTGACGACTCGAAGGAGCAAGGCAAAGACTGAAAAGGGCTGCCGTCACTTTCTTGGAAGTGCCACTATTTGGCACCCCTGTAAAAAATTACAAGAATAGTACCTTTGTTCCTCTTTCAGCACTCAAAATACTCAATGCTAAAGAAAAACGATATTTGCCAGGCTTTGAGATCAGATCTGAACATCTTCCCACAAAAGGAGGCAGGGAAATAACTCTCAGAAACATGAAAGTCACCAGACAGCTCTGAAAGTTGTACCCCATGGCTGAAGCGCACTTTGTACCCCATATCGACACGGCCAACTGCACAGCTTGGTTTCAGTGGGAAAAGGGGATGCGAGGGTGAGAGCAGCCATGGGCTATTTTTACAGTTTGGAAGAGTCGTTGCTGACCTGGCTGTGTCTTGGGCACGGATCCAAATGCTCTAGGTCTGAAAATGAGCAGCCTTTCCACCAGACCAGTGTAACCTCTGCTGCCTTCTTTTTCAAAGGCTGTGTTATTTCCATGGCGGTCTCTTGGCACCGCCCATCCCACCCTATGGCGCTGGTTACACTTTGGCTTTCCTCCAGGCCGTGGCTGCTGAAATCACCCCCCTTGCACCCCAGGAAAAGGGTTTGTGCCCAGCCAGATCAAGGCCCTTGTCCTCCTCGCTGCCTGACCTCATGGCCGCCAGCTCTGGTGCAGAGACGGGGGAGAGGGGACAGCTAATAGGGGTGGTCTCTGGGCGGCAGGGTTGGTTTCTGCCATGGCCTGAGAGAAGAGTAACAGCGCGAGGTTTGTCCTTGGGAGCCAAGTGGCAGAGGACACATCAGGGACGGCCAGCAGCTGCGCCCAGTGCGTGGCCACCAAGGGCAGGGACGGCCCCCTGGGCCCCCCGGGCACAGGGACTGCCTCGGGGCCAGCACCCCAAAGGCCTTCCTCCAAAGGACGCTGGGCAGATGGGTGGTGGGCGGGGCGGCGCGGGGGCGGCGGGGGGGCGGAGCCTGGTCACACCCATGTCATAGGGCCACCACCCAGCAACGCAGCAGTCACAATGCCCCGGGACAGGATAAAAGGCAGCACCGTCCAGTGCCCGCTGCCAGGGCTGGCCTGGGGGCAGCCTGAAGACATCCGAGAGGAAGTCCTTGAGAAGCCGGCAGAATTACTTGGAGGGGGCTGCGGGAGCAAGACCGGAGGAGGCTGGACGAGGCTGCTGGAGAGGAGAAGAACCAGCAAGAGCTGGAGGCACCTGAGGCTCTCTGGTCTTTTCAGCCGGAGATCTGTGGCTAAAGCAAGGGAACACCTTCTTGAGGAGCACTGCAGAGCTCGCTGTCCTCATCCCCTGCAGAGCCAGTGGCAGCAGCCGTAAGAAATGGGACACGCAGGTGTTGCCAGGGGTCCCCGTGTTTTGGAGCAGGACCCACTGGTGTCCTGCCAGGCACAGAAAGGATTCTTGCCGCCAGGGCTGATCAGGCTGGGGACATCAGGCCACTCTGGGAAGCCCCTGAGATGGCTCCAGGTTGAGGGAGAACAGGCTTGGGCATCTCTTGGGAGGCGTGACCAGCCTGTGGGACGAGGAGGCAGGTCTTGCTCACAGGCTCAGGGAATAGCCGATCGCCAGCTCTGGGGTCAGGAAGGAATTTTCCCCCGGGGCAGATTGGCACCGGTCCCCGGGGGTTTTTTGCCTTCCTCTGCAGCACTGAGCATGACCACTTGTCAGGGCTCCTCTGCCCCATTTTGGCTAGGTTACTGCCTGCTGCTCATGCACCACGAAGACGGCCTCTCGTGCCCTGCAGCTGGGGGGAGGAAGGCTTTTTTTCCCCCACGGTGGGCTAGCAAGTGTCCCCGGGGGTTTTTTGCCTTCCTCTGCAGCACTGAGCACAGCCCCTTGCCAGGGCTCCGTTGGGCCATTTTGGCCAGGTGCCTGCTGCTCCTGCTCCACGAAGGTGGCCCTCGTGCCCCGCATCCGGGGGGAGGAAGCGTTTTAGACTCCCAGGGTGGGCCCCCAGTGTGGCCCCCGCGGGTTGCTTCTTTTCCTCCGTAGCATTGAGCACAGCCCCTTTTCAAGGCTCCTCTGGGCCCTTTTCGCCTGGTTCTTGCCTGCTGCTCTTGTACCTCCAAGGTGCTACTTATGCCCTGGCTCTTCTGGGCTCTCTTTCCCATTGCAAGTTTGTAGTGGGAGCCAGCTCGGCTCTTCCCTCGGCTCCATTTCCCCAGGGGTTCTTGCCTGTGCAAAACAGCCAGCACTTGGAAGGGCTCCAGGCTTGCTGCCCCATCTGGAGCTGCCACTTTTCGGCTCTCCCTGTGTGCAATAGAAGCGTGGGACAAGCACGAGAGTGCTTTTCATGCATCACTGGCCAAGAAGTACAACGCAGCAAGTTTTGGAAGGCAAAAAGGATGCTTGTTATCAACGCGTGTCCTGCTTTGGAAAATGCCCCACGATACCACACGCTGCTGCTGCTGCTGCTGCTGCTGCTGCTGCTTCCTCTTTTGTGTGTGGTTGGGCCTGGTCCTCGTTCTCCAAGTTCTCACTCTCCAGGAAACAGGGACCGCTTGGCATGTATTCCTGCTGCCACTTTCTGCAGCTCTGTCACTTGCCTTTGCAAGGGATCCTGCAAAGGACTTTTTTCCAAGCTAAACTGAAGAATGCATCAGCCTGCTCCCGGCTCCATGGCCGTGTTCGCTTAATGCTCGCGAGCACTGGCTCTGAAATCGATTCAGAAAAATAACTTAAAATGATACAAAATCTAAAAATAACATCCTGCTTCCACTTATAACCTTTCTGATTTGTGTCCTTGAATGTGTTTTTGGAGCTGAAAACGCCCTGACATTTCAGGCAAATAACAGCCTCATTGCTATTTGGCTCCCGGTGAGCACCGGGAATAGAACAGAATAGGATAGAATAGTTATGCTATGTTATGCATGTGGTTCTGCATGACAAGCTGTGACCTAGGCCTGAGGGGTCCATCCAGGAGAGCAGCTCCCTGCAGGGCAGGCCCCAGGCCCATCCGTGAGAGAGGGGCAGAGGCGGTGGTTGGTTGTCCAGACCAACAGACGAGGTGTTGCACACCTGCAACATCGCTCAGGCAGGGACTGAAGGCTCCAGGCGGAGCTGAGACACCACGTCCCCTGGGCCCTTGGCAGGAGACGGTGTGGGCGGGGGTCCCAGGGGAGGCCGGTCCTGCCCATTGAGGCCCCTGAGCACCCCCAGGACCCTGGCAGAAGTAGACCTGTAGCGCTCCTATGCTCTCCTTTCCTTTAGGCATTTATGGTTGGCCATCCTGGAGAACGCGTTTTGGCCCAGATGGACCTTCACCCTGATGGAGTACTGTTGTTCTCTGACTCTTCTTTTAGCATGTTTTTTCCAAAGGAAACAGCTCAGGCATTTCTAAAAAGGACTACAAGGAGAAAAAAAAAACAACAAACAAATCCACAGGGGAAAGAACAGGTATTGCTCACATCAAAAAGGTTTGCAACCATTTAGTTCCAGAGCACTTCCTGCTTCAGACTGAGGGCTTGGTTTTTGAGCCTCGCTAGCGTCACAGATGTGGGGTTTTGCCATCCCGTGGAAACCTAGCTAAACTGGATGAACACAGAAGACTCTCAAAAACTGCAGTGGCCCCATGCTTTTGGCAAATTTGTTCAGGTGGTCAAATTATGTTCCGATGATCCCCAGCTCTCACCCCCATCAGAAGGTACAAGGCCCTTCCACAAAGTGACAGAGCCAGTGCCTAGGCTGGGACGTGATTACCCATTCAATGCCTTCTGCTAGTGCAAGGCTGGGAGTAAATGTCATCAGAGATTTCCTCAGCATGTGCTGGTAGGGAAAGAAGGAGGGGGGGAGGGAGGGAGGGAGAAGAATCAAATCAAAATAAATACAGTCAAATTGAACTGAACTGAATCTGAATCTAAGCAAATCATCTTGAATCAAATAGAATAGAAGAGTTGAGTTGCAAGGGACCTACAACAAGGATTGAGTCCAACTGCCTGACCACTGCAAGCCTGACCAAACGTAAAAGAATGTTAATACGGGTGTTGTCCAAATGCCTCTTCAACACTGGCTGGCCACGGGGCATAGGAAGCCTGTTCCAGGGGTTGAGCACCCTCTTGGTAAAGAGAGATTTCCTCATGTCAAGTCCAAGCCTCCCCTGAGGGATGCAGCTTTGAGCCATTCCCACACGTCCTGGCACTGGATCCCAGGGAGAGGAGATCAGCACCTCCCTCTCCACTTCCCCTCCTCAGGAAGCTGTAGAGAGCCATGAGGGAGGTCGCCCCTCAGCCTCCTTCTCGCCAAACTAGACAAAATCCTCAGCTGCTCCCCAGAGGACATGCCTTCCAGCCCCTTCCCCAGCTTTGGTGCCCTCCTCTGGATGCATTCAGGGACCTTAACGACCTTTTGAAATCGTGGGGCCCAGGTCACGTGACTGCATCCTCCAGAGTTCGGGAATGCAATTACTACAGCTAGAGGTAATTGTTTCGGGATGTGCTATGTCAGCACGCATTTGCCACGTGGGGCCCTTTGCAAGGAGGAAAGCATGGCCTGAAAATGCACTGGCTACCAGTTTGTAAATCAAAACATAGGCTTTAGCTTACTAACGCCGTGTTGTTTGAAAGCCTTGCTCCTTAACGGTCCTGTTCTCTTCTTGTTAAAGCCCTCTGCACAGGGGACACTCCTGACAAGGGAATTCCCCTCTAGCCTCACTCTCTCTGATGATCCACCACATTCATGTTTGGGCACATGCAAGGACCAGTTGCCTCTTCATACTGAGCTGGTATCAAAATGCTGAGATTCTTTAACTGCATAGACAGATGCTGGCAGCTTTCTGTACTCATTGCACTGGTTTTGCAAACTAATTACCAAGTGTGCGCTAGAAGACTGGTTTTCATAGTTGGTTTAATCAATTTGAAAAAAAACCCCAAACAATGACGTTCCTTTGTATCTGAACAACGTTATCAGTCATTTCACCACAGCAACATTCTCAGGTGGTTTCAGGTGGGCGTATAAAAAAGCAAAACCCTCAGTCCTTCTTGGCAGCTATCTTCCAGGCGTGTAGGGACTCTCAAAGAGAGGCAATTGCCTTTTGGTGTCGGGCAGCCACCTGGCCAGCCAACTCCTTACCCACACCAGCATGATCAGCAATGACCTTCCTCTCCCCTAAATACCTGCAGAATTCATTTCAAAACTCAGCAACGTGTCTTCACACTCCTGGAGAGTAAAGCTTATCCCTATAGACAGCCCAGTCAGCTTTCTCAGTGCCTGGCACTTTCTCCAAGGAAACTTCCAAAATGGAAGCTCAGTTCATGCCAGCTGTGGTTATTTCCTTCCCGAGGAGGCAGACATCCATCCATTTCTAAAGGGGCTACACTGACACCACCAGCTTCTCACTGACAGCCCACCCACACCATCTGTCCATTGCCCACCTGGCCAGCGGAGGGCTGGATCTACTGGCTATGACTGCATGGAGCTGGACTCCAGCAGGCTACTGATGGGTGAAAGCCTCCCTAACACATCTCTCAGGCTCCACCCTTCAGGCTTTGCTGTCATCAAATGTAGGAAAGGGAGCACTTCGTGGTCAGGACTTTTCAATTGAGATTGCAGAAAACCATTGTTCGAGAACTGCAGCTTTCCCTGACTACATCATATTCTCAATGTCGTGGCACCCCATGAACCAGAAAGTGCTGTATCCTCCTCGTCATCTCTTTCTACAGACCCCATGCTCCATACCAGCTGACGCTCTGACAGGAGAGACAGCCCCTACCTCAAGAAAGCATGTGTGAAGAACTGCACTGTAGAAATAGGTAACCCAACATCAGGTGGAGCGCCATGAGTCTCTGCTCCAGTCTGGAAACATGGGAGCAGGCCGGTGTTCCTGTAGGCATGAGGAGATCACTGGGGGACTATGAGCCACCCATGTGATACAGGGAAATGCCTTCTCGCGTGTCAGGAAAGGTGTTTCCATAGGAAAGGCAAGCATTGTGCAAAGCCCTGGTGAGAACTCACCTGGACCACCATGGACGTTTCTCATTCCTCAGGTTCAAGAGAGAGAAATTCCACCCAGGGTGAAGGCAGACAAAGACTGAGCAGTTACTGACTGGGGACGTGGAGGGCCTGCAGGGCAGGTGACGACTCGAAGGAGCAAGGCAAAGACTGAAAAGGGCTGCCGTCACTTTCTTGGAAGTGCCACTATTTGGCACCCCTGTAAAAAATTACAAGAATAGTACCTTTGTTCCTCTTTCAGCACTCAAAATACTCAATGCTAAAGAAAAACGATATTTGCCAGGCTTTGAGATCAGATCTGAACATCTTCCCACAAAAGGAGGCAGGGAAATAACTCTCAGAAACGTGAAAGTCACCAGACAGCTCTGAAAGTTGTACCCCATGGCTGAAGCGCACTTTGTACCCCATATCGACACGGCCAACTGCACAGCTTGGTTTCAGTGGGAAAAGGGGATGTGAGGGTGAGAGCAGCCATGGGCTATTTTTACAGTTTGGAAGAGTCGTTGCTGACCTGGCTGTGTCTTGGGCACGGATCCAAATGCTCTAGGTCTGAAAATGAGCAGCCTTTCCACCAGACCAGTGTAACCTCTGCTGCCTTCTTTTTCAAAGGCTGTGTTATTTCCATGGTGGTCTCTTGGCACCGCCCATCCCACCCTATGGCGCTGGTTACACTTTGGCTTTCCTCCAGGCCGTGGCTGCTGAAATCACCCCCCTTGCACCCCAGGAAAAGGGTTTGTGCCCAGCCAGATCAAGGCCCTTGTCCTCCTCGCTGCCTGACCTCATGGCCGCCAGCTCTGGTGCAGAGACGGGGGAGAGGGGACAGCTAATAGGGGTGGTCTCTGGGCGGCAGGCTTGGTTTCTGCCATGGCCTGAGAGAAGAGTAACAGCGCGAGGTTTGTCCTTGGGAGCCAAGTGGCAGAGGACACATCAGGGACGGCCAGCAGCTGCGCCCAGTGCGTGGCCACCAAGGGCAGGGACGGCCCCCTGGGCCCCCCGGGCACAGGGACTGCCTCGGGGCCAGCACCCCAAAGGCCTTCCTCCAAAGGACGCTGGGCAGATGGGTGGTGGGCGGGGCGGCGCGGGGGCGGCGGGGGGGCGGAGCCTGGTCACACCCATGTCATAGGGCCACCACCCAGCAACGCAGCAGTCACAATGCCCCGGGACAGGATAAAAGGCAGCACCGTCCAGTGCCCGCTGCCAGGGCTGGCCTGGGGGCAGCCTGAAGACATCCGAGAGGAAGTCCTTGAGAAGCCGGCAGAATTACTTGGAGGGGGCTGCGGGAGCAAGACCGGAGGAGGCTGGACGAGGCTGCTGGAGAGGAGAAGAACCAGCGAGAGCTGGAGGCACCTGAGGCTCTCTGGTCTTTTCAGCCGGAGATCTGTGGCTAAAGCAAGGGAGCACCTTCTTGAGGAGCACTGCAGAGCTCGCTGTCCTCATCCCCTGCAGAGCCAGTGGCAGCAGCCGTAAGAAATGGGACACGCAGGTGTTGCCAGGGGTCCCCGTGTTTTGGAGCAGGACCCACTGGTGTCCTGCCAGGCACAGAAAGGATTCTTGCCGCCAGGGCTGATCAGGCTGGGGACATCAGGCCACTCTGGGAAGCCCCTGAGATGGCTCCAGGTTGAGGGAGAACAGGCTTGGGCATCTCTTGGGAGGCGTGACCAGCCTGTGGGACGAGGAGGCAGGTCTTGCTCACAGGCTCAGGGAATAGCCGATCGCCAGCTCTGGGGTCAGGAAGGAATTTTCCCCCGGGGCAGATTGGCACCGGTCCCCGGGGGTTTTTTGCCTTCCTCTGCAGCACTGAGCATGACCACTTGTCAGGGCTCCTCTGCCCCATTTTGGCTAGGTTACTGCCTGCTGCTCATGCACTACGAAGACGGCCTCTCGTGCCCTGCAGCTGGGGGGAGGAAGGCTTTTTTTCCCCCACGGTGGGCTAGCAAGTGTCCCCGGGGGTTTTTTGCCTTCCTCTGCAGCACTGAGCACAGCCCCTTGCCAGGGCTCCGTTGGGCCATTTTGGCCAGGTGCCTGCTGCTCCTGCTCCACGAAGGTGGCCCTCGTGCCCTGCATCCGGGGGGAGGAAGCGTTTTAGACTCCCAGGGTGGGCCCCCAGTGTGGCCCCCGGGGGTTGCTTCTTTTCCTCCGTAGCATTGAGCACAGCCCCTTTTCAAGGCTCCTCTGGGCCCTTTTCGCCTGGTTCTTGCCTGCTGCTCTTGTACCTCCAAGGTGCTACTTATGCCCTGGCTCTTCTGGGCTCTCTTTCCCATTGCAAGTTTGTAGTGGGAGCCAGCTCGGCTCTTCCCTCGGCTCCATTTCCCCAGGGGTTCTTGCCTGTGCAAAACAGCCAGCGCTTGGAAGGGCTCCAGGCTTGCTGCCCCATCTGGAGCTGCCACTTTTCGGCTCTCCCTGTGTGCAATAGAAGCGTGGGACAAGCACGAGAGTGCTTTTCATGCATCACTGGCCAAGAAGTACAACGCAGCAAGTTTTGGAAGGCAAAAAGGATGCTTGTTATCAACGCGTGTCCTGCTTTGGAAAATGCCCCACGATACCACACGCTGCTGCTGCTGCTGCTGCTGCTGCTTCTTCCTCTTTTGTGTGTGGTTGGGCCTGGTCCTCGTTCTCCAAGTTCTCACTCTCCAGGAAACAGGGACCGCTTGGCATGTATTCCTGCTGCCACTTTCTGCAGCTCTGTCACTTGCCTTTGCAAGGGATCCTGCAAAGGACTTTTTTCCAAGCTAAACTGAAGAATGCATCAGCCTGCTCCCGGCTCCATGGCCGTGTTCGCTTAATGCTTGCGAGCACTGGCTCTGAAATCGATTCAGAAAGATAACTTAAAATGATACAAAATCTAAAAATAACATCCTGCTTCCACTTATAACCTTTCTGATTTGTGTCCTTGAATGTGTTTTTGGAGCTGAAAACGCCCTGACATTTCAGGCAAAGAACAGCCTCATTGCTATTTGGCTCCCGGTGAGCACCGGGAATAGAACAGAATAGGATAGAATAGTTATGCTATGTTATGCATGTGGTTCTGCATGACAAGCTGTGACCTAGGCCTGAGGGGTCCATCCAGGAGAGCAGCTCCCTGCAGGGCAGGCCCCAGGCCCATCCATGAGAGAGGGGCAGAGGCGGTGGTTGGTTGTCCAGACCAACAGACGAGGTGTTGCACACCTGCAACATCGCTCAGGCAGGGACTGAAGGCTCCAGGCGGAGCTGAGACACCACGTCCCCTGGGCCCTTGGCAGGAGACGGTGTGGGCGGGGGTCCCAGGGGAGGCCGGTCCTGCCCGTTGAGGCCCCTGAGCACCCCCAGGACCCTGGCAGAAGTAGACCTGTAGCGCTCCTATGCTCTCCTTTCCTTTAGGCATTTATGGTTGGCCACCCTGGAGAACAAGTTTTGGCCCAGATGGACCTTCACCCTGATGGAGTACTGTTGTTCTCTGACTCTTCTTTTAGCATGTTTTTTCCAAAGGAAACAGCTCAGGCATTTCTAAAAAGGAGTACAAGGAGAAAAAAAAAAACAACAAACAAATCCACAGGGGAAAGAACAGGTATTGCTCACATCAAAAAGGATTGCAACCATTTAGTTCCAGAGCACTTCCTGCTTCAGACTGAGGGCTTGGTTTTTGAGCCTCGCTAGCGTCACAGATGTGGGGTTTTGCCATCCCGTGGAAACCTAGCTAAACTGGATGAACACAGAAGACTCTCAAAAACTGCAGTGGCCCCATGCTTTTGGCAAATTTGTTCAGGTGGTCAAATTATGTTCCGATGATCCCCAGCTCTCACCCCCATCAGAAGGTACAAGCCCCTTCCACAAAGTGACAGAGCCAAGTGCCTAGGCTGGGACGTGATTACCCATTCAATGCCTTCTGCTAGTGCAAGGCTGGGAGTAAATGTCATCAGAGATTTCCTCAGCATGTGCTGGTAGGGAAAGAAGGAGGGAGGGAGGGAGGGAGGGAGGGAGGGAGGGAGGGAGGGAGGGAGGGAGGGAGGGAGGGAGGGAGGGAGGGAGGGAGGGAGGGAGGGAGAAGAATCAAATCCAAATAAATACAGTCAAATTGAACTGAACTGAATCTGAATCTAAGCAAATCATCTTGAATCAAATAGAATAGAAGAGTTGATCTGCAAGGGACCTACAACAAGGATTGAGTCCAACTGCCTGACCACTGCAAGCCTGACCAAACGTAAAAGAATGTTAATACGGGTGTTGTCCAAATGCCTCTTCAACACTGGCTGGCCACGGGGCATAGGAAGCCTGTTCCAGGGGTTGAGCACCCTCTTGGTAAAGAGAGATTTCCTCATGTCAAGTCCAAGCCTCCCCTGAGGGATGCAGCTTTGAGCCATTCCCACACGTCCTGGCACTGGATCCCAGGGAGAGGAGATCAGCACCTCCCTCTCCACTTCCCCTCCTCAGGAAGCTGTAGAGAGCCATGAGGGAGGTCGCCCCTCAGCCTCCTTCTCGCCAAACTAGACCAACTCCTCAGCTGCTCCCCAGAGGACATGCCTTCCAGCCCCTTCCCCAGCTTTGGTGCCCTCCTCTGGATGCATTCAGGGACCTTAACGACCTTTTGAAATTGTGGGGCCCAGTTCACGTGACTGCATCCTCCAGAGTTCGGGAATGCAATTACTACAGCTAGAGGTAATTGTTTCGGGATGTGCTATGTCAGCACGCATTTGCCACGTGGGGCCCTTTGCAAGGAGGAAAGCATGGCCTGAAAATGCACTGGCTACCAGTTTGTAAATCAAAACATAGGCTTTAGCTTACTAACGCCGTGTTGTTTGAAAGCCTTGCTCCTTAACGGTCCTGTTCTCTTCTTGTTAAAGCCCTCTGCACAGGGGACACTCCTGACAAGGGAATTCCCCTCTAGCCTCACTCTCTCTGATGATCCACCACATTCATGTTTGGGCACATGCAAGGACCAGTTGCCTCTTCATACTGAGCTGGTATCAAAATGCTGAGATTCTTTAACTGAATAGACAGATGCTGGCAGCTTTCTGTACTCATTGCACTGGTTTTGCAAACTAATTACCAAGTGTGCGCTAGAAGACTGGTTTTCATAGTTGGTTTAATCAATTTGAAAAAAAACCCCAAACAATGACGTTCCTTTGTATCTGAACAACGTTATCAGTCATTTCACCACAGCAACATTCTCAGGTGGTTTCAGGTGGGCGTATAAAAAAGCAAAACCCTCAGTCCTTCTTGGCAGCTATCTTCCAGGCGTGTAGGGACTCTCAAAGAGAGGCAATTGCCTTTTGGTGTCGGGCAGCCACCTGGCCAGCCAACTCCTTACCCACACCAGCATGATCAGCAATGACCTTCCTCTCCCCTAAATACCTGCAGAATTCATTTCAAAACTCAGCAACGTGTCTTCACACTCCTGGAGAGTAAAGCTTATCCCTATAGACAGCCCAGTCAGCTTTCTCAGTGCCTGGCACTTTCTCCAAGGAAACTTCCAAAATGGAAGCTCAGTTCATGCCAGCTGTGGTTATTTCCTTCCCGAGGAGGCAGACATCCATCCATTTCTAAAGGGGCTACACTGACACCACCAGCTTCTCACTGACAGCCCACCCACACCATCTGTCCATTGCCCACCTGGCCAGCGGAGGGCTGGATCTACTGGCTATGACTGCATGGAGCTGGACTCCAGCAGGCTACTGATGGGTGAAAGCCTCCCTAACACATCTCTCAGGCTCCACCCTTCAGGCTTTGCTGTCATCAAATGTAGGAAAGGGAGCACTTTGTGGTCAGGACTTTTCAATTGAGATTGCAGAAAACCATTGTTCGAGAACTGCAGCTTTCCCTGACTACATCATATTCTCAATGTCGTGGCACCCCATGAACCAGAAAACGCTGTATCCTCCTCGTCATCTCTTTCTACAGACCCCATGCTCCATACCAGCTGAAGCTCTGACAGGAGAGACAGCCCCTACCTCAAGAAAGCATGTGTGAAGAACTGCACTGTAGAAATAGGTAACCCAACATCAGGTGGAGCGCCATGAGTCTCTGCTCCAGTCTGGAAACATGGGAGCAGGCCGGTGTTCCTGTAGGCATGAGGAGATCACTGGGGGACTATGAGCCACGCATGTGATACAGGGAAATGCCTTCTCGCGTGTCAGGAAAGATGTTTCCATAGGAAAGGCAAGCATTGTGCAAAGCCCTGGTGAGAACTCACCTGGACCACCATGGACGTTTCTCATTCCTCAGGTTCAAGAGAGAGAAATTCCACCCAGGGTGAAGGCAGACAAAGACTGAGCAGTTACTGACTGGGGACGTGGAGGGCCTGCAGGGCAGGTGACGACTCGAAGGAGCAAGGCAAAGACTGAAAAGGGCTGCCGTCACTTTCTTGGAAGTGCCACTATTTGGCACCCCTGTAAAAAATTACAAGAATAGTACCTTTGTTCCTCTTTCAGCACTCAAAATACTCAATGCTAAAGAAAAACGATATTTGCCAGGCTTTGAGATCAGATCTGAACATCTTCCCACAAAAGGAGGCAGGGAAATAACTCTCAGAAACATGAAAGTCACCAGACAGCTCTGAAAGTTGTACCCCATGGCTGAAGCGCACTTTGTACCCCATATCGACACGGCCAACTGCACAGCTTGGTTTCAGTGGGAAAAGGGGATGCGAGGGTGAGAGCAGCCATGGGCTATTTTTACAGTTTGGAAGAGTCGTTGCTGACCTGGCTGTGTCTTGGGCACGGATCCAAATGCTCTAGGTCTGAAAATGAGCAGCCTTTCCACCAGACCAGTGTAACCTCTGCTGCCTTCTTTTTCAAAGGCTGTGTTATTTCCATGGCGGTCTCTTGGCACCGCCCATCCCACCCTATGGCGCTGGTTACACTTTGGCTTTCCTCCAGGCCGTGGCTGCTGAAATCACCCCCCTTGCACCCCAGGAAAAGGGTTTGTGCCCAGCCAGATCAAGGCCCTTGTCCTCCTCGCTGCCTGACCTCATGGCCGCCGGCTCTGGTGCAGAGACGGGGGAGAGGGGACAGCTAATAGGGGTGGTCTCTGGGCAGCAGGCTTGGTTTCTGCCATGGCCTGAGAGAAGAGTAACAGCGCGAGGTTTGTCCTTGGGAGCCAAGTGGCAGAGGACACATCAGGGACGGCCAGCAGCTGCGCCCAGTGCGTGGCCACCAAGGGCAGGGACGGCCCCCTGGGCCCCCTGGGCCCCCCGGGCACAGGGACTGCCTCGGGGCCAGCACCCCAAAGGCCTTCCTCCAAAGGACGCTGGGCAGATGGGTGGTGGGCGGGGCGGCGCGGGGGCGGCGGGGGGGCGGAGCCTGGTCACACCCATGTCATAGGGCCACCACCCAGCAACGCAGCAGTCACAATGCCCCGGGACAGGATAAAAGGCAGCACCGTCCAGTGCCCGCTGCCAGGGCTGGCCTGGGGGCAGCCTGAAGACATCCGAGAGGAAGTCCTTGAGAAGCCGGCAGAATTACTTGGAGGGGGCTGCGGGAGCAAGACCGGAGGAGGCTGGACGAGGCTGCTGGAGAGGAGAAGAACCAGCGAGAGCTGGAGGCACCTGAGGCTCTCTGGTCTTTTCAGCCGGAGATCTGTGGCTAAAGCAAGGGAACACCTTCTTGAGGAGCACTGCAGAGCTCGCTGTCCTCATCCCCTGCAGAGCCAGTGGCAGCAGCCGTAAGAAATGGGACACGCAGGTGTTGCCAGGGGTCCCCGTGTTTTGGAGCAGGACCCACTGGTGTCCTGCCAGGCACAGAAAGGATTCTTGCCGCCAGGGCTGATCAGGCTGGGGACATCAGGCCACTCTGGGAAGCCCCTGAGATGGCTCCAGGTTGAGGGAGAACAGGCTTGGGCATCTCTTGGGAGGCGTGACCAGCCTGTGGGACGAGGAGGCAGGTCTTGCTCACAGGCTCAGGGAATAGCCGATCGCCAGCTCTGGGGTCAGGAAGGAATTTTCCCCCAGGGCAGATTGGCACCGGTCCCCGGGGGTTTTTTGCCTTCCTCTGCAGCACTGAGCATGACCACTTGTCAGGGCTCCTCTGCCCCATTTTGGCTAGGTTACTGCCTGCTGCTCATGCACCACGAAGACAGCTGGGGGGAGGAAGGCTTTTTTTCCCCCACGGTGGGCTAGCAAGTGTCCCCGGGGGTTTTTTGCCTTCCTCTGCAGCACTGAGCACAGCCCCTTGCCAGGGCTCCGTTGGGCCATTTTGGCCAGGTGCCTGCTGCTCCTGCTCCACGAAGGTGGCCCTCGTGCCCCGCATCCGGGGGGAGGAAGCGTTTTAGACTCCCAGGGTGGGCCCCCAGTGTGGCCCCCGGGGGTTGCTTCTTTTCCTCCGTAGCATTGAGCACAGCCCCTTTTCAAGGCTCCTCTGGGCCCTTTTCGCCTGGTTCTTGCCTGCTGCTCTTGTACCTCCAAGGTGCTACTTATGCCCTGGCTCTTCTGGGCTCTCTTTCCCATTGCAAGTTTGTAGTGGGAGCCAGCTCGGCTCTTCCCTCGGCTCCATTTCCCCAGGGGTTCTTGCCTGTGCAAAACAGCCAGCGCTTGGAAGGGCTCCAGGCTTGCTGCCCCATCTGGAGCTGCCACTTTTCGGCTCTCCCTGTGTGCAATAGAAGCGTGGGACAAGCACGAGAGTGCTCTTCATGCATCACTGGCCAAGAAGTACAACGGAGCAAGTTTTGGAAGGCAAAAAGGATGCTTGTTATCAACGCGTGTCCTGCTTTGGAAAATGCCCCACGATACCACACGCTGCTGCTGCTGCTGCTGCTGCTGCTTCTTCCTCTTTTGTGTGTGGTTGGGCCTGGTCCTCGTTCTCCAAGTTCTCACTCTCCAGGAAACAGGGACCGCTTGGCATGTATTCCTGCTGCCACTTTCTGCAGCTCTGTCACTTGCCTTTGCAAGGGATCCTGCAAAGGACTTTTTTCCAAGCTAAACTGAAGAATGCATCAGCCTGCTCCCGGCTCCATGGCCGTGTTCGGTTAATGCTTGCGAGCACTGGCTCTGAAATCGATTCAGAAAAATAACTTAAAATGATACAAAATCTAAAAATAACATCCTGCTTCCACTTATAACCTTTCTGATTTGTGTCCTTGAATGTGTTTTTGGAGCTGAAAACGCCCTGACATTTCAGGCAAAGAACAGCCTCATTGCTATTTGGCTCCCGCTGAGCACAGGGAATAGAACAGAATAGGATAGAATAGTTATGCTATGTTATGCATGTGGTTCTGCATGACAAGCTGTGACCTAGGCCTGAGGGGTCCATCCAGGAGAGCAGCTCCCTGCAGGGCAGGCCCCAGGCCCATCCGTGAGAGAGGGGCAGAGGCGGTGGTTGGTTGTCCAGACCAACAGACGAGGTGTTGCACACCTGCAACATCGCTCAGGCAGGGACTGAAGGCTCCAGGCGGAGCTGAGACACCACGTCCCCTGGGCCCTTGGCAGGAGACGGTGTGGGCGGGGGTCCCAGGGGAGGCCGGTCCTGCCCGTTGAGGCCCCTGAGCACCCCCAGGACCCTGGCAGAAGTACACCTGTAGCGCTCGTATGCTCTCCTTTCCTTTAGGCATTTATGGTTGGCCACCCTGGAGAACGAGTTTTGGCCCAGATGGACCTTCACCCTGATGGAGTACTGTTGTTCTCTGACTCTTCTTTTAGCATGTTTTTTCCAAAGGAAACAGCTCAGGCATTTCTAAAAAGGAGTACAAGGAGAAAAAAAAAACAACAAACAAATCCACAGGGGAAAGAACAGGTATTGCTCACATCAAAAAGGATTGCAACCATTTAGTTCCAGAGCACTTCCTGCTTCAGACTGAGGGCTTGGTTTTTGAGCCTCGCTAGCGTCACAGATGTGGGGTTTTGCCATCCCGTGGAAACCTAGCTAAACTGGATGAACACAGAAGACTCTCAAAAACTGCAGTGGCCCCATGCTTTTGGCAAATTTGTTCAGGTGGTCAAATTATGTTCCGATGATCCCCAGCTCTCACCCCCATCAGAAGGTACAAACCCCTTCCACAAAGTGACAGAGCCAGTGCCTAGGCTGGGACGTGATTACCCATTCAATGCCTTCTGCTAGTGCAAGGCTGGGAGTAAATGTCATCAGAGATTTCCTCAGCATGTGCTGGTAGGGAAAGAAGGAGGGAGGGAGGGAGGGAGGGAGGGAGGGAGGGAGGGAGGGAGGGAGGGAGAAGAATCAAATCAAAATAAATACAGTCAAATTGAACTGAACTGAATCTGAATCTAAGCAAATCATCTTGAATCAAATAGAATAGAAGAGTTGAGTTGCAAGGGACCTACAACAAGGATTGAGTCCAACTGCCTGACCACTGCAAGCCTGACCAAACGTAAAAGAATGTTAATACGGGTGTTGTCCAAATGCCTCTTCAACACTGGCTGGCCACGGGGCATAGGAAGCCTGTTCCAGGGGTTGAGCACCCTCTTGGTAAAGAGAGATTTCCTCATGTCAAGTCCAAGCCTCCCCTGAGGGATGCAGCTTTGAGCCATTCCCACACGTCCTGGCACTGGATCCCAGGGAGAGGAGATCAGCACCTCCCTCTCCACTTCCCCTCCTCAGGAAGCTGTAGAGAGCCATGAGGGAGGTCGCCCCTCAGCCTCCTTCTCGCCAAACTAGACAAAATCCTCAGCTGCTCCCCAGAGGACATGCCTTCCAGCCCCTTCCCCAGCTTTGGTGCCCTCCTCTGGATGCATTCAGGGACCTTAACGACCTTTGAAATCGTGGGGCCCAGGTCACGTGACTGCATCCTCCAGAGTTCAGGAATGCAATTACTACAGCTAGAGGGAATTGTTTCGGGATGTGCTATGTCAGCACGCATTTGCCACGTGGGGCCCTTTGCAAGGAGGAAAGCATGGCCTGAAAATGCACTGGCTACCAGTTTGTAAATCAAAACATAGGCTTTAGCTTACTAACGCCGTGTTGTTTGAAAGCCTTGCTCCTTAACGGTCCTGTTCTCTTCTTGTTAAAGCCCTCTGCACAGGGGACACTCCTGACAAGGGAATTCCCCTCTAGCCTCACTCTCTCTGCTGATCCACCACATTCATGTTTGGGCACATGCAAGGACCAGTTGCCTCTTCATACTGAGCTGGTATCAAAATGCTGAGATTCTTTAACTGAATAGACAGATGCTGGCAGCTTTCGGTACTCATTGCACTGGTTTTGCAAACTAATTACCAAGTGTGCGCTAGAAGACGGGTTTTCATAGTTGGTTTAATCAATTTGAAAAAAAACCCCAAACAATGACGTTCCTTTGTATCTGAACAACGTTATCAGTCATTTCACCACGGCAACATTCTCAGGTGGTTTCAGGTGGGCGTATAAAAAAGCAAAACCCTCAGTCCTTCTTGGCAGCTATCTTCCAGGCGTGTAGGGACTCTCAAAGAGAGGCAATTGCCTTTTGGTGTCGGGCAGCCACCTGGCCAGCCAACTCCTTACCCACACCAGCATGATCAGCAATGACCTTCCTCTCCCCTAAATACCTGCAGAATTCATTTCAAAACTCAGCAACGTGTCTTCACACTCCTGGAGAGTAAAGCTTATCCCTATAGACAGCCCAGTCAGCTTTCTCAGTGCCTGGCACTTTCTCCAAGGAAACTTCCAAAATGGAAGCTCAGTTCATGCCAGCTGTGGTTATTTCCTTCCCGAGGAGGCAGACATCCATCCATTTCTAAAGGGGCTACACTGACACCACCAGCTTCTCACTGACAGCCCACCCACACCATCTGTCCATTGCCCACCTGGCCAGCGGAGGGCTGGATCTACTGGCTATGACTGCATGGAGCTGGACTCCAGCAGGCTACTGATGGGTGAAAGCCTCCCTAACACATCTCTCAGGCTCCACCCTTCAGGCTTTGCTGTCATCAAATGTAGGAAAGGGAGCACTTCGTGGTCAGGACTTTTCAATTGAGATTGCAGAAAACCATTGTTCGAGAACTGCAGCTTTCCCTGACTACATCATATTCTCAATGTCGTGGCACCCCATGAACCAGAAAATGCTGTATCCTCCTCGTCATCTCTTTCTACAGACCCCATGCTCCATACCAGCTGAAGTTCTGACAGGAGAGACAGCCCCTACCTCAAGAAACCATGTGTGAAGAACTGCACTGTAGAAATAGGTAACCCAACATCAGGTGGAGCGCCATGAGTCTCTGCTCCAGTCTGGAAACATGGGAGCAGGCCGGTGTTCCTGTAGGCATGAGGAGATCACTGGGGGACTATGAGCCACCCATGTGATACAGGGAAATGCCTTCTCGCGTGTCAGGAAAGGTGTTTCCATAGGAAAGGCAAGCATCGTGCAAAGCCCTGGTGAGAACTCACCTGGACCACCATGGACGTTTCTCATTCCTCAGGTTCAAGAGAGAGAAATTCCACCCGGGGTGAAGGCAGACAAAGACTGAGCAGTTGACTGGGGACGTGGAGGGCCTGCAGGGCAGGTGACGACTCGAAGGAGCAAGGCAAAGACTGAAAAGGGCTGCCGTCACTTTCTTGGAAGTGCCACTATTTGGCACCCCTGTAAAAAATTACAAGAATAGTACCTTTGTTCCTCTTTCAGCACTCAAAATACTCAATGCTAAAGAAAAACGATATTTGCCAGGCTTTGAGATCAGATCTGAACATCTTCCCACAAAAGGAGGCAGGGAAATAACTCTCAGAAACATGAAAGTCACCAGACAGCTCTGAAAGTTGTACCCCATGGCTGAAGCGCACTTTGTACCCCATATCGACACGGCCAACTGCACAGCTTGGTTTCAGTGGGAAAAGGGATGAGAGGGTGAGAGCAGCCATGGGCTATTTTTACAGTTTGGAAGAGTCGTTGCTGACCTGGCTGTGTCTTGGGCACGGATCCAAATGCTCTAGGTCTGAAAATGAGCAGCCTTTCCACCAGACCAGTGTAACCTCTGCTGCCTTCTTTTTCAAAGGCTGTGTTATTTCCATGGCGGTCTCTTGGCACCGCCCATCCCACCCTATGGCGCTGGTTACACTTTGGCTTTCCTCCAGGCCGTGGCTGCTGAAATCACCCCCCTTGCACCCCAGGAAAAGGGTTTGTGCCCAGCCAGATCAAGGCCCTTGTCCTCCTCGCTGCCTGACCTCATGGCCGCCAGCTCTGGTGCAGAGACGGGGGAGAGGGGACAGCTAATAGGGGTGGTCTCTGGGCGGCAGGCTTGGTTTCTGCCATGGCCTGAGAGAAGAGTAACAGCGCGAGGTTTGTCCTTGGGAGCCAAGTGGCAGAGGACACATCAGGGACGGCCAGCAGCTGCGCCCAGTGCGTGGCCACCAAGGGCAGGGACGGCCCCCTGGGCCCCCCGGGCCCAGGGACTGCCTCGGGGCCAGCACCCCAAAGGCCTTCCTCCAAAGGACGCTGGGCAGATGGGTGGTGGGCGGGGCGGCGCGGGGGCGGCGGGGGGGCGGAGCCTGGTCACACCCATGTCATAGGGCCACCACCCAGCAACGCAGCAGTCACAATGCCCCGGGACAGGATAAAAGGCAGCACCGTCCAGTGCCCGCTGCCAGGGCTGGCCTGGGGGCAGCCTGAAGACATCCGAGAGGAAGTCCTTGAGAAGCCGGCAGAATTACTTGGAGGGGGCTGCGGGAGCAAGACCGGAGGAGGCTGGACGAGGCTGCTGGAGAGGAGAAGAACCAGCGAGAGCTGGAGGCACCTGAGGCTATCTGGTCTTTTCAGCCGGAGATCTGTGGCTAAAGCAAGGGAACACCTTCTTGAGGAGCACTGCAGAGCTCGCTGTCCTCATCCCCTGCAGAGCCAGTGGCAGCAGCCGTAAGAAATGGGACACGCAGGTGTTGCCAGGGGTCCCCGTGTTTTGGAGCAGGACCCACTGGTGTCCTGCCAGGCACAGAAAGGATTCTTGCCGCCAGGGCTGATCAGGCTGGGGACATCAGGCCACTCTGGGAAGCCCCTGAGATGGCTCCAGGTTGAGGGAGAACAGGCTTGGGCATCTCTTGGGAGGCGTGACCAGCCTGTGGGACGAGGAGGCAGGTCTTGCTCACAGGCTCAGGGAATAGCCGATCGCCAGCTCTGGGGTCAGGAAGGAATTTTCCCCCGGGGCAGATTGGCACCGGTCCCCGGGGGTTTTTTGCCTTCCTCTGCAGCACTGAGCATGACCACTTGTCAGGGCTCCTCTGCCCCATTTTGGCTAGGTTACTGCCTGCTGCTCATGCACCACGAAGACGGCCTCTCGTGCCCTGCAGCTGGGGGGAGGAAGGCTTTTTTTCCCCCACGGTGGGCTAGCAAGTGTCCCCGGGGGTTTTTTGCCTTCCTCTGCAGCACTGAGCACAGCCCCTTGCCAGGGCTCCGTTGGGCCATTTTGGCCAGGTGCCTGCTGCTCCTGCTCCACAAAGGTGGCCCTCGTGCCCTGCATCCGGGGGGAGGAAGCGTTTTAGACTCCCAGGGTGGGCCCCCAGTGTGGCCCCCGGGGGTTGCTTCTTTTCCTCCGTAGCATTGAGCACAGCCCCTTTTCAAGGCTCCTCTGGGCCCTTTTCGCCTGGTTCTTGCCTGCTGCTCTCGTACCTCCAAGGTGCTACTTATGCCCTGGCTCTTCTGGGCTCTCTTTCCCATTGCAAGTTTGTAGTGGGAGCCAGCTCGGCTCTTCCCTCGGCTCCATTTCCCCAGGGGTTCTTGCCTGTGCAAAACAGCCAGCGCTTGGAAGGGCTCCAGGCTTGCTGCCCCATCTGGAGCTGCCACTTTTCGGCTCTCCCTGTGTGCAATAGAAGCGTGGGACAAGCACGAGAGTGCTCTTCATGCATCACTGGCCAAGAAGTACAACGGAGCAAGTTTTGGAAGGCAAAAAGGATGCTTGTTATCAACGTGTGTCCTGCTTTGGAAAATGCCCCACGATACCACACGCTGCTGCTGCTGCTGCTGCTGCTTCTTCCTCTTTTGTGTGTGGTTGGGCCTGGTCCTCGTTCTCCAAGTTCTCACTCTCCAGGAAACAGGGACCGCTTGGCATGTATTCCTGCTGCCACTTTCTGCAGCTCTGTCACTTGCCTTTGCAAGGGATCCTGCAAAGGACTTTTTTCCAAGCTAAACTGAAGAATGCATCAGCCTGCTCCCGGCTCCATGGCCGTGTTCGCTTAATGCTTGCGAGCACTGGCTCTGAAATCGATTCAGAAAAATAACTTAAAATGATACAAAATCTAAAAATAACATCCTGCTTCCACTTATAACCTTTCTGATTTGTGTCCTTGAATGTGTTTTTGGAGCTGAAAACGCCCTGACATTTCAGGCAAATAACAGCCTCATTGCTATTTGGCTCCCGGTGAGCACCGGGAATAGAACAGAATAGGATAGAATAGTTATGCTATGTTATGCATGTGGTTCTGCATGACAAGCTGTGACCTAGGCCTGAGGGGTCCATCCAGGAGAGCAGCTCCCTGCAGGGCAGGCCCCAGGCCCATCCGTGAGAGAGGGGCAGAGGCGGTGGTTGGTTGTCCAGACCAACAGACGAGGTGTTGCACACCTGCAACATCGCTCAGGCAGGGACTGAAGGCTCCAGGCGGAGCTGAGACACCACGTCCCCTGGGCCCTTGGCAGGAGACGGTGTGGGCGGGGGTCCCAGGGGAGGCCGGTCCCGCCCGTTGAGGACCCTGAGCACCCCCAGGACCCTGGCAGAAGTAGACCTGTAGCGCTCGTATGCTCTCCTTTCCTTTAGGCATTTATGGTTGGCCACCCTGGAGAACGAGTTTTGGCCCAGATGGACCTTCACCCTGATGGAGTACTGTTGTTCTCTGACTCTTCTTTTAGCATGTTTTTTCCAAAGGAAACAGCTCAGGCATTTCTAAAAAGGAGTACAAGGAGAAAAAAAAAACAACAAACAAATCCACAGGGGAAAGAACAGGTATTGCTCACATCAAAAAGGATTGCAACCATTTAGTTCCAGAGCACTTCCTGCTTCAGACTGAGGGCTTGGTTTTTGAGCCTCGCTAGCGTCACAGATGTGGGGTTTTGCCATCCCGTGGAAACCTAGCTAAACTGGATGAACACAGAAGACTCTCAAAAACTGCAGTGGCCCCATGCTTTTGGCAAATTTGTTCAGGTGGTCAAATTATGTTCCGATGATCCCCAGCTCTCACCCCCATCAGAAGGTACAAGGCCCTTCCACAAAGTGACAGAGCCAGTGCCTAGGCTGGGACGTGATTACCCATTCAATGCCTTCTGCTAGTGCAAGGCTGGGAGTAAATGTCATCAGAGATTTCCTCAGCATGTGCTGGTAGGGAAAGAAGGAGGGAGGGAGGGAGGGAGGGAGAAGAATCAAATCAAAATAAATACAGTCAAATTGAACTGAACTGAATCTGAATCTAAGCAAATCATCTTGAATCAAATAGAATAGAAGAGTTGAGTTGCAAGGGACCTACAACAAGGATTGAGTCCAACTGCCTGACCACTGCAAGCCTGACCAAACGTAAAAGAATGTTAATACGGGTGTTGTCCAAATGCCTCTTCAACACTGGCTGGCCACGGGGCATAGGAAGCCTGTTCCAGGGGTTGAGCACCCTCTTGGTAAAGAGAGATTTCCTCATGTCAAGTCCAAGCCTCCCCTGAGGGATGCAGCTTTGAGCCATTCCCACACGTCCTGGCACTGGATCCCAGGGAGAGGAGATCAGCACCTCCCTCTCCACTTCCCCTCCTCAGGAAGCTGTAGAGAGCCATGAGGGAGGTCGCCCCTCAGCCTCCTTCTCGCCAAACTAGACCAACTCCTCAGCTGCTCCCCAGAGGACATGCCTTCCAGCCCCTTCCCCAGCTTTGGTGCCCTCCTCTGGATGCATTCAGGGACCTTAACGACCTTTGAAATCGTGGGGCCCAGGTCACGTGACTGCATCCTCCAGAGTTCAGGAATGCAATTACTACAGCTAGAGGTAATTGTTTCGGGATGTGCTATGTCAGCACGCATTTGCCACGTGGGGCCCTTTGCAAGGAGGAAAGCATGGCCTGAAAATGCACTGGCTACCAGTTTGTAAATCAAAACATAGGCTTTAGCTTACTAACGCCGTGTTGTTTGAAAGCCTTGCTCCTTAGCGGTCCTGTTCTCTTCTTGTTAAAGCCCTCTGCACAGGGGACACTCCTGACAAGGGAATTCCCCTCTAGCCTCACTCTCTCTGCTGATCCACCACATTCATGTTTGGGCACATGCAAGGACCAGTTGCCTCTTCATACTGAGCTGGTATCAAAATGCTGAGATTCTTTAACTGAATAGACAGATGCTGGCAGCTTTCGGTACTCATTGCACTGGTTTTGCAAACTAATTACCAAGTGTGCGCTAGAAGACTGGTTTTCATAGTTGGTTTAATCAATTTGAAAAAAAACCCCAAACAATGACGTTCCTTTGTATCTGAACAACGTTATCAGTCATTTCACCACGGCAACATTCTCAGGTGGTTTCAGGTGGGCGTATAAAAAAGCAAAACCCTCAGTCCTTCTTGGCAGCTATCTTCCAGGCGTGTAGGGACTCTCAAAGAGAGGCAATTGCCTTTTGGTGTCGGGCAGCCACCTGGCCAGCCAACTCCTTACCCACACCAGCATGATCAGCAATGACCTTCCTCTCCCCTAAATACCTGCAGAATTCATTTCAAAACTCAGCAACGTGTCTTCACACTCCTGGAGAGTAAAGCTTATCCCTATAGACAGCCCAGTCAGCTTTCTCAGTGCCTGGCACTTTCTCCAAGGAAACTTCCAAAATGGAAGCTCAGTTCATGCCAGCTGTGGTTATTTCCTTCCCGAGGAGGCAGGCAGACATCCATTTCTAAAGGGGCTACACTGACACCACCAGCTTCTCACTGACAGCCCACCCACACCATCTGTCCATTGCCCACCTGGCCAGCAGAGGGCTGGATCTACTGGCTATGACTGCATGGAGCTGGACTCCAGCAGGCTACTGATGGGTGAAAGCCTCCCTAACACATCTCTCAGGCTCCACCCTTCAGGCTTTGCTGTCATCAAATGTAGGAAAGGGAGCACTTCGTGGTCAGGACTTTTCAATTGAGATTGCAGAAAACCATTGTTCGAGAACTGCAGCTTTCCCTGACTACATCATATTCTCAATGTCGTGGCACCCCATGAACCAGAAAATGCTGTATCCTCCTCGTCATCTCTTTCTACAGACCCCATGCTCCATACCAGCTGAAGCTCTGACAGGAGAGACAGCCCCTACCTCAAGAAACCATGTGTGAAGAACTGCACTGTAGAAATAGGTAACCCAACATCAGGTGGAGCGCCATGAGTCTCTGCTCCAGTCTGGAAACATGGGAGCAGGCCGGTGTTCCTGTAGGCATGAGGAGATCACTGGGGGACTATGAGCCACCCATGTGATACAGGGAAATGCCTTCTCGCGTGTCAGGAAAGGTGTTTCCATAGGAAAGGCAAGCATTGTGCAAAGCCCTGGTGAGAACTCACCTGGACCACCATGGACGTTTCTCATTCCTCAGGTTCAAGAGAGAGAAATTCCACCCGGGGTGAAGGCAGACAAAGACTGAGCAGTTGACTGGGGACGTGGAGGGCCTGCAGGGCAGGTGACGACTCGAAGGAGCAAGGCAAAGACTGAAAAGGGCTGCCGTCACTTTCTTGGAAGTGCCACTATTTGGCACCCCTGTAAAAAATTACAAGAATAGTACCTTTGTTCCTCTTTCAGCACTCAAAATACTCAATGCTAAAGAAAAACGATATTTGCCAGGCTTTGAGATCAGATCTGAACATCTTCCCACAAAAGGAGGCAGGGAAATAACTCTCAGAAACATGAAAGTCACCAGACAGCTCTGAAAGTTGTACCCCATGGCTGAAGCGCACTTTGTACCCCATATCGACACGGCCAACTGCACAGCTTGGTTTCAGTGGGAAAAGGGATGAGAGGGTGAGAGCAGCCATGGGCTATTTTTACAGTTTGGAAGAGTCGTTGCTGACCTGGCTGTGTCTTGGGCACGGATCCAAATGCTCTAGGTCTGAAAATGAGCAGCCTTTCCACCAGACCAGTGTAACCTCTGCTGCCTTCTTTTTCAAAGGCTGTGTTATTTCCATGGCGGTCTCTTGGCACCGCCCATCCCACCCTATGGCGCTGGTTACACTTTGGCTTTCCTCCAGGCCGTGGCTGCTGAAATCACCCCCCTTGCACCCCAGGAAAAGGGTTTGTGCCCAGCCAGATCAAGGCCCTTGTCCTCCTCGCTGCCTGACCTCATGGCCGCCAGCTCTGGTGCAGAGACGGGGGAGAGGGGAGAGCTAATAGGGGTGGTCTCTGGGCGGCAGGCTTGGTTTCTGCCATGGCCTGAGAGAAGAGTAACAGCGCGAGGTTTGTCCTTGGGAGCCAAGTGGCAGAGGACACATCAGGGACGGCCAGCAGCTGCGCCCAGTGCGTGGCCACCAAGGGCAGGGACGGCCCCCTGGGCCCCCCGGGCCCAGGGACTGCCTCGGGGCCAGCACCCCAAAGGCCTTCCTCCAAAGGACGCTGGGCAGATGGGTGGTGGGCGGGGCGGCGCGGGGGCGGCGGGGGGGCGGAGCCTGGTCACACCCATGTCATAGGGCCACCACCCAGCAACGCAGCAGTCACAATGCCCCGGGACAGGATAAAAGGCAGCACCGTCCAGTGCCCGCTGCCAGGGCTGGCCTGGGGGCAGCCTGAAGACATCCGAGAGGAAGTCCTTGAGAAGCCGGCAGAATTACTTGGAGGGGGCTGCGGGAGCAAGACCGGAGGAGGCTGGACGAGGCTGCTGGAGAGGAGAAGAACCAGCGAGAGCTGGAGGCACCTGAGGCTCTCTGGTCTTTTCAGCCGGAGATCTGTGGCTAAAGCAAGGGAACACCTTCTTGAGGAGCACTGCAGAGCTCGCTGTCCTCATCCCCTGCAGAGCCAGTGGCAGCAGCCGTAAGAAATGGGACACGCAGGTGTTGCCAGGGGTCCCCGTGTTTTGGAGCAGGACCCACTGGTGTCCTGCCAGGCACAGAAAGGATTCTTGCCGCCAGGGCTGATCAGGCTGGGGACATCAGGCCACTCTGGGAAGCCCCTGAGATGGCTCCAGGTTGAGGGAGAACAGGCTTGGGCATCTCTTGGGAGGCGTGACCAGCCTGTGGGACGAGGAGGCAGGTCTTGCTCACAGGCTCAGGGAATAGCCGATCGCCAGCTCTGGGGTCAGGAAGGAATTTTCCCCCGGGGCAGATTGGCACCGGTCCCCGGGGGTTTTTTGCCTTCCTCTGCAGCACTGAGCATGACCACTTGTCAGGGCTCCTCTGCCCCATTTTGGCTAGGTTACTGCCTGCTGCTCATGCACCACGAAGACGGCCTCTCGTGCCCTGCAGCTGGGGGGAGGAAGGCTTTTTTTCCCCCACGGTGGGCTAGCAAGTGTCCCCGGGGGTTTTTTGCCTTCCTCTGCAGCACTGAGCACAGCCCCTTGCCAGGGCTCCGTTGGGCCATTTTGGCCAGGTGCCTGCTGCTCCTGCTCCACAAAGGTGGCCCTCGTGCCCCGCATCCGGGGGGAGGAAGCGTTTTAGACTCCCAGGGTGGGCCCCCAGTGTGGCCCCCGGGGGTTGCTTCTTTTCCTCCGTAGCATTGAGCACAGCCCCTTTTCAAGGCTCCTCTGGGCCCTTTTCGCCTGGTTCTTGCCTGCTGCTCTTGTACCTCCAAGGTGCTACTTATGCCCTGGCTCTTCTGGGCTCTCTTTCCCATTGCAAGTTTGTAGTGGGAGCCAGCTCGGCTCTTCCCTCGGCTCCATTTCCCCAGGGGTTCTTGCCTGTGCAAAACAGCCAGCGCTTGGAAGGGCTCCAGGCTTGCTGCCCCATCTGGAGCTGCCACTTTTCGGCTCTCCCTGTGTGCAATAGAAGCGTGGGACAAGCACGAGAGTGCTCTTCATGCATCACTGGCCAAGAAGTACAACGGAGCAAGTTTTGGAAGGCAAAAAGGATGCTTGTTATCAACGTGTGTCCTGCTTTGGAAAATGCCCCACGATACCACACGCTGCTGCTGCTGCTGCTGCTGCTTCTTCCTCTTTTGTGTGTGGTTGGGCCTGGTCCTCGTTCTCCAAGTTCTCACTCTCCAGGAAACAGGGACCGCTTGGCATGTATTCCTGCTGCCACTTTCTGCAGCTCTGTCACTTGCCTTTGCAAGGGATCCTGCAAAGGACTTTTTTCCAAGCTAAACTGAAGAATGCATCAGCCTGCTCCCGGCTCCATGGCCGTGTTCGCTTAATGCTTGCGAGCACTGGCTCTGAAATCGATTCAGAAAAATAACTTAAAATGATACAAAATCTAAAAATAACATCCTGCTTCCACTTATAACCTTTCTGATTTGTGTCCTTGAATGTGTTTTTGGAGCTGAAAACGCCCTGACATTTCAGGCAAAGAACAGCCTCATTGCTATTTGGCTCCCGGTGAGCACCGGGAATAGAACAGAATAGGATAGAATAGTTATGCTATGTTATGCATGTGGTTCTGCATGACAAGCTGTGACCTAGGCCTGAGGGGTCCATCCAGGAGAGCAGCTCCCTGCAGGGCAGGCCCCAGGCCCATCCGTGAGAGAGGGGCAGAGGCGGTGGTTGGTTGTCCAGACCAACAGACGAGGTGTTGCACACCTGCAACATCGCTCAGGCAGGGACAGAAGGCTCCAGGCGGAGCTGAGACACCACGTCCCCTGGGCCCTTGGCAGGAGACGGTGTGGGCGGGGGTCCCAGGGGAGGCCGGTCCCGCCCGTTGAGGACCCTGAGCACCCCCAGGACCCTGGCAGAAGTACACCTGTAGCGCTCGTATGCTCTCCTTTCCTTTAGGCATTTATGGTTGGCCACCCTGGAGAACGAGTTTTGGCCCAGATGGACCTTCACCCTGATGGAGTACTGTTGTTCTCTGACTCTTCTTTTAGCATGTTTTTTCCAAAGGAAACAGCTCAGGCATTTCTAAAAAGGAGTACAAGGAGAAAAAAAAAAACAACAAACAAATCCACAGGGGAAAGAACAGGTATTGCTCACATCAAAAAGGATTGCAACCATTTAGTTCCAGAGCACTTCCTGCTTCAGACTGAGGGCTTGGTTTTTGAGCCTCGCTAGCGTCACAGATGTGGGGTTTTGCCATCCCGTGGAAACCTAGCTAAACTGGATGAACACAGAAGACTCTCAAAAACTGCAGTGGCCCCATGCTTTTGGCAAATTTGTTCAGGTGGTCAAATTATGTTCCGATGATCCCCAGCTCTCACCCCCATCAGAAGGTACAAACCCCTTCCACAAAGTGACAGAGCCAGTGCCTAGGCTGGGACGTGATTACCCATTCAATGCCTTCTGCTAGTGCAAGGCTGGGAGTAAATGTCATCAGAGATTTCCTCAGCATGTGCTGGTAGGGAAAGAAGGAGGGAGGGAGGGAGGGAGGGAGGGAGGGAGGGAGGGAGGGAGGGAGGGAGGGAGAAGAATCAAATCAAAATAAATACAGTCAAATTGAACTGAACTGAATCTGAATCTAAGCAAATCATCTTGAATCAAATAGAATAGAAGAGTTGAGTTGCAAGGGACCTACAACAAGGATTGAGTCCAACTGCCTGACCACTGCAAGCCTGACCAAACGTAAAAGAATGTTAATACGGGTGTTGTCCAAATGCCTCTTCAACACTGGCTGGCCACGGGGCATAGGAAGCCTGTTCCAGGGGTTGAGCACCCTCTTGGTAAAGAGAGATTTCCTCATGTCAAGTCCAAGCCTCCCCTGAGGGATGCAGCTTTGAGCCATTCCCACACGTCCTGGCACTGGATCCCAGGGAGAGGAGATCAGCACCTCCCTCTCCACTTCCCCTCCTCAGGAAGCTGTAGAGAGCCATGAGGTCGCCCGCCCCTCAGCCTCCTTCTCGCCAAACTAGACCAACTCCTCAGCTGCTCCCCAGAGGACATGCCTTCCAGCCCCTTCCCCAGCTTTGGTGCCCTCCTCTGGATGCATTCAGGGACCTTAACGACCTTTGAAATCGTGGGGCCCAGGTCACGTGACTGCATCCTCCAGAGTTCGGGAATGCAATTACTACAGCTAGAGGTAATTGTTTCGGGATGTGCTATGTCAGCACGCATTTGCCACGTGGGGCCCTTTGCAAGGAGGAAAGCATGGCCTGAAAATGCACTGGCTACCAGTTTGTAAATCAAAACATAGGCTTTAGCTTACTAACGCCGTGTTGTTTGAAAGCCTTGCTCCTTAGCGGTCCTGTTCTCTTCTTGTTAAAGCCCTCTGCACAGGGGACACTCCTGACAAGGGAATTCCCCTCTAGCCTCACTCTCTCTGCTGATCCACCACATTCATGTTTGGGCACATGCAAGGACCAGTTGCCTCTTCATACTGAGCTGGTATCAAAATGCTGAGATTCTTTAACTGAATAGACAGATGCTGGCAGCTTTCGGTACTCATTGCACTGGTTTTGCAAACTAATTACCAAGTGTGCGCTAGAAGACGGGTTTTCATAGTTGGTTTAATCAATTTGAAAAAAAACCCCAAACAATGACGTTCCTTTGTATCTGAACAACGTTATCAGTCATTTCACCACGGCAACATTCTCAGGTGGTTTCAGGTGGGCGTATAAAAAAGCAAAACCCTCAGTCCTTCTTGGCAGCTATCTTCCAGGCGTGTAGGGACTCTCAAAGAGAGGCAATTGCCTTTTGGTGTCGGGCAGCCACCTGGCCAGCCAACTCCTTACCCACACCAGCATGATCAGCAATGACCTTCCTCTCCCCTAAATACCTGCAGAATTCATTTCAAAACTCAGCAACGTGTCTTCACACTCCTGGAGAGTAAAGCTTATCCCTATAGACAGCCCAGTCAGCTTTCTCAGTGCCTGGCACTTTCTCCAAGGAAACTTCCAAAATGGAAGCTCAGTTCATGCCAGCTGTGGTTATTTCCTTCCCGAGGAGGCAGGCAGACATCCATTTCTAAAGGGGCTACACTGACACCACCAGCTTCTCACTGACAGCCCACCCACACCATCTGTCCATTGCCCACCTGGCCAGCGGAGGGCTGGATCTACTGGCTATGACTGCATGGAGCTGGACTCCAGCAGGCTACTGATGGGTGAAAGCCTCCCTAACACATCTCTCAGGCTCCACCCTTCAGGCTTTGCTGTCATCAAATGTAGGAAAGGGAGCACTTCGTGGTCAGGACTTTTCAACTGAGATTGCAGAAAACCATTGTTCGAGAACTGCAGCTTTCCCTGACTACATCATATTCTCAATGTCGTGGCACCCCATGAACCAGAAAATGCTGTATCCTCCTCGTCATCTCTTTCTACAGACCCCATGCTCCATACCAGCTGAAGCTCTGACAGGAGAGACAGCCCCTACCTCAAGAAACCATGTGTGAAGAACTGCACTGTAGAAATAGGTAACCCAACATCAGGTGGAGCGCCATGAGTCTCTGCTCCAGTCTGGAAACATGGGAGCAGGCCGGTGTTCCTGTAGGCATGAGGAGATCACTGGGGGACTATGAGCCACCCATGTGATACAGGGAAATGCCTTCTCGCGTGTCAGGAAAGGTGTTTCCATAGGAAAGGCAAGCATTGTGCAAAGCCCTGGTGAGAACTCACCTGGACCACCATGGACGTTTCTCATTCCTCAGGTTCAAGAGAGAGAAATTCCACCCGGGGTGAAGGCAGACAAAGACTGAGCAGTTGACTGGGGACGTGGAGGGCCTGCAGGGCAGGTGACGACTCGAAGGAGCAAGGCAAAGACTGAAAAGGGCTGCCGTCACTTTCTTGGAAGTGCCACTATTTGGCACCCCTGTAAAAAATTACAAGAATAGTACCTTTGTTCCTCTTTCAGCACTCAAAATACTCAATGCTAAAGAAAAACGATATTTGCCAGGCTTTGAGATCAGATCTGAACATCTTCCCACAAAAGGAGGCAGGGAAATAACTCTCAGAAACATGAAAGTCACCAGACAGCTCTGAAAGTTGTACCCCATGGCTGAAGCGCACTTTGTACCCCATATCGACACGGCCAACTGCACAGCTTGGTTTCAGTGGGAAAAGGGATGAGAGGGTGAGAGCAGCCATGGGCTATTTTTACAGTTTGGAAGAGTCGTTGCTGACCTGGCTGTGTCTTGGGCACGGATCCAAATGCTCTAGGTCTGAAAATGAGCAGCCTTTCCACCAGACCAGTGTAACCTCTGCTGCCTTCTTTTTCAAAGGCTGTGTTATTTCCATGGCGGTCTCTTGGCACCGCCCATCCCACCCTATGGCGCTGGTTACACTTTGGCTTTCCTCCAGGCCGTGGCTGCTGAAATCACCCCCCTTGCACCCCAGGAAAAGGGTTTGTGCCCAGCCAGATCAAGGCCCTTGTCCTCCTCGCTGCCTGACCTCATGGCCGCCAGCTCTGGTGCAGAGACGGGGGAGAGGGGACAGCTAATAGGGGTGGTCTCTGGGCGGCAGGCTTGGTTTCTGCCATGGCCTGAGAGAAGAGTAACAGCGCGAGGTTTGTCCTTGGGAGCCAAGTGGCAGAGGACACATCAGGGACGGCCAGCAGCTGCGCCCAGTGCGTGGCCACCAAGGGCAGGGACGGCCCCCTGGGCCCCCCGGGCCCAGGGACTGCCTCGGGGCCAGCACCCCAAAGGCCTTCCTCCAAAGGACGCTGGGCAGATGGGTGGTGGGCGGGGCGGCGCGGGGGCGGCGGGGGGGCGGAGCCTGGTCACACCCATGTCATAGGGCCACCACCCAGCAACGCAGCAGTCACAATGCCCCGGGACAGGATAAAAGGCAGCACCGTCCAGTGCCCGCTGCCAGGGCTGGCCTGGGGGCAGCCTGAAGACATCCGAGAGGAAGTCCTTGAGAAGCCGGCAGAATTACTTGGAGGGGGCTGCGGGAGCAAGACCGGAGGAGGCTGGACGAGGCTGCTGGAGAGGAGAAGAACCAGCAAGAGCTGGAGGCACCTGAGGCTATCTGGTCTTTTCAGCCGGAGATCTGTGGCTAAAGCAAGGGAACACCTTCTTGAGGAGCACTGCAGAGCTCGCTGTCCTCATCCCCTGCAGAGCCAGTGGCAGCAGCCGTAAGAAATGGGACACGCAGGTGTTGCCAGGGGTCCCCGTGTTTTGGAGCAGGACCCACTGGTGTCCTGCCAGGCACAGAAAGGATTCTTGCCGCCAGGGCTGATCAGGCTGGGGACATCAGGCCACTCTGGGAAGCCCCTGAGATGGCTCCAGGTTGAGGGAGAACAGGCTTGGGCATCTCTTGGGAGGCGTGACCAGCCTGTGGGACGAGGAGGCAGGTCTTGCTCACAGGCTCAGGGAATAGCCGATCGCCAGCTCTGGGGTCAGGAAGGAATTTTCCCCCGGGGCAGATTGGCACCGGTCCCCGGGGGTTTTTTGCCTTCCTCTGCAGCACTGAGCATGACCACTTGTCAGGGCTCCTCTGCCCCATTTTGGCTAGGTTACTGCCTGCTGCTCATGCACCACGAAGACGGCCTCTCGTGCCCTGCAGCTGGGGGGAGGAAGGCTTTTTTTCCCCCACGGTGGGCTAGCAAGTGTCCCCGGGGGTTTTTTGCCTTCCTCTGCAGCACTGAGCACAGCCCCTTGCCAGGGCTCCGTTGGGCCATTTTGGCCAGGTGCCTGCTGCTCCTGCTCCACAAAGGTGGCCCTCGTGCCCTGCATCCGGGGGGAGGAAGCGTTTTAGACTCCCAGGGTGGGCCCCCAGTGTGGCCCCCGGGGGTTGCTTCTTTTCCTCCGTAGCATTGAGCACAGCCCCTTTTCAAGGCTCCTCTGGGCCCTTTTCGCCTGGTTCTTGCCTGCTGCTCTTGTACCTCCAAGGTGCTACTTATGCCCTGGCTCTTCTGGGCTCTCTTTCCCATTGCAAGTTTGTAGTGGGAGCCAGCTCGGCTCTTCCCTCGGCTCCATTTCCCCAGGGGTTCTTGCCTGTGCAAAACAGCCAGCGCTTGGAAGGGCTCCAGGCTTGCTGCCCCATCTGGAGCTGCCACTTTTCGGCTCTCCCTGTGTGCAATAGAAGCGTGGGACAAGCACGAGAGTGCTCTTCATGCATCACTGGCCAAGAAGTACAACGGAGCAAGTTTTGGAAGGCAAAAAGGATGCTTGTTATCAACGTGTGTCCTGCTTTGGAAAATGCCCCACGATACCACACGCTGCTGCTGCTGCTGCTGCTGCTTCTTCCTCTTTTGTGTGTGGTTGGGCCTGGTCCTCGTTCTCCAAGTTCTCACTCTCCAGGAAACAGGGACCGCTTGGCATGTATTCCTGCTGCCACTTTCTGCAGCTCTGTCACTTGCCTTTGCAAGGGATCCTGCAAAGGACTTTTTTCCAAGCTAAACTGAAGAATGCATCAGCCTCCTCCCGGCTCCATGGCCGTGTTCGGTTAATGCTTGCGAGCACTGGCTCTGAAATCGATTCAGAAAAATAACTTAAAATGATACAAAATTAAAAATAACATCCTGCTTCCACTTATAACCTTTCTGATTTGTGTCCTTGAATGTGTTTTTGGAGCTGCAAACGCCCTGACATTTCAGGCAAAGAACAGCCTCATTGCTATTTGGCTCCCGGTGAGCACCGGGAATAGAACAGAATAGGATAGAATAGTTATGCTATGTTATGCATGTGGTTCTGCATGACAAGCTGTGACCTAGGCCTGAGGGGTCCATCCAGGAGAGCAGCTCCCTGCAGGGCAGGCCCCAGGCCCATCCGTGAGAGAGGGGCAGAGGCGGTGGTTGGTTGTCCAGACCAACAGACGAGGTGTTGCACACCTGCAACATCGCTCAGGCAGGGACAGAAGGCTCCAGGCGGAGCTGAGACACCACGTCCCCTGGGCCCTTGGCAGGAGACGGTGTGGGCGGGGGTCCCAGGGGAGGCCGGTCCCGCCCGTTGAGGACCCTGAGCACCCCCAGGACCCTGGCAGAAGTACACCTGTAGCGCTCCTATGCTCTCCTTTCCTTTAGGCATTTATGGTTGGCCACCCTGGAGAACGAGTTTTGGCCCAGATGGACCTTCACCCTGATGGAGTACTGTTGTTCTCTGACTCTTCTTTTAGCATGTTTTTTCCAAAGGAAACAGCTCAGGCATTTCTAAAAAGGAGTACAAGGAGAAAAAAAAAAACAACAAACAAATCCACAGGGGAAAGAACAGGTATTGCTCACATCAAAAAGGATTGCAACCATTTAGTTCCAGAGCACTTCCTGCTTCAGACTGAGGGCTTGGTTTTTGAGCCTCGCTAGCGTCACAGATGTGGGGTTTTGCCATCCCGTGGAAACCTAGCTAAACTGGATGAACACAGAAGACTCTCAAAAACTGCAGTGGCCCCATGCTTTTGGCAAATTTGTTCAGGTGGTCAAATTATGTTCCGATGATCCCCAGCTCTCACCCCCATCAGAAGGTACAAACCCCTTCCACAAAGTGACAGAGCCAGTGCCTAGGCTGGGACGTGATTACCCATTCAATGCCTTCTGCTAGTGCAAGGCTGGGAGTAAATGTCATCAGAGATTTCCTCAGCATGTGCTGGTAGGGAAAGAAGGAGGGAGGGAGGGAGGGAGGGAGGGAGGGAGGGAGGGAGGGAGGGAGGGAGGGAGGGAGGGAGGGAGGGAGGGAGGGAGGGAGGGAGGGAGGGAGAAGAATCAAATCAAAATAAATACAGTCAAATTGAACTGAACTGAATCTGAATCTAAGCAAATCATCTTGAATCAAATAGAATAGAAGAGTTGAGTTGCAAGGGACCTACAACAAGGATTGAGTCCAACTGCCTGACCACTGCAAGCCTGACCAAACGTAAAAGAATGTTAATACGGGTGTTGTCCAAATGCCTCTTCAACACTGGCTGGCCACGGGGCATAGGAAGCCTGTTCCAGGGGTTGAGCACCCTCTTGGTAAAGAGAGATTTCCTCATGTCAAGTCCAAGCCTCCCCTGAGGGATGCAGCTTTGAGCCATTCCCACACGTCCTGGCACTGGATCCCAGGGAGAGGAGATCAGCACCTCCCTCTCCACTTCCCCTCCTCAGGAAGCTGTAGAGAGCCATGAGGTCGCCCGCCCCTCAGCCTCCTTCTCGCCAAACTAGACCAACTCCTCAGCTGCTCCCCAGAGGACATGCCTTCCAGCCCCTTCCCCAGCTTTGGTGCCCTCCTCTGGATGCATTCAGGGACCTTAACGACCTTTGAAATCGTGGGGCCCAGGTCACGTGACTGCATCCTCCAGAGTTCGGGAATGCAATTACTACAGCTAGAGGGAATTGTTTCGGGATGTGCTATGTCAGCACGCATTTGCCACGTGGGGCCCTTTGCAAGGAGGAAAGCATGGCCTGAAAATGCACTGGCTACCAGTTTGTAAATCAAAACATAGGCTTTAGCTTACTAACGCCGTGTTGTTTGAAAGCCTTGCTCCTTAGCGGTCCTGTTCTCTTCTTGTTAAAGCCCTCTGCACAGGGGACACTCCTGACAAGGGAATTCCCCTCTAGCCTCACTCTCTCTGCTGATCCACCACATTCATGTTTGGGCACATGCAAGGACCAGTTGCCTCTTCATACTGAGCTGGTATCAAAATGCTGAGATTCTTTAACTGAATAGACAGATGCTGGCAGCTTTCGGTACTCATTGCACTGGTTTTGCAAACTAATTACCAAGTGTGCGCTAGAAGACGGGTTTTCATAGTTGGTTTAATCAATTTGAAAAAAAACCCCAAACAATGACGTTCCTTTGTATCTGAACAACGTTATCAGTCATTTCACCACGGCAACATTCTCAGGTGGTTTCAGGTGGGCGTATAAAAAAGCAAAACCCTCAGTCCTTCTTGGCAGCTATCTTCCAGGCGTGTAGGGACTCTCAAAGAGAGGCAATTGCCTTTTGGTGTCGGGCAGCCACCTGGCCAGCCAACTCCTTACCCACACCAGCATGATCAGCAATGACCTTCCTCTCCCCTAAATACCTGCAGAATTCATTTCAAAACTCAGCAACGTGTCTTCACACTCCTGGAGAGTAAAGCTTATCCCTATAGACAGCCCAGTCAGCTTTCTCAGTGCCTGGCACTTTCTCCAAGGAAACTTCCAAAATGGAAGCTCAGTTCATGCCAGCTGTGGTTATTTCCTTCCCGAGGAGGCAGGCAGACATCCATTTCTAAAGGGGCTACACTGACACCACCAGCTTCTCACTGACAGCCCACCCACACCATCTGTCCATTGCCCACCTGGCCAGCGGAGGGCTGGATCTACTGGCTATGACTGCATGGAGCTGGACTCCAGCAGGCTACTGATGGGTGAAAGCCTCCCTAACACATCTCTCAGGCTCCACCCTTCAGGCTTTGCTGTCATCAAATGTAGGAAAGGGAGCACTTCGTGGTCAGGACTTTTCAACTGAGATTGCAGAAAACCATTGTTCGAGAACTGCAGCTTTCCCTGACTACATCATATTCTCAATGTCGTGGCACCCCATGAACCAGAAAATGCTGTATCCTCCTCGTCATCTCTTTCTACAGACCCCATGCTCCATACCAGCTGAAGCTCTGACAGGAGAGACAGCCCCTACCTCAAGAAACCATGTGTGAAGAACTGCACTGTAGAAATAGGTAACCCAACATCAGGTGGAGCGCCATGAGTCTCTGCTCCAGTCTGGAAACATGGGAGCAGGCCGGTGTTCCTGTAGGCATGAGGAGATCACTGGGGGACTATGAGCCACCCATGTGATACAGGGAAATGCCTTCTCGCGTGTCAGGAAAGGTGTTTCCATAGGAAAGGCAAGCATTGTGCAAAGCCCTGGTGAGAACTCACCTGGACCACCATGGACGTTTCTCATTCCTCAGGTTCAAGAGAGAGAAATTCCACCCGGGGTGAAGGCAGACAAAGACTGAGCAGTTGACTGGGGACGTGGAGGGCCTGCAGGGCAGGTGACGACTCGAAGGAGCAAGGCAAAGACTGAAAAGGGCTGCCGTCACTTTCTTGGAAGTGCCACTATTTGGCACCCCTGTAAAAAATTACAAGAATAGTACCTTTGTTCCTCTTTCAGCACTCAAAATACTCAATGCTAAAGAAAAACGATATTTGCCAGGCTTTGAGATCAGATCTGAACATCTTCCCACAAAAGGAGGCAGGGAAATAACTCTCAGAAACATGAAAGTCACCAGACAGCTCTGAAAGTTGTACCCCATGGCTGAAGCGCACTTTGTACCCCATATCGACACGGCCAACTGCACAGCTTGGTTTCAGTGGGAAAAGGGATGAGAGGGTGAGAGCAGCCATGGGCTATTTTTACAGTTTGGAAGAGTCGTTGCTGACCTGGCTGTGTCTTGGGCACGGATCCAAATGCTCTAGGTCTGAAAATGAGCAGCCTTTCCACCAGACCAGTGTAACCTCTGCTGCCTTCTTTTTCAAAGGCTGTGTTATTTCCATGGCGGTCTCTTGGCACCGCCCATCCCACCCTATGGCGCTGGTTACACTTTGGCTTTCCTCCAGGCCGTGGCTGCTGAAATCACCCCCCTTGCACCCCAGGAAAAGGGTTTGTGCCCAGCCAGATCAAGGCCCTTGTCCTCCTCGCTGCCTGACCTCATGGCCGCCAGCTCTGGTGCAGAGACGGGGGAGAGGGGACAGCTAATAGGGGTGGTCTCTGGGCGGCAGGCTTGGTTTCTGCCATGGCCTGAGAGAAGAGTAACAGCGCGAGGTTTGTCCTTGGGAGCCAAGTGGCAGAGGACACATCAGGGACGGCCAGCAGCTGCGCCCAGTGCGTGGCCACCAAGGGCAGGGACGGCCCCCTGGGCCCCCCGGGCACAGGGACTGCCTCGGGGCCAGCACCCCAAAGGCCTTCCTCCAAAGGACGCTGGGCAGATGGGTGGTGGGCGGGGCGGCGCGGGGGCGGCGGGGGGGCGGAGCCTGGTCACACCCATGTCATAGGGCCACCACCCAGCAACGCAGCAGTCACAATGCCCCGGGACAGGATAAAAGGCAGCACCGTCCAGTGCCCGCTGCCAGGGCTGGCCTGGGGGCAGCCTGAAGACATCCGAGAGGAAGTCCTTGAGAAGCCGGCAGAATTACTTGGAGGGGGCTGCGGGAGCAAGACCGGAGGAGGCTGGACGAGGCTGCTGGAGAGGAGAAGAACCAGCGAGAGCTGGAGGCACCTGAGGCTATCTGGTCTTTTCAGCCGGAGATCTGTGGCTAAAGCAAGGGAACACCTTCTTGAGGAGCACTGCAGAGCTCGCTGTCCTCATCCCCTGCAGAGCCAGTGGCAGCAGCCGTAAGAAATGGGACACGCAGGTGTTGCCAGGAGTCCCCGTGTTTTGGAGCAGGACCCACTGGTGTCCTGCCAGGCACAGAAAGGATTCTTGCCGCCAGGGCTGATCAGGCTGGGGACATCAGGCCACTCTGGGAAGCCCCTGAGATGGCTCCAGGTTGAGGGAGAACAGGCTTGGGCATCTCTTGGGAGGCGTGACCAGCCTGTGGGACGAGGAGGCAGGTCTTGCTCACAGGCTCAGGGAATAGCCGATCGCCAGCTCTGGGGTCAGGAAGGAATTTTCCCCCGGGGCAGATTGGCACCGGTCCCCGGGGGTTTTTTGCCTTCCTCTGCAGCACTGAGCATGACCACTTGTCAGGGCTCCTCTGCCCCATTTTGGCTAGGTTACTGCCTGCTGCTCATGCACCACGAAGACGGCCTCTCGTGCCCTGCAGCTGGGGGGAGGAAGGCTTTTTTTCCCCCACGGTGGGCTAGCAAGTGTCCCCGGGGGTTTTTTGCCTTCCTCTGCAGCACTGAGCACAGCCCCTTGCCAGGGCTCCGTTGGGCCATTTTGGCCAGGTGCCTGCTGCTCCTGCTCCACAAAGGTGGCCCTCGTGCCCTGCATCCGGGGGGAGGAAGCGTTTTAGACTCCCAGGGTGGGCCCCCAGTGTGGCCCCCGGGGGTTGCTTCTTTTCCTCCGTAGCATTGAGCACAGCCCCTTTTCAAGGCTCCTCTGGGCCCTTTTCGCCTGGTTCTTGCCTGCTGCTCTCGTACCTCCAAGGTGCTACTTATGCCCTGGCTCTTCTGGGCTCTCTTTCCCATTGCAAGTTTGTAGTGGGAGCCAGCTCGGCTCTTCCCTCGGCTCCATTTCCCCAGGGGTTCTTGCCTGTGCAAAACAGCCAGCGCTTGGAAGGGCTCCAGGCTTGCTGCCCCATCTGGAGCTGCCACTTTTCGGCTCTCCCTGTGTGCAATAGAAGCGTGGGACAAGCACGAGAGTGCTCTTCATGCATCACTGGCCAAGAAGTACAACGGAGCAAGTTTTGGAAGGCAAAAAGGATGCTTGTTATCAACGTGTGTCCTGCTTTGGAAAATGCCCCACGATACCACACGCTGCTGCTGCTGCTGCTGCTGCTTCTTCCTCTTTTGTGTGTGGTTGGGCCTGGTCCTCGTTCTCCAAGTTCTCACTCTCCAGGAAACAGGGACCGCTTGGCATGTATTCCTGCTGCCACTTTCTGCAGCTCTGTCACTTGCCTTTGCAAGGGATCCTGCAAAGGACTTTTTTCCAAGCTAAACTGAAGAATGCATCAGCCTGCTCCCGGCTCCATGGCCGTGTTCGCTTAATGCTTGCGAGCACTGGCTCTGAAATCGATTCAGAAAAATAACTTAAAATGATACAAAATCTAAAAATAACATCCTGCTTCCACTTATAACCTTTCTGATTTGTGTCCTTGAATGTGTTTTTGGAGCTGAAAACGCCCTGACATTTCAGGCAAATAACAGCCTCATTGCTATTTGGCTCCCGGTGAGCACAGGGAATAGAACAGAATAGGATAGAATAGTTATGCTATGTTATGCATGTGGTTCTGCATGACAAGCTGTGACCTAGGCCTGAGGGGTCCATCCAGGAGAGCAGCTCCCTGCAGGGCAGGCCCCAGGCCCATCCGTGAGAGAGGGGCAGAGGCGGTGGTTGGTTGTCCAGACCAACAGACGAGGTGTTGCACACCTGCAACATCGCTCAGGCAGGGACTGAAGGCTCCAGGCGGAGCTGAGACACCACGTCCCCTGGGCCCTTGGCAGGAGACGGTGTGGGCGGGGGTCCCAGGGGAGGCCGGTCCTGCCCGTTGAGGACCCTGAGCACCCCCAGGACCCTGGCAGAAGTACACCTGTAGCGCTCGTATGCTCTCCTTTCCTTTAGGCATTTATGGTTGGCCACTCTGGAGAACGCGTTTTGGCCCAGATGGACCTTCACCCTGATGGAGTACTGTTGTTCTCTGACTCTTCTTTTAGCATGTTTTTTCCAAAGGAAACAGCTCAGGCATTTCTAAAAAGGAGTACAAGGAGAAAAAAAAAACAACAAACAAATCCACAGGGGAAAGAACAGGTATTGCTCACATCAAAAAGGATTGCAACCATTTAGTTCCAGAGCACTTCCTGCTTCAGACTGAGGGCTTGGTTTTTGAGCCTCGCTAGCGTCACAGATGTGGGGTTTTGCCATCCCGTGGAAACCTAGCTAAACTGGATGAACACAGAAGACTCTCAAAAACTGCAGTGGCCCCATGCTTTTGGCAAATTTGTTCAGGTGGTCAAATTATGTTCCGATGATCCCCAGCTCTCACCCCCATCAGAAGGTACAAGCCCCTTCCACAAAGTGACAGAGCCAGTGCCTAGGCTGGGACGTGATTACCCATTCAATGCCTTCTGCTAGTGCAAGGCTGGGAGTAAATGTCATCAGAGATTTCCTCAGCATGTGCTGGTAGGGAAAGAAGGAGGGAGGGAGGGAGGGAGGGAGGGAGGGAGGGAGGGAGGGAGAAGAATCAAATCAAAATAAATACAGTCAAATTGAACTGAACTGAATCTGAATCTAAGCAAATCATCTTGAATCAAATAGAATAGAAGAGTTGAGTTGCAAGGGACCTACAACAAGGATTGAGTCCAACTGCCTGACCACTGCAAGCCTGACCAAACGTAAAAGAATGTTAATACGGGTGTTGTCCAAATGCCTCTTCAACACTGGCTGGCCACGGGGCATAGGAAGCCTGTTCCAGGGGTTGAGCACCCTCTTGGTAAAGAGAGATTTCCTCATGTCAAGTCCAAGCCTCCCCTGAGGGATGCAGCTTTGAGCCATTCCCACACGTCCTGGCACTGGATCCCAGGGAGAGGAGATCAGCACCTCCCTCTCCACTTCCCCTCCTCAGGAAGCTGTAGAGAGCCATGAGGGAGGTCGCCCCTCAGCCTCCTTCTCGCCAAACTAGACAAACTCCTCAGCTGCTCCCCAGAGGACATGCCTTCCAGCCCCTTCCCCAGCTTTGGTGCCCTCCTCTGGATGCATTCAGGGACCTTAACGACCTTTGAAATCGTGGGGCCCAGGTCACGTGACTGCATCCTCCAGAGTTCGGGAATGCAATTACTACAGCTAGAGGGAATTGTTTCGGGATGTGCTATGTCAGCACGCATTTGCCACGTGGGGCCCTTTGCAAGGAGGAAAGCATGGCCTGAAAATGCACTGGCTACCAGTTTGTAAATCAAAACATAGGCTTTAGCTTACTAACGCCGTGTTGTTTGAAAGCCTTGCTCCTTAGCGGTCCTGTTCTCTTCTTGTTAAAGCCCTCTGCACAGGGGACACTCCTGACAAGGGAATTCCCCTCTAGCCTCACTCTCTCTGCTGATCCACCACATTCATGTTTGGGCACATGCAAGGACCAGTTGCCTCTTCATACTGAGCTGGTATCAAAATGCTGAGATTCTTTAACTGAATAGACAGATGCTGGCAGCTTTCGGTACTCATTGCACTGGTTTTGCAAACTAATTACCAAGTGTGCGCTAGAAGACTGGTTTTCATAGTTGGTTTAATCAATTTGAAAAAAAACCCCAAACAATGACGTTCCTTTGTATCTGAACAACGTTATCAGTCATTTCACCACGGCAACATTCTCAGGTGGTTTCAGGTGGGCGTATAAAAAAGCAAAACCCTCAGTCCTTCTTGGCAGCTATCTTCCAGGCGTGTAGGGACTCTCAAAGAGAGGCAATTGCCTTTTGGTGTCGGGCAGCCACCTGGCCAGCCAACTCCTTACCCACACCAGCATGATCAGCAATGACCTTCCTCTCCCCTAAATACCTGCAGAATTCATTTCAAAACTCAGCAACGTGTCTTCACACTCCTGGAGAGTAAAGCTTATCCCTATAGACAGCCCAGTCAGCTTTCTCAGTGCCTGGCACTTTCTCCAAGGAAACTTCCAAAATGGAAGCTCAGTTCATGCCAGCTGTGGTTATTTCCTTCCCGAGGAGGCAGGCAGACATCCATTTCTAAAGGGGCTACACTGACACCACCAGCTTCTCACTGACAGCCCACCCACACCATCTGTCCATTGCCCACCTGGCCAGCGGAGGGCTGGATCTACTGGCTATGACTGCATGGAGCTGGACTCCAGCAGGCTACTGATGGGTGAAAGCCTCCCTAACACATCTCTCAGGCTCCACCCTTCAGGCTTTGCTGTCATCAAATGTAGGAAAGGGAGCACTTCGTGGTCAGGACTTTTCAATTGAGATTGCAGAAAACCATTGTTCGAGAACTGCAGCTTTCCCTGATTACATCATATTCTCAATGTCGTGGCACCCCATGAACCAGAAAATGCTGTATCCTCCTCGTCATCTCTTTCTACAGACCCCATGCTCCATACCAGCTGAAGCTCTGACAGGAGAGACAGCCCCTACCTCAAGAAAGCATGTGTGAAGAACTGCACTGTAGAAATAGGTAACCCAACATCAGGTGGAGCGCCATGAGTCTCTGCTCCAGTCTGGAAACATGGGAGCAGGCCGGTGTTCCCGTAGGCATGAGGAGATCACTGGGGGACTATGAGCCACCCATGTGATACAGGGAAATGCCTTCTCGCGTGTCAGGAAAGGTGTTTCCATAGGAAAGGCAAGCATTGTGCAAAGCCCTGGTGAGAACTCACCTGGACCACCATGGACATTTCTCATTCCTCAGGTTCAAGAGAGAGAAATTCCACCCAGGGTGAAGGCAGACAAAGACTGAGCAGTTGACTGGGGACGTGGAGGGCCTGCAGGGCAGGTGACGACTCGAAGGAGCAAGGCAAAGACTGAAAAGGGCTGCCGTCACTTTCTTGGAAGTGCCACTATTTGGCACCCCTGTAAAAAATTACAAGAATAGTACCTTTGTTCCTCTTTCAGCACTCAAAATACTCAATGCTAAAGAAAAACGATATTTGCCAGGCTTTGAGATCAGATCTGAACATCTTCCCACAAAAGGAGGCAGGGAAATAACTCTCAGAAACGTGAAAGTCACCAGACAGCTCTGAAAGTTGTACCCCATGGCTGAAGCGCACTTTGTACCCCATATCGACACGGCCAACTGCACAGCTTGGTTTCAGTGGGAAAAGGGATGAGAGGGTGAGAGCAGCCATGGGCTATTTTTACAGTTTGGAAGAGTCGTTGCTGACCTGGCTGTGTCTTGGGCACGGATCCAAATGCTCTAGGTCTGAAAATGAGCAGCCTTTCCACCAGACCAGTGTAACCTCTGCTGCCTTCTTTTTCAAAGGCTGTGTTATTTCCATGGCGGTCTCTTGGCACCGCCCATCCCACCCTATGGCGCTGGTTACACTTTGGCTTTCCTCCAGGCCGTGGCTGCTGAAATCACCCCCCTTGCACCCCAGGAAAAGGGTTTGTGCCCAGCCAGATCAAGGCCCTTGTCCTCCTCGCTGCCTGACCTCATGGCCGCCAGCTCTGGTGCAGAGACGGGGGAGAGGGGACAGCTAATAGGGGTGGTCTCTGGGCGGCAGGCTTGGTTTCTGCCATGGCCTGAGAGAAGAGTAACAGCGCGAGGTTTGTCCTTGGGAGCCAAGTGGCAGAGGACACATCAGGGACGGCCAGCAGCTGCGCCCAGTGCGTGGCCACCAAGGGCAGGGACGGCCCCCTGGGCCCCCCGGGCACAGGGACTGCCTCGGGGCCAGCACCCCAAAGGCCTTCCTCCAAAGGACGCTGGGCAGATGGGTGGTGGGCGGGGCGGCGCGGGGGCGGCGGGGGGGCGGAGCCTGGTCACACCCATGTCATAGGGCCACCACCCAGCAACGCAGCAGTCACAATGCCCCGGGACAGGATAAAAGGCAGCACCGTCCAGTGCCCGCTGCCAGGGCTGGCCTGGGGGCAGCCTGAAGACATCCGAGAGGAAGTCCTTGAGAAGCCGGCAGAATTACTTGGAGGGGGCTGCGGGAGCAAGACCGGAGGAGGCTGGACGAGGCTGCTGGAGAGGAGAAGAACCAGCGAGAGCTGGAGGCACCTGAGGCTATCTGGTCTTTTCAGCCGGAGATCTGTGGCTAAAGCAAGGGAACACCTTCTTGAGGAGCACTGCAGAGCTCGCTGTCCTCATCCCCTGCAGAGCCAGTGGCAGCAGCCGTAAGAAATGGGACACGCAGGTGTTGCCAGGAGTCCCCGTGTTTTGGAGCAGGACCCACTGGTGTCCTGCCAGGCACAGAAAGGATTCTTGCCGCCAGGGCTGATCAGGCTGGGGACATCAGGCCACTCTGGGAAGCCCCTGAGATGGCTCCAGGTTGAGGGAGAACAGGCTTGGGCATCTCTTGGGAGGCGTGACCAGCCTGTGGGACGAGGAGGCAGGTCTTGCTCACAGGCTCAGGGAATAGCCGATCGCCAGCTCTGGGGTCAGGAAGGAATTTTCCCCCGGGGCAGATTGGCACCGGTCCCCGGGGGTTTTTTGCCTTCCTCTGCAGCACTGAGCATGACCACTTGTCAGGGCTCCTCTGCCCCATTTTGGCTAGGTTACTGCCTGCTGCTCATGCACCACGAAGACGGCCTCTCGTGCCCTGCAGCTGGGGGGAGGAAGGCTTTTTTTCCCCCACGGTGGGCTAGCAAGTGTCCCCGGGGGTTTTTTGCCTTCCTCTGCAGCACTGAGCACAGCCCCTTGCCAGGGCTCCGTTGGGCCATTTTGGCCAGGTGCCTGCTGCTCCTGCTCCACAAAGGTGGCCCTCGTGCCCTGCATCCGGGGGGAGGAAGCGTTTTAGACTCCCAGGGTGGGCCCCCAGTGTGGCCCCCGGGGGTTGCTTCTTTTCCTCCGTAGCATTGAGCACAGCCCCTTTTCAAGGCTCCTCTGGGCCCTTTTCGCCTGGTTCTTGCCTGCTGCTCTCGTACCTCCAAGGTGCTACTTATGCCCTGGCTCTTCTGGGCTCTCTTTCCCATTGCAAGTTTGTAGTGGGAGCCAGCTCGGCTCTTCCCTCGGCTCCATTTCCCCAGGGGTTCTTGCCTGTGCAAAACAGCCAGCGCTTGGAAGGGCTCCAGGCTTGCTGCCCCATCTGGAGCTGCCACTTTTCGGCTCTCCCTGTGTGCAATAGAAGCGTGGGACAAGCACGAGAGTGCTCTTCATGCATCACTGGCCAAGAAGTACAACGGAGCAAGTTTTGGAAGGCAAAAAGGATGCTTGTTATCAACGTGTGTCCTGCTTTGGAAAATGCCCCACGATACCACACGCTGCTGCTGCTGCTGCTGCTGCTTCTTCCTCTTTTGTGTGTGGTTGGGCCTGGTCCTCGTTCTCCAAGTTCTCACTCTCCAGGAAACAGGGACCGCTTGGCATGTATTCCTGCTGCCACTTTCTGCAGCTCTGTCACTTGCCTTTGCAAGGGATCCTGCAAAGGACTTTTTTCCAAGCTAAACTGAAGAATGCATCAGCCTGCTCCCGGCTCCATGGCCGTGTTCGCTTAATGCTTGCGAGCACTGGCTCTGAAATCGATTCAGAAAAATAACTTAAAATGATACAAAATCTAAAAATAACATCCTGCTTCCACTTATAACCTTTCTGATTTGTGTCCTTGAATGTGTTTTTGGAGCTGAAAACGCCCTGACATTTCAGGCAAATAACAGCCTCATTGCTATTTGGCTCCCGGTGAGCACCGGGAATAGAACAGAATAGGATAGAATAGTTATGCTATGTTATGCATGTGGTTCTGCATGACAAGCTGTGACCTAGGCCTGAGGGGTCCATCCAGGAGAGCAGCTCCCTGCAGGGCAGGCCCCAGGCCCATCCGTGAGAGAGGGGCAGAGGCGGTGGTTGGTTGTCCAGACCAACAGACGAGGTGTTGCACACCTGCAACATCGCTCAGGCAGGGACTGAAGGCTCCAGGCGGAGCTGAGACACCACGTCCCCTGGGCCCTTGGCAGGAGACGGTGTGGGCGGGGGTCCCAGGGGAGGCCGGTCCTGCCCGTTGAGGACCCTGAGCACCCCCAGGACCCTGGCAGAAGTACACCTGTAGCGCTCGTATGCTCTCCTTTCCTTTAGGCATTTATGGTTGGCCACTCTGGAGAACGCGTTTTGGCCCAGATGGACCTTCACCCTGATGGAGTACTGTTGTTCTCTGACTCTTCTTTTAGCATGTTTTTTCCAAAGGAAACAGCTCAGGCATTTCTAAAAAGGAGTACAAGGAGAAAAAAAAAACAACAAACAAATCCACAGGGGAAAGAACAGGTATTGCTCACATCAAAAAGGATTGCAACCATTTAGTTCCAGAGCACTTCCTGCTTCAGACTGAGGGCTTGGTTTTTGAGCCTCGCTAGCGTCACAGATGTGGGGTTTTGCCATCCCGTGGAAACCTAGCTAAACTGGATGAACACAGAAGACTCTCAAAAACTGCAGTGGCCCCATGCTTTTGGCAAATTTGTTCAGGTGGTCAAATTATGTTCCGATGATCCCCAGCTCTCACCCCCATCAGAAGGTACAAGCCCCTTCCACAAAGTGACAGAGCCAGTGCCTAGGCTGGGACGTGATTACCCATTCAATGCCTTCTGCTAGTGCAAGGCTGGGAGTAAATGTCATCAGAGATTTCCTCAGCATGTGCTGGTAGGGAAAGAAGGAGGGAGGGAGGGAGGGAGGGAGGGAGGGAGGGAGGGAGGGAGGGAGGGAGAAGAATCAAATCAAAATAAATACAGTCAAATTGAACTGAACTGAATCTGAATCTAAGCAAATCATCTTGAATCAAATAGAATAGAAGAGTTGAGTTGCAAGGGACCTACAACAAGGATTGAGTCCAACTGCCTGACCACTGCAAGCCTGACCAAACGTAAAAGAATGTTAATACGGGTGTTGTCCAAATGCCTCTTCAACACTGGCTGGCCACGGGGCATAGGAAGCCTGTTCCAGGGGTTGAGCACCCTCTTGGTAAAGAGAGATTTCCTCATGTCAAGTCCAAGCCTCCCCTGAGGGATGCAGCTTTGAGCCATTCCCACACGTCCTGGCACTGGATCCCAGGGAGAGGAGATCAGCACCTCCCTCTCCACTTCCCCTCCTCAGGAAGCTGTAGAGAGCCATGAGGTCGCCCGCCCCTCAGCCTCCTTCTCGCCAAACTAGACCAACTCCTCAGCTGCTCCCCAGAGGACATGCCTTCCAGCCCCTTCCCCAGCTTTGGTGCCCTCCTCTGGATGCATTCAGGGACCTTAACGACCTTTGAAATCGTGGGGCCCAGGTCACGTGACTGCATCCTCCAGAGTTCGGGAATGCAATTACTACAGCTAGAGGGAATTGTTTCGGGATGTGCTATGTCAGCACGCATTTGCCACGTGGGGCCCTTTGCAAGGAGGAAAGCATGGCCTGAAAATGCACTGGCTACCAGTTTGTAAATCAAAACATAGGCTTTAGCTTACTAACGCCGTGTTGTTTGAAAGCCTTGCTCCTTAGCGGTCCTGTTCTCTTCTTGTTAAAGCCCTCTGCACAGGGGACACTCCTGACAAGGGAATTCCCCTCTAGCCTCACTCTCTCTGCTGATCCACCACATTCATGTTTGGGCACATGCAAGGACCAGTTGCCTCTTCATACTGAGCTGGTATCAAAATGCTGAGATTCTTTAACTGAATAGACAGATGCTGGCAGCTTTCGGTACTCATTGCACTGGTTTTGCAAACTAATTACCAAGTGTGCGCTAGAAGACTGGTTTTCATAGTTGGTTTAATCAATTTGAAAAAAAACCCCAAACAATGACGTTCCTTTGTATCTGAACAACGTTATCAGTCATTTCACCACGGCAACATTCTCAGGTGGTTTCAGGTGGGCGTATAAAAAAGCAAAACCCTCAGTCCTTCTTGGCAGCTATCTTCCAGGCGTGTAGGGACTCTCAAAGAGAGGCAATTGCCTTTTGGTGTCGGGCAGCCACCTGGCCAGCCAACTCCTTACCCACACCAGCATGATCAGCAATGACCTTCCTCTCCCCTAAATACCTGCAGAATTCATTTCAAAACTCAGCAACGTGTCTTCACACTCCTGGAGAGTAAAGCTTATCCCTATAGACAGCCCAGTCAGCTTTCTCAGTGCCTGGCACTTTCTCCAAGGAAACTTCCAAAATGGAAGCTCAGTTCATGCCAGCTGTGGTTATTTCCTTCCCGAGGAGGCAGGCAGACATCCATTTCTAAAGGGGCTACACTGACACCACCAGCTTCTCACTGACAGCCCACCCACACCATCTGTCCATTGCCCACCTGGCCAGCGGAGGGCTGGATCTACTGGCTATGACTGCATGGAGCTGGACTCCAGCAGGCTACTGATGGGTGAAAGCCTCCCTAACACATCTCTCAGGCTCCACCCTTCAGGCTTTGCTGTCATCAAATGTAGGAAAGGGAGCACTTCGTGGTCAGGACTTTTCAATTGAGATTGCAGAAAACCATTGTTCGAGAACTGCAGCTTTCCCTGATTACATCATATTCTCAATGTCGTGGCACCCCATGAACCAGAAAATGCTGTATCCTCCTCGTCATCTCTTTCTACAGACCCCATGCTCCATACCAGCTGAAGCTCTGACAGGAGAGACAGCCCCTACCTCAAGAAACCATGTGTGAAGAACTGCACTGTAGAAATAGGTAACCCAACATCAGGTGGAGCGCCATGAGTCTCTGCTCCAGTCTGGAAACATGGGAGCAGGCCGGTGTTCCCGTAGGCATGAGGAGATCACTGGGGGACTATGAGCCACCCATGTGATACAGGGAAATGCCTTCTCGCGTGTCAGGAAAGGTGTTTCCATAGGAAAGGCAAGCATTGTGCAAAGCCCTGGTGAGAACTCACCTGGACCACCATGGACATTTCTCATTCCTCAGGTTCAAGAGAGAGAAATTCCACCCAGGGTGAAGGCAGACAAAGACTGAGCAGTTGACTGGGGACGTGGAGGGCCTGCAGGGCAGGTGACGACTCGAAGGAGCAAGGCAAAGACTGAAAAGGGCTGCCGTCACTTTCTTGGAAGTGCCACTATTTGGCACCCCTGTAAAAAATTACAAGAATAGTACCTTTGTTCCTCTTTCAGCACTCAAAATACTCAATGCTAAAGAAAAACGATATTTGCCAGGCTTTGAGATCAGATCTGAACATCTTCCCACAAAAGGAGGCAGGGAAATAACTCTCAGAAACATGAAAGTCACCAGACAGCTCTGAAAGTTGTACCCCATGGCTGAAGCGCACTTTGTACCCCATATCGACACGGCCAACTGCACAGCTTGGTTTCAGTGGGAAAAGGGATGTGAGGGTGAGAGCAGCCATGGGCTATTTTTACAGTTTGGAAGAGTCGTTGCTGACCTGGCTGTGTCTTGGGCACGGATCCAAATGCTCTAGGTCTGAAAATGAGCAGCCTTTCCACCAGACCAGTGTAACCTCTGCTGCCTTCTTTTTCAAAGGCTGTGTTATTTCCATGGCGGTCTCTTGGCACCGCCCATCCCACCCTATGGCGCTGGTTACACTTTGGCTTTCCTCCAGGCCGTGGCTGCTGAAATCACCCCCCTTGCACCCCAGGAAAAGGGTTTGTGCCCAGCCAGATCAAGGCCCTTGTCCTCCTCGCTGCCTGACCTCATGGCCGCCAGCTCTGGTGCAGAGACGGGGGAGAGGGGACAGCTAATAGGGGTGGTCTCTGGGCGGCAGGGTTGGTTTCTGCCATGGCCTGAGAGAAGAGTAACAGCGCGAGGTTTGTCCTTGGGAGCCAAGTGGCAGAGGACACATCAGGGACGGCCAGCAGCTGCGCCCAGTGCGTGGCCACCAAGGGCAGGGACGGCCCCCTGGGCCCCCCGGGCACAGGGACTGCCTCGGGGCCAGCACCCCAAAGGCCTTCCTCCAAAGGACGCTGGGCAGATGGGTGGTGGGCGGGGCGGCGCGGGGGCGGCGGGGGGGCGGAGCCTGGTCACACCCATGTCATAGGGCCACCACCCAGCAACGCAGCAGTCACAATGCCCCGGGACAGGATAAAAGGCAGCACCGTCCAGTGCCCGCTGCCAGGGCTGGCCTGGGGGCAGCCTGAAGACATCCGAGAGGAAGTCCTTGAGAAGCCGGCAGAATTACTTGGAGGGGGCTGCGGGAGCAAGACCGGAGGAGGCTGGACGAGGCTGCTGGAGAGGAGAAGAACCAGCGAGAGCTGGAGGCACCTGAGGCTCTCTGGTCTTTTCAGCCGGAGATCTGTGGCTAAAGCAAGGGAACACCTTCTTGAGGAGCACTGCAGAGCTCGCTGTCCTCATCCCCTGCAGAGCCAGTGGCAGCAGCCGTAAGAAATGGGACACGCAGGTGTTGCCAGGGGTCCCCGTGTTTTGGAGCAGGACCCACTGGTGTCCTGCCAGGCACAGAAAGGATTCTTGCCGCCAGGGCTGATCAGGCTGGGGACATCAGGCCACTCTGGGAAGCCCCTGAGATGGCTCCAGGTTGAGGGAGAACAGGCTTGGGCATCTCTTGGGAGGCGTGACCAGCCTGTGGGACGAGGAGGCAGGTCTTGCTCACAGGCTCAGGGAATAGCCGATCGCCAGCTCTGGGGTCAGGAAGGAATTTTCCCCCGGGGCAGATTGGCACCGGTCCCCGGGGGTTTTTTGCCTTCCTCTGCAGCACTGAGCATGACCACTTGTCAGGGCTCCTCTGCCCCATTTTGGCTAGGTTACTGCCTGCTGCTCATGCACCACGAAGACGGCCTCTCGTGCCCTGCAGCTGGGGGGAGGAAGGCTTTTTTTCCCCCACGGTGGGCTAGCAAGTGTCCCCGGGGGTTTTTTGCCTTCCTCTGCAGCACTGAGCACAGCCCCTTGCCAGGGCTCCGTTGGGCCATTTTGGCCAGGTGCCTGCTGCTCCTGCTCCACGAAGGTGGCCCTCGTGCCCCGCATCTGGGGGGAGGAAGCGTTTTAGACTCCCAGGGTGGGCCCCCAGTGTGGCCCCCGGGGGTTGCTTCTTTTCCTCCGTAGCATTGAGCACAGCCCCTTTTCAAGGCTCCTCTGGGCCCTTTTCGCCTGGTTCTTGCCTGCTGCTCTTGTACCTCCAAGGTGCTACTTATGCCCTGGCTCTTCTGGGCTCTCTTTCCCATTGCAAGTTTGTAGTGGGAGCCAGCTCGGCTCTTCCCTCGGCTCCATTTCCCCAGGGGTTCTTGCCTGTGCAAAACAGCCAGCGCTTGGAAGGGCTCCAGGCTTGCTGCCCCATCTGGAGCTGCCACTTTTCGGCTCTCCCTGTGTGCAATAGAAGCGTGGGACAAGCACGAGAGTGCTCTTCATGCATCACTGGCCAAGAAGTACAACGGAGCAAGTTTTGGAAGGCAAAAAGGATGCTTGTTATCAACGTGTGTCCTGCTTTGGAAAATGCCCCACGATACCACACGCTGCTGCTGCTGCTGCTGCTGCTTCTTCCTCTTTTGTGTGTGGTTGGGCCTGGTCCTCGTTCTCCAAGTTCTCACTCTCCAGGAAACAGGGACCGCTTGGCATGTATTCCTGCTGCCACTTTCTGCAGCTCTGTCACTTGCCTTTGCAAGGGATCCTGCAAAGGACTTTTTTCCAAGCTAAACTGAAGAATGCATCAGCCTGCTCCCGGCTCCATGGCCGTGTTCGCTTAATGCTTGCGAGCACTGGCTCTGAAATCGATTCAGAAAAATAACTTAAAATGATACAAAATCTAAAAATAACATCCTGCTTCCACTTATAACCTTTCTGATTTGTGTCCTTGAATGTGTTTTTGGAGCTGAAAACGCCCTGACATTTCAGGCAAATAACAGCCTCATTGCTATTTGGCTCCCGGTGAGCACCGGGAATAGAACAGAATAGGATAGAATAGTTATGCTATGTTATGCATGTGGTTCTGCATGACAAGCTGTGACCTAGGCCTGAGGGGTCCATCCAGGAGAGCAGCTCCCTGCAGGGCAGGCCCCAGGCCCATCCGTGAGAGAGGGGCAGAGGCGGTGGTTGGTTGTCCAGACCAACAGACGAGGTGTTGCACACCTGCAACATCGCTCAGGCAGGGACAGAAGGCTCCAGGCGGAGCTGAGACACCACGTCCCCTGGGCCCTTGGCAGGAGACGGTGTGGGCGGGGGTCCCAGGGGAGGCCGGTCCTGCCCGTTGAGGCCCCTGAGCACCCCCAGGACCCTGGCAGAAGTAGACCTGTAGCGCTCGTATGCTCTCCTTTCCTTTAGGCATTTATGGTTGGCCACCCTGGAGAACGAGTTTTGGCCCAGATGGACCTTCACCCTGATGGAGTACTGTTGTTCTCTGACTCTTCTTTTAGCATGTTTTTTCCAAAGGAAACAGCTCAGGCATTTCTAAAAAGGAGTACAAGGAGAAAAAAAAAACAACAAACAAATCCACAGGGGAAAGAACAGGTATTGCTCACATCAAAAAGGTTTGCAACCATTTAGTTCCAGAGCACTTCCTGCTTCAGACTGAGGGCTTGGTTTTTGAGCCTCGCTAGCGTCACAGATGTGGGGTTTTGCCATCCCGTGGAAACCTAGCTAAACTGGATGAACACAGAAGACTCTCAAAAACTGCAGTGGCCCCATGCTTTTGGCAAATTTGTTCAGGTGGTCAAATTATGTTCCGATGATCCCCAGCTCTCACCCCCATCAGAAGGTACAAGCCCCTTCCACAAAGTGACAGAGCCAGTGCCTAGGCTGGGACGTGATTACCCATCCAATGCCTTCTGCTAGTGCAAGGCTGGGAGTAAATGTCATCAGAGATTTCCTCAGCATGTGCTGGTAGGGAAAGAAGGAGGGAGGGAGGGAGGGAGAAGAATCAAATCAAAATAAATACAGTCAAATTGAACTGAACTGAATCTGAATCTAAGCAAATCATCTTGAATCAAATAGAATAGAAGAGTTGAGTTGCAAGGGACCTACAACAAGGATTGAGTCCAACTGCCTGACCACTGCAAGCCTGACCAAACGTAAAAGAATGTTAATACGGGTGTTGTCCAAATGCCTCTTCAACACTGGCTGGCCACGGGGCATAGGAAGCCTGTTCCAGGGGTTGAGCACCCTCTTGGTAAAGAGAGATTTCCTCATGTCAAGTCCAAGCCTCCCCTGAGGGATGCAGCTTTGAGCCATTCCCACACGTCCTGGCACTGGATCCCAGGGAGAGGAGATCAGCACCTCCCTCTCCACTTCCCCTCCTCAGGAAGCTGTAGAGAGCCATGAGGGAGGTCGCCCCTCAGCCTCCTTCTCGCCAAACTAGACCAACTCCTCAGCTGCTCCCCAGAGGACATGCCTTCCAGCCCCTTCCCCAGCTTTGGTGCCCTCCTCTGGATGCATTCAGGGACCTTAACGACCTTTTGAAATCGTGGGGCCCAGGTCACGTGACTGCATCCTCCAGAGTTCGGGAATGCAATTACTACAGCTAGAGGTAATTGTTTCGGGATGTGCTATGTCAGCACGCATTTGCCACGTGGGGCCCTTTGCAAGGAGGAAAGCGTGGCCTGAAAATGCACTGGCTACCAGTTTGTAAATCAAAACATAGGCTTTAGCTTACTAACGCCGTGTTGTTTGAAAGCCTTGCTCCTTAGCGGTCCTGTTCTCTTCTTGTTAAAGCCCTCTGCACAGGGGACACTCCTGACAAGGGAATTCCCCTCTAGCCTCACTCTCTCTGCTGATCCACCACATTCATGTTTGGGCACACGCAAGGACCAGTTGCCTCTTCATACTGAGCTGGTATCAAAATGCTGAGATTCTTTAACTGAATAGACAGATGCTGGCAGCTTTCTGTACTCATTGCACTGGTTTTGCAAACTAATTACCAAGTGTGCGCTAGAAGACTGGTTTTCATAGTTGGTTTAATCAGTTTGAAAAAAAACCCCAAACAATGACGTTCCTTTGTATCTGAACAACGTTATCAGTCATTTCACCACAGCAACATTCTCAGGTGGTTTCAGGTGGGCGTATAAAAAAGCAAAACCCTCAGTCCTTCTTGGCAGCTATCTTCCAGGCGTGTAGGGACTCTCAAAGAGAGGCAATTGCCTTTTGGTGTCGGGCAGCCACCTGGCCAGCCAACTCCTTACCCACACCAGCATGATCAGCAATGACCTTCCTCTCCCCTAAATACCTGCAGAATTCATTTCAAAACTCAGCAACGTGTCTTCACACTCCTGGAGAGTAAAGCTTATCCCTATAGACAGCCCAGTCAGCTTTCTCAGTGCCTGGCACTTTCTCCAAGGAAACTTCCAAAATGGAAGCTCAGTTCATGCCAGCTGTGGTTATTTCCTTCCCGAGGAGGCAGGCAGACATCCATTTCTAAAGGGGCTACACTGACACCACCAGCTTCTCACTGACAGCCCACCCACACCATCTGTCCATTGCCCACCTGGCCAGCGGAGGGCTGGATCTACTGGCTATGACTGCATGGAGCTGGACTCCAGCAGGCTACTGATGGGTGAAAGCCTCCCTAACACATCTCTCAGGCTCCACCCTTCAGGCTTTGCTGTCATCAAATGTAGGAAAGGGAGCACTTCGTGGTCAGGACTTTTCAATTGAGATTGCAGAAAACCATTGCTCGAGAACTGCAGCTTTCCCTGACTACATCATATTCTCAATGTCGTGGCACCCCATGAACCAGAAAATGCTGTATCCTCCTCGTCATCTCTTTCTACAGACCCCATGCTCCATACCAGCTGAAGCTCTGACAGGAGAGACAGCCCCTACCTCAAGAAAGCATGTGTGAAGAACTGCACTGTAGAAATAGGTAACCCAACATCAGGTGGAGCGCCATGAGTCTCTGCTCCAGTCTGGAAACATGGGAGCAGGCCGGTGTTCCTGTAGGCATGAGGAGATCACTGGGGGACTATGAGCCACCCATGTGATACAGGGAAATGCCTTCTCGCGTGTCAGGAAAGGTGTTTCCATAGGAAAGGCAAGCATCGTGCAAAGCCCTGGTGAGAACTCACCTGGACCACCATGGACGTTTCTCATTCCTCAGGTTCAAGAGAGAGAAATTCCACCCGGGGTGAAGGCAGACAAAGACTGAGCAGTTGACTGGGGACGTGGAGGGCCTGCAGGGCAGGTGACGACTCGAAGGAGCAAGGCAAAGACTGAAAAGGGCTGCCGTCACTTTCTTGGAAGTGCCACTATTTGGCACCCCTGTAAAAAATTACAAGAATAGTACCTTTGTTCCTCTTTCAGCACTCAAAATACTCAATGCTAAAGAAAAACGATATTTGCCAGGCTTTGAGATCAGATCTGAACATCTTCCCACAAAAGGAGGCAGGGAAATAACTCTCAGAAACATGAAAGTCACCAGACAGCTCTGAAAGTTGTACCCCATGGCTGAAGCGCACTTTGTACCCCATATCGACACGGCCAACTGCACAGCTTGGTTTCAGTGGGAAAAGGGATGAGAGGGTGAGAGCAGCCATGGGCTATTTTTACAGTTTGGAAGAGTCGTTGCTGACCTGGCTGTGTCTTGGGCACGGATCCAAATGCTCTAGGTCTGAAAATGAGCAGCCTTTCCACCAGACCAGTGTAACCTCTGCTGCCTTCTTTTTCAAAGGCTGTGTTATTTCCATGGCGGTCTCTTGGCACCGCCCATCCCACCCTATGGCGCTGGTTACACTTTGGCTTTCCTCCAGGCCGTGGCTGCTGAAATCACCCCCCTTGCACCCCAGGAAAAGGGTTTGTGCCCAGCCAGATCAAGGCCCTTGTCCTCCTCGCTGCCTGACCTCATGGCCGCCAGCTCTGGTGCAGAGACGGGGGAGAGGGGACAGCTAATAGGGGTGGTCTCTGGGCGGCAGGCTTGGTTTCTGCCATGGCCTGAGAGAAGAGTAACAGCGCGAGGTTTGTCCTTGGGAGCCAAGTGGCAGAGGACACATCAGGGACGGCCAGCAGCTGCGCCCAGTGCGTGGCCACCAAGGGCAGGGACGGCCCCCTGGGCCCCCCGGGCACAGGGACTGCCTTGGGGCCAGCACCCCAAAGGCCTTCCTCCAAAGGACGCTGGGCAGATGGGTGGTGGGCGGGGCGGCGCGGGGGCGGCGGGGGGGCGGAGCCTGGTCACACCCATGTCATAGGGCCACCACCCAGCAACGCAGCAGTCACAATGCCCCGGGACAGGATAAAAGGCAGCACCGTCCAGTGCCCGCTGCCAGGGCTGGCCTGGGGGCAGCCTGAAGACATCCGAGAGGAAGTCCTTGAGAAGCCGGCAGAATTACTTGGAGGGGGCTGCGGGAGCAAGACCGGAGGAGGCTGGACGAGGCTGCTGGAGAGGAGAAGAACCAGCGAGAGCTGGAGGCACCTGAGGCTATCTGGTCTTTTCAGCCGGAGATCTGTGGCTAAAGCAAGGGAACACCTTCTTGAGGAGCACTGCAGAGCTCGCTGTCCTCATCCCCTGCAGAGCCAGTGGCAGCAGCCGTAAGAAATGGGACACGCAGGTGTTGCCAGGGGTCCCCGTGTTTTGGAGCAGGACCCACTGGTGTCCTGCCAGGCACAGAAAGGATTCTTGCCGCCAGGGCTGATCAGGCTGGGGACATCAGGCCACTCTGGGAAGCCCCTGAGATGGCTCCAGGTTGAGGGAGAACAGGCTTGGGCATCTCTTGGGAGGCGTGACCAGCCTGTGGGACGAGGAGGCAGGTCTTGCTCACAGGCTCAGGGAATAGCCGATCGCCAGCTCTGGGGTCAGGAAGGAATTTTCCCCCGGGGCAGATTGGCACCGGTCCCCGGGGGTTTTTTGCCTTCCTCTGCAGCACTGAGCATGACCACTTGTCAGGGCTCCTCTGCCCCATTTTGGCTAGGTTACTGCCTGCTGCTCATGCACCACGAAGACGGCCTCTCGTGCCCTGCAGCTGGGGGGAGGAAGGCTTTTTTTCCCCCACGGTGGGCTAGCAAGTATCCGTCCCCGGGGGTTTTTTGCCTTCCTCTGCAGCACTGAGCACAGCCCCTTGCCAGGGCTCCGTTGGGCCATTTTGGCCAGGTGCCTGCTGCTCCTGCTCCACGAAGGTGGCCCTCGTGCCCCGCATCTGGGGGGAGGAAGCGTTTTAGACTCCCAGGGTGGGCCCCCAGTGTGGCCCCCGGGGGTTGCTTCTTTTCCTCCGTAGCATTGAGCACAGCCCCTTTTCAAGGCTCCTCTGGGCCCTTTTCGCCTGGTTCTTGCCTGCTGCTCTCGTACCTCCAAGGTGCTACTTATGCCCTGGCTCTTCTGGGCTCTCTTTCCCATTGCAAGTTTGTAGTGGGAGCCAGCTCGGCTCTTCCCTCGGCTCCATTTCCCCAGGGGTTCTTGCCTGTGCAAAACAGCCAGCGCTTGGAAGGGCTCCAGGCTTGCTGCCCCATCTGGAGCTGCCACTTTTCGGCTCTCCCTGTGTGCAATAGAAGCGTGGGACAAGCACGAGAGTGCTCTTCATGCATCACTGGCCAAGAAGTACAACGGAGCAAGTTTTGGAAGGCAAAAAGGATGCTTGTTATCAACGTGTGTCCTGCTTTGGAAAATGCCCCACGATACCACACGCTGCTGCTGCTGCTGCTGCTGCTTCTTCCTCTTTTGTGTGTGGTTGGGCCTGGTCCTCGTTCTCCAAGTTCTCACTCTCCAGGAAACAGGGACCGCTTGGCATGTATTCCTGCTGCCACTTTCTGCAGCTCTGTCACTTGCCTTTGCAAGGGATCCTGCAAAGGACTTTTTTCCAAGCTAAACTGAAGAATGCATCAGCCTGCTCCCGGCTCCATGGCCGTGTTCGGTTAATGCTTGCGAGCACTGGCTCTGAAATCGATTCAGAAAAATAACTTAAAATGATACAAAATCTAAAAATAACATCCTGCTTCCACTTATAACCTTTCTGATTTGTGTCCTTGAATGTGTTTTTGGAGCTGAAAACGCCCTGACATTTCAGGCAAATAACAGCCTCATTGCTATTTGGCTCCCGGTGAGCACCGGGAATAGAACAGAATAGGATAGAATAGTTATGCTATGTTATGCATGTGGTTCTGCATGACAAGCTGTGACCTAGGCCTGAGGGGTCCATCCAGGAGAGCAGCTCCCTGCAGGGCAGGCCCCAGGCCCATCCGTGAGAGAGGGGCAGAGGCGGTGGTTGGTTGTCCAGACCAACAGACGAGGTGTTGCACACCTGCAACATCGCTCAGGCAGGGACAGAAGGCTCCAGGCGGAGCTGAGACACCACGTCCCCTGGGCCCTTGGCAGGAGACGGTGTGGGCGGGGGTCCCAGGGGAGGCCGGTCCTGCCCGTTGAGGCCCCTGAGCACCCCCAGGACCCTGGCAGAAGTAGACCTGTAGCGCTCGTATGCTCTCCTTTCCTTTAGGCATTTATGGTTGGCCACCCTGGAGAACGAGTTTTGGCCCAGATGGACCTTCACCCTGATGGAGTACTGTTGTTCTCTGACTCTTCTTTTAGCATGTTTTTTCCAAAGGAAACAGCTCAGGCATTTCTAAAAAGGAGTACAAGGAGAAAAAAAAAAACAACAAACAAATCCACAGGGGAAAGAACAGGTATTGCTCACATCAAAAAGGTTTGCAACCATTTAGTTCCAGAGCACTTCCTGCTTCAGACTGAGGGCTTGGTTTTTGAGCCTCGCTAGCGTCACAGATGTGGGGTTTTGCCATCCCGTGGAAACCTAGCTAAACTGGATGAACACAGAAGACTCTCAAAAACTGCAGTGGCCCCATGCTTTTGGCAAATTTGTTCAGGTGGTCAAATTATGTTCCGATGATCCCCAGCTCTCACCCCCATCAGAAGGTACAAGCCCCTTCCACAAAGTGACAGAGCCAGTGCCTAGGCTGGGACGTGATTACCCATTCAATGCCTTCTGCTAGTGCAAGGCTGGGAGTAAATGTCATCAGAGATTTCCTCAGCATGTGCTGGTAGGGAAAGAAGGAGGGAGGGAGGGAGGGAGAAGAATCAAATCAAAATAAATACAGTCAAATTGAACTGAACTGAATCTGAATCTAAGCAAATCATCTTGAATCAAATAGAATAGAAGAGTTGAGTTGCAAGGGACCTACAACAAGGATTGAGTCCAACTGCCTGACCACTGCAAGCCTGACCAAACGTAAAAGAATGTTAATACGGGTGTTGTCCAAATGCCTCTTCAACACTGACTGGCCACGGGGCATAGGAAGCCTGTTCCAGGGGTTGAGCACCCTCTTGGTAAAGAGAGATTTCCTCATGTCAAGTCCAAGCCTCCCCTGAGGGATGCAGCTTTGAGCCATTCCCACACGTCCTGGCACTGGATCCCAGGGAGAGGAGATCAGCACCTCCCTCTCCACTTCCCCTCCTCAGGAAGCTGTAGAGAGCCATGAGGTCGCCCGCCCCTCAGCCTCCTTCTCGCCAAACTAGACCAACTCCTCAGCTGCTCCCCAGAGGACATGCCTTCCAGCCCCTTCCCCAGCTTTGGTGCCCTCCTCTGGAAGCATTCAGGGACCTTAACGACCTTTTGAAATCGTGGGGCCCAGGTCACGTGACTGCATCCTCCAGAGTTCGGGAATGCAATTACTACAGCTAGAGGTAATTGTTTCGGGATGTGCTACGTCAGCACGCATTTGTCACGTGGGGCCCTTTGCAAGGAGGAAAGCATGGCCTGAAAATGCACTGGCTACCAGTTTGTAAATCAAAACATAGGCTTTAGCTTACTAACGCCGTGTTGTTTGAAAGCCTTGCTCCTTAGCGGTCCTGTTCTCTTCTTGTTAAAGCCCTCTGCACAGGGGACACTCCTGACAAGGGAATTCCCCTCTAGCCTCACTCTCTCTGCTGATCCACCACATTCATGTTTGGGCACATGCAAGGACCAGTTGCCTCTTCATACTGAGCTGGTATCAAAATGCTGAGATTCTTTAACTGAATAGACAGATGCTGGCAGCTTTCTGTACTCATTGCACTGGTTTTGCAAACTAATTACCAAGTGTGCGCTAGAAGACTGGTTTTCATAGTTGGTTTAATCAATTTGAAAAAAAAACCCAAACAATGACGTTCCTTTGTATCTGAACAACGTTATCAGTCATTTCACCACAGCAACATTCTCAGGTGGTTTCAGGTGGGCGTATAAAAAAGCAAAACCCTCAGTCCTTCTTGGCAGCTATCTTCCAGGCGTGTAGGGACTCTCAAAGAGAGGCAATTGCCTTTTGGTGTCGGGCAGCCACCTGGCCAGCCAACTCCTTACCCACACCAGCATGATCAGCAATGACCTTCCTCTCCCCTAAATACCTGCAGAATTCATTTCAAAACTCAGCAACGTGTCTTCACACTCCTGGAGAGTAAAGCTTATCCCTATAGACAGCCCAGTCAGCTTTCTCAGTGCCTGGCACTTTCTCCAAGGAAACTTCCAAAATGGAAGCTCAGTTCATGCCAGCTGTGGTTATTTCCTTCCCGAGGAGGCAGGCAGACATCCATTTCTAAAGGGGCTACACTGACACCACCAGCTTCTCACTGACAGCCCACCCACACCATCTGTCCATTGCCCACCTGGCCAGCGGAGGGCTGGATCTACTGGCTATGACTGCATGGAGCTGGACTCCAGCAGGCTACTGATGGGTGAAAGCCTCCCTAACACATCTCTCAGGCTCCACCCTTCAGGCTTTGCTGTCATCAAATGTAGGAAAGGGAGCACTTCGTGGTCAGGACTTTTCAATTGAGATTGCAGAAAACCATTGCTCGAGAACTGCAGCTTTCCCTGACTACATCATATTCTCAATGTCGTGGCACCCCATGAACCAGAAAATGCTGTATCCTCCTCGTCATCTCTTTCTACAGACCCCATGCTCCATACCAGCTGAAGCTCTGACAGGAGAGACAGCCCCTACCTCCAGAAAGCATGTGTGAAGAACTGCACTGTAGAAATAGGTAACCCAACATCAGGTGGAGCGCCATGAGTCTCTGCTCCAGTCTGGAAACATGGGAGCAGGCCGGTGTTCCTGTAGGCATGAGGAGATCACTGGGGGACTATGAGCCACGCATGTGATACAGGGAAATGCCTTCTCGCGTGTCAGGAAAGGTGTTTCCATAGGAAAGGCAAGCATTGTGCAAAGCCCTGGTGAGAACTCACCTGGACCACCATGGACGTTTCTCATTCCTCAGGTTCAAGAGAGAGAAATTCCACCCAGGGTGAAGGCAGACAAAGGCTGAGCAGTTACTGACTGGGGACGTGGAGGGCCTGCAGGGCAGGTGACGACTCGAAGGAGCAAGGCAAAGACTGAAAAGGGCTGCCGTCACTTTCTTGGAAGTGCCACTATTTGGCACCCCTGTAAAAAATTACAAGAATAGTACCTTTGTTCCTCTTTCAGCACTCAAAATACTCAATGCTAAAGAAAAACGATATTTGCCAGGCTTTGAGATCAGATCTGAACATCTTCCCACAAAAGGAGGCAGGGAAATAACTCTCAGAAACATGAAAGTCACCAGACAGCTCTGAAAGTTGTACCCCATGGCTGAAGCGCACTTTGTACCCCATATCGACACGGCCAACTGCACAGCTTGGTTTCAGTGGGAAAAGGGGATGCGAGGGTGAGAGCAGCCATGGGCTATTTTTACAGTTTGGAAGAGTCGTTGCTGACCTGGCTGTGTCTTGGGCACGGATCCAAATGCTCTAGGTCTGAAAATGAGCAGCCTTTCCACCAGACCAGTGTAACCTCTGCTGCCTTCTTTTTCAAAGGCTGTGTTATTTCCATGGCGGTCTCTTGGCACCGCCCATCCCACCCTATGGCGCTGGTTACACTTTGGCTTTCCTCCAGGCCGTGGCTGCTGAAATCACCCCCCTTGCACCCCAGGAAAAGGGTTTGTGCCCAGCCAGATCAAGGCCCTTGTCCTCCTCGCTGCCTGACCTCATGGCCGCCAGCTCTGGTGCAGAGACGGGGGAGAGGGGACAGCTAATAGGGGTGGTCTCTGGGCGGCAGGCTTGGTTTCTGCCATGGCCTGAGAGAAGAGTAACAGCGCGAGGTTTGTCCTTGGGAGCCAAGTGGCAGAGGACACATCAGGGACGGCCAGCAGCTGCGCCCAGTGCGTGGCCACCAAGGGCAGGGACGGCCCCCTGGGCCCCCCGGGCACAGGGACTGCCTCGGGGCCAGCACCCCAAAGGCCTTCCTCCAAAGGACGCTGGGCAGATGGGTGGTGGGCGGGGCGGCGCGGGGGCGGCGGGGGGGCGGAGCCTGGTCACACCCATGTCATAGGGCCACCACCCAGCAACGCAGCAGTCACAATGCCCCGGGACAGGATAAAAGGCAGCACCGTCCAGTGCCCGCTGCCAGGGCTGGCCTGGGGGCAGCCTGAAGACATCCGAGAGGAAGTCCTTGAGAAGCCGGCAGAATTACTTGGAGGGGGCTGCGGGAGCAAGACCGGAGGAGGCTGGACGAGGCTGCTGGAGAGGAGAAGAACCAGCGAGAGCTGGAGGCACCTGAGGCTCTCTGGTCTTTTCAGCCGGAGATCTGTGGCTAAAGCAAGGGAACACCTTCTTGAGGAGCACTGCAGAGCTCGCTGTCCTCATCCCCTGCAGAGCCAGTGGCAGCAGCCGTAAGAAATGGGACACGCAGGTGTTGCCAGGGGTCCCCGTGTTTTGGAGCAGGACCCACTGGTGTCCTGCCAGGCACAGAAAGGATTCTTGCCGCCAGGGCTGATCAGGCTGGGGACATCAGGCCACTCTGGGAAGCCCCTGAGATGGCTCCAGGTTGAGGGAGAACAGGCTTGGGCATCTCTTGGGAGGCGTGACCAGCCTGTGGGACGAGGAGGCAGGTCTTGCTCACAGGCTCAGGGAATAGCCGATCGCCAGCTCTGGGGTCAGGAAGGAATTTTCCCCCGGGGCAGATTGGCACCGGTCCCCGGGGGTTTTTTGCCTTCCTCTGCAGCACTGAGCATGACCACTTGTCAGGGCTCCTCTGCCCCATTTTGGCTAGGTTACTGCCTGCTGCTCATGCACCACGAAGACGGCCTCTCGTGCCCTGCAGCTGGGGGGAGGAAGGCTTTTTTTCCCCCACGGTGGGCTAGCAAGTATCCGTCCCCGGGGGTTTTTTGCCTTCCTCTGCAGCACTGAGCACAGCCCCTTGCCAGGGCTCCGTTGGGCCATTTTGGCCAGGTGCCTGCTGCTCCTGCTCCACGAAGGTGGCCCTCGTGCCCCGCATCCGGGGGGAGGAAGCGTTTTAGACTCCCAGGGTGGGCCCCCAGTGTGGCCCCCAGGGGTTGCTTCTTTTCCTCCGTAGCATTGAGCACAGCCCCTTTTCAAGGCTCCTCTGGGCCCTTTTCGCCTGGTTCTTGCCTGCTGCTCTTGTACCTCCAAGGTGCTACTTATGCCCTGGCTCTTCTGGGCTCTCTTTCCCATTGCAAGTTTGTAGTGGGAGCCAGCTCGGCTCTTCCCTCGGCTCCATTTCCCCAGGGGTTCTTGCCTGTGCAAAACAGCCAGCGCTTGGAAGGGCTCCAGGCTTGCTGCCCCATCTGGAGCTGCCACTTTTCGGCTCTCCCTGTGTGCAATAGAAGCGTGGGACAAGCACGAGAGTGCTCTTCATGCATCACTGGCCAAGAAGTACAACGGAGCAAGTTTTGGAAGGCAAAAAGGATGCTTGTTATCAACGTGTGTCCTGCTTTGGAAAATGCCCCACGATACCACACGCTGCTGCTGCTGCTGCTGCTGCTTCTTCCTCTTTTGTGTGTGGTTGGGCCTGGTCCTCGTTCTCCAAGTTCTCACTCTCCAGGAAACAGGGACCGCTTGGCATGTATTCCTGCTGCCACTTTCTGCAGCTCTGTCACTTGCCTTTGCAAGGGATCCTGCAAAGGACTTTTTTCCAAGCTAAACTGAAGAATGCATCAGCCTGCTCCCGGCTCCATGGCCGTGTTCGGTTAATGCTTGCGAGCACTGGCTCTGAAATCGATTCAGAAAAATAACTTAAAATGATACAAAATCTAAAAATAACATCCTGCTTCCACTTATAACCTTTCTGATTTGTGTCCTTGAATGTGTTTTTGGAGCTGAAAACGCCCTGACATTTCAGGCAAAGAACAGCCTCATTGCTATTTGGCTCCCGGTGAGCACCGGGAATAGAACAGAATAGGATAGAATAGTTATGCTATGTTATGCATGTGGTTCTGCATGACAAGCTGTGACCTAGGCCTGAGGGGTCCATCCAGGAGAGCAGCTCCCTGCAGGGCAGGCCCCAGGCCCATCCGTGAGAGAGGGGCAGAGGCGGTGGTTGGTTGTCCAGACCAACAGACGAGGTGTTGCACACCTGCAACATCGCTCAGGCAGGGACTGAAGGCTCCAGGCGGAGCTGAGACACCACGTCCCCTGGGCCCTTGGCAGGAGACGGTGTGGGCGGGGGTCCCAGGGGAGGCCGGTCCTGCCCGTTGAGGCCCCTGAGCACCCCCAGGACCCTGGCAGAAGTAGACCTGTAGCGCTCCTATGCTCTCCTTTCCTTTAGGCATTTATGGTTGGCCACCCTGGAGAACGAGTTTTGGCCCAGATGGACCTTCACCCTGATGGAGTACTGTTGTTCTCTGACTCTTCTTTTAGCATGTTTTTTCCAAAGGAAACAGCTCAGGCATTTCTAAAAAGGAGTACAAGGAGAAAAAAAAAAAACAAACAAATCCACAGGGGAAAGAACAGGTATTGCTCACATCAAAAAGGATTGCAACCATTTAGTTCCAGAGCACTTCCTGCTTCAGACTGAGGGCTTGGTTTTTGAACCTCGCTAGCGTCACAGATGTGGGGTTTTGCCATCCCGTGGAAACCTAGCTAAACTGGATGAACACAGAAGACTCTCAAAAACTGCAGTGGCCCCATGCTTTTGGCAAATTTGTTCAGGTGGTCAAATTATGTTCCGATGATCCCCAGCTCTCACCCCCATCAGAAGGTACAAGCCCCTTCCACAAAGTGACAGAGCCAGTGCCTAGGCTGGGACGTGATTACCCATTCAATGCCTTCTGCTAGTGCAAGGCTGGGAGTAAATGTCATCAGAGATTTCCTCAGCATGTGCTGGTAGGGAAAGAAGGAGGGAGGGAGGGAGGGAGAAGAATCAAATCAAAATAAATACAGTCAAATTGAACTGAACTGAATCTGAATCTAAGCAAATCATCTTGAATCAAATAGAATAGAAGAGTTGAGTTGCAAGGGACCTACAACAAGGATTGAGTCCAACTGCCTGACCACTGCAAGCCTGACCAAACGTAAAAGAATGTTAATACGGGTGTTGTCCAAATGCCTCTTCAACACTGACTGGCCACGGGGCATAGGAAGCCTGTTCCAGGGGTTGAGCACCCTCTTGGTAAAGAGAGATTTCCTCATGTCAAGTCCAAGCCTCCCCTGAGGGATGCAGCTTTGAGCCATTCCCACACGTCCTGGCACTGGATCCCAGGGAGAGGAGATCAGCACCTCCCTCTCCACTTCCCCTCCTCAGGAAGCTGTAGAGAGCCATGAGGGAGGTCGCCCCTCAGCCTCCTTCTCGCCAAACTAGACCAACTCCTCAGCTGCTCCCCAGAGGACATGCCTTCCAGCCCCTTCCCCAGCTTTGGTGCCCTCCTCTGGAAGCATTCAGGGACCTTAACGACCTTTTGAAATCGTGGGGCCCAGGTCACGTGACTGCATCCTCCAGAGTTCGGGAATGCAATTACTACAGCTAGAGGTAATTGTTTCGGGATGTGCTCTGTCAGCACACATTTGCCACGTGGGGCCCTTTGCAAGGAGGAAAGCATGGCCTGAAAATGCACTGGCTACCAGTTTGTAAATCAAAACATAGTCTTTAGCTTACTAACGCCATGTTGTTTGAAAGCCTTGCTCCTTAACGGTCCTGTTCTCTTCTTGTTAAAGCCCTCTGCACAGGGGACACTCCTGACAAGGGAATTCCCCTCTAGCCTCACTCTCTCTGCTGATCCACCACATTCATGTTTGGGCACATGCAAGGACCAGTTGCCTCTTCATACTGAGCTGGTATCAAAATGCTGAGATTCTTTAACTGAATAGACAGATGCTGGCAGCTTTCTGTACTCATTGCACTGGTTTTGCAAACTAATTACCAAGTGTGCGCTAGAAGACTGGTTTTCATAGTTGGTTTAATCAATTTGAAAAAAAAACCCAAACAATGACGTTCCTTTGTATCTGAACAACGTTATCAGTCATTTCACCACAGCAACATTCTCAGGTGGTTTCAGGTGGGCGTATAAAAAAGCAAAACCCTCAGTCCTTCTTGGCAGCTATCTTCCAGGCGTGTAGGGACTCTCAAAGAGAGGCAATTGCCTTTTGGTGTCGGGCAGCCACCTGGCCAGCCAACTCCTTACCCACACCAGCATGATCAGCAATGACCTTCCTCTCCCCTAAATACCTGCAGAATTCATTTCAAAACTCAGCAACGTGTCTTCACACTCCTGGAGAGTAAAGCTTATCCCTATAGACAGCCCAGTCAGCTTTCTCAGTGCCTGGCACTTTCTCCAAGGAAACTTCCAAAATGGAAGCTCAGTTCATGCCAGCTGTGGTTATTTCCTTCCCGAGGAGGCAGGCAGACATCCATTTCTAAAGGGGCTACACTGACACCACCAGCTTCTCACTGACAGCCCACCCACACCATCTGTCCATTGCCCACCTGGCCAGCGGAGGGCTGGATCTACTGGCTATGACTGCATGGAGCTGGACTCCAGCAGGCTACTGATGGGTGAAAGCCTCCCTAACACATCTCTCAGGCTCCACCCTTCAGGCTTTGCTGTCATCAAATGTAGGAAAGGGAGCACTTCGTGGTCAGGACTTTTCAATTGAGATTGCAGAAAACCATTGTTCGAGAACTGCAGCTTTCCCTGACTACATCATATTCTCAATGTCGTGGCACCCCATGAACCAGAAAATGCTGTATCCTCCTCGTCATCTCTTTCTACAGACCCCATGCTCCATACCAGCTGAAGCTCTGACAGGAGAGACAGCCCCTACCTCAAGAAACCATGTGTGAAGAACTGCACTGTAGAAATAGGTAACCCAACATCAGGTGGAGCGCCATGAGTCTCTGCTCCAGTCTGGAAACATGGGAGCAGGCCGGTGTTCCTGTAGGCATGAGGAGATCACTGGGGGACTATGAGCCACGCATGTGATACAGGGAAATGCCTTCTCGCGTGTCAGGAAAGGTGTTTCCATAGGAAAGGCAAGCATTGTGCAAAGCCCTGGTGAGAACTCACCTGGACCACCATGGACGTTTCTCATTCCTCAGGTTCAAGAGAGAGAAATTCCACCCAGGGTGAAGGCAGACAAAGGCTGAGCAGTTACTGACTGGGGACGTGGAGGGCCTGCAGGGCAGGTGACGACTCGAAGGAGCAAGGCAAAGACTGAAAAGGGCTGCCGTCACTTTCTTGGAAGTGCCACTATTTGGCACCCCTGTAAAAAATTACAAGAATAGTACCTTTGTTCCTCTTTCAGCACTCAAAATACTCAATGCTAAAGAAAAACGATATTTGCCAGGCTTTGAGATCAGATCTGAACATCTTCCCACAAAAGGAGGCAGGGAAATAACTCTCAGAAACATGAAAGTCACCAGACAGCTCTGAAAGTTGTACCCCATGGCTGAAGCGCACTTTGTACCCCATATCGACACGGCCAACTGCACAGCTTGGTTTCAGTGGGAAAAGGGGATGCGAGGGTGAGAGCAGCCATGGGCTATTTTTACAGTTTGGAAGAGTCGTTGCTGACCTGGCTGTGTCTTGGGCACGGATCCAAATGCTCTAGGTCTGAAAATGAGCAGCCTTTCCACCAGACCAGTGTAACCTCTGCTGCCTTCTTTTTCAAAGGCTGTGTTATTTCCATGGCGGTCTCTTGGCACCGCCCATCCCACCCTATGGCGCTGGTTACACTTTGGCTTTCCTCCAGGCCGTGGCTGCTGAAATCACCCCCCTTGCACCCCAGGAAAAGGGTTTGTGCCCAGCCAGATCAAGGCCCTTGTCCTCCTCGCTGCCTGACCTCATGGCCGCCAGCTCTGGTGCAGAGACGGGGGAGAGGGGACAGCTAATAGGGGTGGTCTCTGGGCAGCAGGCTTGGTTTCTGCCATGGCCTGAGAGAAGAGTAACAGCGCGAGGTTTGTCCTTGGGAGCCAAGTGGCAGAGGACACATCAGGGACGGCCAGCAGCTGCGCCCAGTGCGTGGCCACCAAGGGCAGGGACGGCCCCCTGGGCCCCCCGGGCACAGGGACTGCCTCGGGGCCAGCACCCCAAAGGCCTTCCTCCAAAGGACGCTGGGCAGATGGGTGGTGGGCGGGGCGGCGCGGGGGCGGCGGGGGGGCGGAGCCTGGTCACACCCATGTCATAGGGCCACCACCCAGCAACGCAGCAGTCACAATGCCCCGGGACAGGATAAAAGGCAGCACCGTCCAGTGCCCGCTGCCAGGGCTGGCCTGGGGGCAGCCTGAAGACATCCGAGAGGAAGTCCTTGAGAAACCGGCAGAATTACTTGGAGGGGGCTGCGGGAGCAAGACCGGAGGAGGCTGGACGAGGCTGCTGGAGAGGAGAAGAACCAGCGAGAGCTGGAGGCACCTGAGGCTCTCTGGTCTTTTCAGCCGGAGATCTGTGGCTAAAGCAAGGGAACACCTTCTTGAGGAGCACTGCAGAGCTCGCTGTCCTCATCCCCTGCAGAGCCAGTGGCAGCAGCCGTAAGAAATGGGACACGCAGGTGTTGCCAGGGGTCCCCGTGTTTTGGAGCAGGACCCACTGGTGTCCTGCCAGGCACAGAAAGGATTCTTGCCGCCAGGGCTGATCAGGCTGGGGACATCAGGCCACTCTGGGAAGCCCCTGAGATGGCTCCAGGTTGAGGGAGAACAGGCTTGGGCATCTCCTGGGAGGCGTGACCAGCCTGTGGGACGAGGAGGCAGGTCTTGCTCACAGGCTCAGGGAATAGCCGATCGCCAGCTCTGGGGTCAGGAAGGAATTTTCCCCCGGGGCAGATTGGCACCGGTCCCCGGGGGTTTTTTGCCTTCCTCTGCAGCACTGAGCATGACCACTTGTCAGGGCTCCTCTGCCCCATTTTGGCTAGGTTACTGCCTGCTGCTCATGCACCACGAAGACGGCCTCTCGTGCCCTGCAGCTGGGGGGAGGAAGGCTTTTTTTCCCCCACGGTGGGCTAGCAAGTATCCGTCCCCGGGGGTTTTTTGCCTTCCTCTGCAGCACTGAGCACAGCCCCTTGCCAGGGCTCCGTTGGGCCATTTTGGCCAGGTGCCTGCTGCTCCTGCTCCACGAAGGTGGCCCTCGTGCCCCGCATCCGGGGGGAGGAAGCGTTTTAGACTCCCAGGGTGGGCCCCCAGTGTGGCCCCCGGGGGTTGCTTCTTTTCCTCCGTAGCATTGAGCACAGCCCCTTTTCAAGGCTCCTCTGGGCCCTTTTCGCCTGGTTCTTGCCTGCTGCTCTTGTACCTCCAAGGTGCTACTTATGCCCTGGCTCTTCTGGGCTCTCTTTCCCATTGCAAGTTTGTAGTGGGAGCCAGCTCGGCTCTTCCCTCGGCTCCATTTCCCCAGGGGTTCTTGCCTGTGCAAAACAGCCAGCGCTTGGAAGGGCTCCAGGCTTGCTGCCCCATCCGGAGCTGCCACTTTTCGGCACTCCCTGTGTGCAATAGAAGCGTGGGACAAGCACGAGAGTGCTCTTCATGCATCACTGGCCAAGAAGTACAATGGAGCAAGTTTTGGAAGGCAAAAAGGATGCTTGTTATCAACATGTGTCCTGCTTTGGAAAATGCCCCACAATACCACACGCTGCTGCTGCTGCTGCTGCTGCTGCTGCCGCTTCTTCCTCTTTTGTGTGTGGTTGGGCCTGGTCCTCGTTCTCCAAGTTCTCACTCTCCAGGAAACAGGGACCGCTTGGCATGTATTCCTGCTGCCACTTTCTGCAGATCTGTCACTTGCCTTTGCAAGGGATCCTGCAAAGGACTTTTTTCCAAGCTAAACTGAAGAATGCATCAGCCTGCTCCCGGCTCCATGGCCGTGTTCGGTTAATGCTTGCGAGCACTGGCTCTGAAATCGATTCAGAAAAATAACTTAAAATGATACAAAATCTAAAAATAACATCCTGCTTCCACTTATAACCTTTCTGATTTGTGTCCTTGAATGTGTTTTTGGAGCTGAAAACGCCCTGACATTTCAGGCAAAGAACAGCCTCATTGCTATTTGGCTCCCGCTGAGCACAGGGAATAGAACAGAATAGGATAGAATAGTTATGCTATGTTATGCATGTGGTTCTGCATGACAAGCTGTGACCTAGGCCTGAGGGGTCCATCCAGGAGAGCAGCTCCCTGCAGGGCAGGCCCCAGGCCCATCCGTGAGAGAGGGGCAGAGGCGGTGGTTGGTTGTCCAGACCAACAGACGAGGTGTTGCACACCTGCAACATCGCTCAGGCAGGGACTGAAGGCTCCAGGCGGAGCTGAGACACCACGTCCCCTGGGCCCTTGGCAGGAGACGGTGTGGGCGGGGGTCCCAGGGGAGGCCGGTCCTGCCCGTTGAGGCCCCTGAGCACCCCCAGGACCCTGGCAGAAGTACACCTGTAGCGCTCCTATGCTCTCCTTTCCTTTAGGCATTTATGGTTGGCCACCCTGGAGAACGCGTTTTGGCCCAGATGGACCTTCACCCTGATGGAGTACTGTTGTTCTCTGACTCTTCTTTTAGCATGTTTTTTTCCAAAGGAAACAGCTCAGGCATTTCTAAAAAGGAGTACAAGGAGAAAAAAAAAAACAACAAACAAATCCACAGGGGAAAGAACAGGTATTGCTCACATCAAAAAGGATTGCAACCATTTAGTTCCAGAGCACTTCCTGCTTCAGACTGAAGGCTTGGTTTTTGAGCCTCGCTAGCGTCACAGATGTGGGGTTTTGCCATCCCGTGGAAACCTAGCTAAACTGGATGAACACAGAAGACTCTCAAAAACTGCAGTGGCCCCATGCTTTTGGCAAATTTGTTCAGGTGGTCAAATTATGTTCCGATGATCCCCAGCTCTCACCCCCATCAGAAGGTACAAGCCCCTTCCACAAAGTGACAGAGCCAGTGCCTAGGCTGGGACGTGATTACCCATTCAATGCCTTCTGCTAGTGCAAGGCTGGGAGTAAATGTCATCAGAGATTTCCTCAGCATGTGCTGGTAGGGAAAGAAGGAGGGGGGGAGGGAGGGAGGGAGAAGAATCAAATCAAAATAAATACAGTCAAATTGAACTGAACTTGTAGCTGTACGCTTCTACGGGAGACCTTATCTTGGGCCGCATACCTCCGGGACACAGGGCTCTACCCACCCTGGGGACAGTGATGCACAGACACCAATATGATGGATGCAAAATGTCCGTTTATTTGGCTGCGTCACACGCTTATATAGCTCTTGCGGTTCCTGTTCCTGCCACTCCTATGGGGAGGAGTCTATCTTTCCGTCACATCCCGTAATCTTCCGGTCGCCGATCCCTGTCTATTCCCCTACATCTCCCCCTCCCCATGCTACTAAAATTCTGCAAAGCTACCTGCGTAAGCGGATACATATTGCGGTCAGGTCGATATTCATGTAACGCTCGCAGGCGCTCTTTGATTTGTCTTATAACACAGCATAACAATGGTAGCCCACAAGTAACCAAGGTTACTACACACAACAAGATCCCCCCAATTATTACTATCCAGTTCCTGTTTATATCTCTCTTTTGCCGCCCTTTCCCAGTGTCGCTCTCGTTGCAATATTGCTTGCGATCTTGTCAAGGAGCTCATTTCTTTTCCCAATGGTACGGCTAGCATGAGGATCCATGTCAGCAGACCCTGCAAAGAGACAACTCAGAAAGGGATTATTCACTGCACATCCTTGCACAGTTCTGCTTTCACACACTTTGCAGGCACCCATTCTATGCGCCCTTCATTCTCAACCGCGGCGTAGCCCCTCCCCAGGCATCTCAGTTTCCATCCTCTCTCCCATTGCTCACTGCCTGGGAACCTTACTCGTACCTGCGGATAGCGGTTGCCTGCTTGAGCTTTGCCAAAGCGCTTCTCCACTGCTGTAACTTGCTCCTGCCCGCGTATAAAATGATTAAGCGAATATAATGCACGCATTAAAATAGTTTGCTGAGCTGCTATGGGTATAGTTCCCTTATACCCCTCCCCCTCCCCAAGCTGTATTATTTTTGCTTTCAAGGTGCGATGAGCGCGTTCTACTATAGCCTGCCCTGTGCTATTGTAAGCAATGCTGTGTTTTAATACAATATTCCAAGCTTTACACCATTCTTGGGTACTTCGAGCCCGAAAGCATGGTCCATTGTCTGTTTTTATCTCGGTAGGCTTTCCAAGCCACGCCATCACCGTGGTCCAATGCGTAGTCAAGTGCGTTGCGGTCTGCTTCCGATGTTGAGTGGCCATGATGACTCCACTATATGTATCAACTGTAATTGCCAGGTGCCTTCCGGGGGCCAACTGTGGGCATTCAGTAAAGTCAGTCTGCCAGATAGAATTTGCTTCCAGTCCTCGAGGGTTGACTCCTGCCTCCCACAATGGCGAGTGCTGACAGTAAGGACAGGTGGCTACTACTTCTCTTGCTGCTCTTATTGAGATGCCACACTCCTTTGCCAAGGCTTTAGCACCCAGGTGCAGTTGCTCATGTAGTTTCTTTGCCTCCGCCAAGGTCCAGACTCCCGCGGCTGCCTCATCAGCCATGCGATTCCCCTCAATCAGTGGTCCAGGCCCCGTCTGATGACTGCGAATGTGAATTACTGTCACCGTTGCTCCTCGCTGCGATAAAGCAATCTCTAGCATCAAGGCAATTTCCGTGTGTGGTACACCCTCCCGTTTCATGGACATGACTAATTTATACACATATAAGGAGTCTGTGCACAAATTTATATGCCGATCTATATCCTTTCGCAGGGCCATCTCTAGCGCTTTCGCCTCCAGCCACTGCACACTTTTACCCTGCTCCTCATACGTCTGTCGCATCCAACTATTGTCTTCTTTCCACACTACCGCCGGTCTGTTCGTCTTTGAGGAAGCGTCTGTGAAATATGTTGGTCCTGGGTGAGGGGTATCCAAAACTCTACTATCCACACTCAAATCTACCACTTTGGCTGTTTCGGCCCACTTCTGTACCGTGCCTGTGACTATTTTCCCTGGGTATGAGTATACTGCCAATTGTATATCCTCTTCACTCTCTACCACCTTCTGCCATTTCTCCCCATTCCACGGCACTGTCAGCTTATCTGGCTCTTTTCCAAAAATTACCTTGCTTTCCCGTCGCAGCCGCCAAATCATTCCCCCGGCCACCTTAACTTTTGTGGAGAATGCATCCTTGGGAACCTTCTGATATACCCATCGCAGTGGTTTTTCTTCCCCTGCTCGTATTTGATATAGCAATCCTAACCCTCTACTGGCGGTCAGAATCCAACCTGCAATTAATTCCTCCTGAGGGTCCCACCGCCATACTCCTTCCTTTCGCATTCGACGTTCTATCATCTGCAACTGCTGGACTGCCTCAGCGTCTAAACTCCTGGGCTCCCATGGGTTGGTCCCTTTCAGCAACGCATAGAAAGGTTGCATCTCCTCACCGGTGACGCGCACGAATGTCCGCAACCACTGCAGTGCTCCTACCAGCTTCTGGACATCGTGTAAATTTTTAACCTTAGGTGTAAGCTTAATAGGCTGAGCTTGTATGGAATCCCCTTGTATTCTAGCACCCAGAAATCCACACACTGGTCCTCGCTGTACCTTTGCCTCAGCTACCTTGAGGCCCTGTCCCGCAAGGCCCCTTTGGGTGTCTGAAAAGACTTGTTCACACAGCGCCTCGGTGGGCGCAGCTATGAGGACGTCATCCATGTAGTGGATCATGTAGATTTGCTCCTGATACTGCTGCCTTACTTGCTGCAATGCAGAAGCCACATACCTCTGGCAGATCGCTGGAGAATATTTCATCCCCTGCGGAAGTACTGTCCACTGCCATCTACTACCTGGTTCTGTGCGGTTCACCGCAGGCAGAGTAAAGGCAAATCTCTTTCTATCATCTGGATGTAGCGGAATGCTGAAGAAGCAGTCTTTGATATCTAAAATAATGACTTGCCATCCTCTCGGGACAGCACTCAGATCTGGTAAGCCAGGTTGGAGAGGCCCCATGTCCTCCATTTGCTGATTTACTGCTCTAAGATCATGCAGCATCCTCCATTGGTTTTTATCTTTCTTTTTTATAGCAAATATAGGGGTGTTCCACGGGCTCATCGAGGGCTCTAGGTGCCCTGCTTCGTGCTCTCGTTTTACTATAGCTCTTACAGCCTCTGTTTTCTCTGCTGTCAGGGGCCACTGCTCCACCCAGACGGGCTGTTCGGTTTTCCACACTAACTTGTGCTGATGAAGCCCCTCTGAGGCAGTGGCCCTTATGCTAAATTTTTCAACCCGATCCCCATCTGGGCAAGGGCGTCTCGCCCTAACAAGGGGCTTGCTACCCCATCTGCTACTAGTATGGTCACTACGGCCGTGAGGAGCTTCCCTGCGTCCTCGTCCACGACTTCGAGTTTCACAGGGCAAGTACTTTTTCTCGTCTGTTGTTCTCCTCCTACCCCTATTATACGCTTTCCCATGGCGAGGGGCCAAGTTGGTGGCCACCGTTCGAGTGGCATTATTGTGACATCTGCCCCGGTATCCACTAACATTCCCAGGCATATTCGTGCCGGGTAACTCGGTTCTTGTGGGGTAATCATCACTGCTGCCATGGGGCTCTAGTCACAGCCTATGACCAAGGCCACGCGGGGGCTGTAACCTGCAAATCTTGCCCCCCTGCGTGACGGTTCACTCCCCCTTGGCTCGCTACGGTGGGCCAAGCTCCTGGCGTTGGCACTGTGATGGGGGTCATTTGACTCATAGGAGGCGCGAATCCCCCTTGCTTCGCCCTCCCTTGGCCATTTCCCGGCCTCGTAGTTGGACAATCTCTTGCCAGGTGTCCTGGCTTCCCACACACCCAGCACCTCCCTACTGGGCGCGCTCCTCCTCCATTACATCCTCCCCTTTCCACTAACGGGCACCCAGCTCTAAAGTGCCCTCGCCGGCCACACAAGTGACATATCGGCCCCACCCCGGCTGCTTGCACCATCACCCTTTCTTCGCTTCCACAGTCAGTGTTCTGGCAGACGTGCGCTCCCGCACTGCCATGCTGGTTCAATGCTTCCTGGCGCAAGACATGCCTGATGGTTTCACCCAATGGCGCCCCTACCGCCAGGGTGCGGAGGATATCTTGTGTTTGCGGATTTGCTTGATTTCGGAGGCAATCCATAAGGACTGCCTCCTTGGCTGCTGGTGGCAATTCTGATTCTATAATAGCCTTTTGCAACCTGTCACAAAACGTTGTAAATGGCTCTGCTAGACCTTGCTGTATCTTTTGCCAAGGTTCTGCTTTTTTCTCATACCTGCCCACTTCGCTATACGCTCTGCGGGAACTCTCCGTTACCGCTTGTAGCTCCCTGCCCCTTAATTCTGCTGCTTGCAACTGCGGGGTTTCCAGTCCTTGACTTCTGCCAGTGAGCCGGTCAAGGGTGGTCCCCCTCAGCGGGTGGCCCGGAACTGCCGCCACTTGCTGTATGAGGGCATGGCAAGCACTGTGCATTGCCTCCTTCCAAAGTATGTACATTGTGGGAGCTAATATTGCTTTCGCCAACTGCTTAGCATCAGAGGGGGTCAATGGCGCTGCATGCGCAGCGTCCAGCAGCAATCCTACTCCTTCGTCTTTCAGCCCCTTTTCTTTAATTTCTCGCCATAAAGTTCGCACTAGTTTGGCATCTATCGGCGTCCACTCCACTCCTCCTCCTGGAGCTAATCGGACAGGGAAGATCCCGGGCATCTCTATCCTTACTCCATCGAGGCTACAATCTCTAGCTATCAGCCGCCAGTTAGGTAACGCAACTGACTGTCGCTGGGGTGCACCCTTCGTTAAAAGTCCTGTCTGCTGCCGAGTTACTTCCCCTAGTGCGCGCATAACCTGCTGCAGCTGCCGCAGCACGTCCTCCGGAGACCCCTCCGGAGCTGCAGCGCCCCGGACCTCCCCTTTTGACGGTCCCTTTCCTCCCTCCTTCTGACTGGTCCTCCGAGTCTCTGCTGTTTTGTGCCTCTTTTTTGCGCGCCGCAGGCAAGCTGCTCTCTCTTCCCACCTATGGGCATCGGTTTCTCCCCCAATTTCTGATTCGCTGCTACTCGAAGTTGTTCTATACTCCCCCTGTCCTCCCCTCCAGGCACCCCAATCCCCCTCCTCGTCCGACTCCCATCTCAAGGGTTGGCCCGGGAGCCAGTCTCGAGGGTCGGGCAGAGGGCGGTGCCGCTGCCAGCGCTGCTTCCGGCGCTGGTCATCTTCCTCCTTCCGCTCCGTCACTCCCGCTGCGTCCGCTGCCACGTCACTCTCCCCGCGCACCTGTGCCAAATCATCCCAGGGGTATGCGGGGGGGGGGACACTCTAAAGGCCCCGCTGGCTCAACAGGGAACACCGCCGCTTCCCGATCCACCTCCTTGGGAGCCTCAGACTGAGCCGCTGGCCAGGCTACTCCGTCCGAACTCTCCCCTTCTTCCCCATCCCCCGCGATGCTTGCCCCTGTCTGCGTCCCCACCGCCCCTCCTGGGTCTCTTTCCAGGCTACTGTCGCCCGTAACACCGTGCAGGAACCGCTGCGCCTGCCGCCACGTCTCCTGATCATCCCGAGCTTTCAATAGTAACCGGTGTATCTTTCCCCAGAGCTGTATGTACTGGGGTTTTCCCATCACAGCCCTTTCGGCTAACTCCTCTTTAATCCTCACCCACTTATCCTTATTAAATATGTCTGCGGGACTTCGTATGAGCCCCTGCGTAATCATCCATCGGATGGCCTTTGAGGTAGGCGTCTTCGATATCGAAGTACCATATTCCTTCCCCAATCCCTTCAGTACCTTTACGACTGAATCCATGGCGCGCCCGCCGACCTGCGGCTCCCCGTCCCGCCCCCGCGTGCCCCAAGCTCTCTTTCCCCCCGGCGAACCTGCCAAGCCTCCCCGCTAATCACGTCGGGGTCACCACTTGTAGCTGTACGCTTCTACGGGAGACCTTATCTTGGGCCGCATACCTCCGGGACACAGGGCTCTACCCACCCTGGGGACAGTGATGCACAGACATCAATATGATGGATGCAAAATGTCCGTTTATTTGGCTGCGTCACACGCTTATGTAGATCTTGCGGTTCCTGTTCCTGCCACTCCTATGGGGAGGAGTCTATCTTTCCGTCACATCCCGTAATCTTCCGGTCGCCGATCCCTGTCTATTCACCTACACCTCTTCAACACTGACTGGCCACGGGGCATAGGAAGCCTGTTCCAGGGGTTGAGCACCCTCTTGGTAAAGAGAGATTTCCTCATGTCAAGTCCAAGCCTCCCCTGAGGGATGCAGCTTTGAGCCATTCCCACACGTCCTGGCACTGGATCCCAGGGAGAGGAGATCAGCACCTCCCTCTCCACTTCCCCTCCTCAGGAAGCTGTAGAGAGCCATGAGGGAGGTCGCCCCTCAGCCTCCTTCTCGCCAAACTAGACCAACTCCTCAGCTGCTCCCCAGAGGACATGCCTTCCAGCCCCTTCCCCAGCTTTGGTGCCCTCCTCTGGATGCATTCAGGGACCTTAACGACCTTTTGAAATTGTGGGGCCCAGGTCACGTGACTGCATCCTCCAGAGTTCGGGAATGCAATTACTACAGCTAGAGGTAATTGTTTCGGGATGTGCTATGTCAGCACGCATTTGCCACGTGGGGCCCTTTGCAAGGAGGAAAGCATGGCCTGAAAATGCACTGGCTACCAGTTTGTAAATCAAAACATAGGCTTTAGCTTACTAACGCCGTGTTGTTTGAAAGCCTTGCTCCTTAACGGTCCTGTTCTCTTCTTGTTAAAGCCCTCTGCACAGGGGACACTCCTGACAAGGGAATTCCCCTCTAGCCTCACTCTCTCTGCTGATCCACCACATTCATGTTTGGGCACATGCAAGGACCAGTTGCCTCTTCATACTGAGCTGGTATCAAAATGCTGAGATTCTTTAACTGAATAGACAGATGCTGGCAGCTTTCTGTACTCATTGCACTGGTTTTGCAAACTAATTACCAAGTGTGCGCTAGAAGACTGGTTTTCATAGTTGGTTTAATCAATTTGAAAAAAAAACCCAAACAATGACGTTCCTTTGTATCTGAACAACGTTATCAGTCATTTCACCACAGCAACATTCTCAGGTGGTTTCAGGTGGGCGTATAAAAAAGCAAAACCCTCAGTCCTTCTTGGCAGCTATCTTCCAGGCGTGTAGGGACTCTCAAAGAGAGGCAATTGCCTTTTGGTGTCGGGCAGCCACCTGGCCAGCCAACTCCTTACCCACACCAGCATGATCAGCAATGACCTTCCTCTCCCCTAAATACCTGCAGAATTCATTTCAAAACTCAGCAACGTGTCTTCACACTCCTGGAGAGTAAAGCTTATCCCTATAGACAGCCCAGTCAGCTTTCTCAGTGCCTGGCACTTTCTCCAAGGAAACTTCCAAAATGGAAGCTCAGTTCATGCCAGCTGTGGTTATTTCCTTCCCGAGGAGGCAGGCAGACATCCATTTCTAAAGGGGCTACACTGACACCACCAGCTTCTCACTGACAGCCCACCCACACCATCTGTCCATTGCCCACCTGGCCAGCGGAGGGCTGGATCTACTGGCTATGACTGCATGGAGCTGGACTCCAGCAGGCTACTGATGGGTGAAAGCCTCCCTAACACATCTCTCAGGCTCCACCCTTCAGGCTTTGCTGTCATCAAATGTAGGAAAGGGAGCACTTCGTGGTCAGGACTTTTCAATTGAGATTGCAGAAAACCATTGTTCGAGAACTGCAGCTTTCCCTGACTACATCATATTCTCAATGTCGTGGCACCCCATGAACCAGAAAATGCTGTATCCTCCTCGTCATCTCTTTCTACAGACCCCATGCTCCATACCAGCTGAAGCTCTGACAGGAGAGACAGCCCCTACCTCAAGAAAGCATGTGTGAAGAACTGCACTGTAGAAATAGGTAACCCAACATCAGGTGGAGCGCCATGAGTCTCTGCTCCAGTCTGGAAACATGGGAGCAGGCCGGTGTTCCTGTAGGCATGAGGAGATCACTGGGGGACTATGAGCCACCCATGTGATACAGGGAAATGCCTTCTCGCGTGTCAGGAAAGATGTTTCCATAGGAAAGGCAAGCATTGTGCAAAGCCCTGGTGAGAACTCACCTGGACCACCATGGACGTTTCTCATTCCTCAGGTTCAAGAGAGAGAAATTCCACCCGGGGTGAAGGCAGACAAAGGCTGAGCAGTTACTGACTGGGGACGTGGAGGGCCTGCAGGGCAGGTGACGACTCGAAGGAGCAAGGCAAAGACTGAAAAGGGCTGCCGTCACTTTCTTGGAAGTGCCACTATTTGGCACCCCTGTAAAAAATTACAAGAATAGTACCTTTGTTCCTCTTTCAGCACTCAAAATACTCAATGCTAAAGAAAAACGATATTTGCCAGGCTTTGAGATCAGATCTGAACATCTTCCCACAAAAGGAGGCAGGGAAATAACTCTCAGAAACATGAAAGTCACCAGACAGCTCTGAAAGTTGTACCCCATGGCTGAAGCGCACTTTGTACCCCATATCGACACGGCCAACTGCACAGCTTGGTTTCAGTGGGAAAAGGGGATGCGAGGGTGAGAGCAGCCATGGGCTATTTTTACAGTTTGGAAGAGTCGTTGCTGACCTGGCTGTGTCTTGGGCACGGATCCAAATGCTCTAGGTCTGAAAATGAGCAGCCTTTCCACCAGACCAGTGTAACCTCTGCTGCCTTCTTTCTCAAAGGCTGTGTTATTTCCATGGCAGTCTCTTGGCACCGCCCATCCCACCCTATGGCGCTGGTTACACTTTGGCTTTCCTCCAGGCCGTGGCTGCTGAAATCACCCCCCTTGCACCCCAGGAAAAGGGTTTGTGCCCAGCCAGATCAAGGCCCTTGTCCTCCTCGCTGCCTGACCTCATGGCCGCCAGCTCTGGTGCAGAGACGGGGGAGAGGGGACAGCTAATAGGGGTGGTCTCTGGGCGGCAGGCTTGGTTTCTGCCATGGCCTGAGAGAAGAGTAACAGCGCGAGGTTTGTCCTTGGGAGCCAAGTGGCAGAGGACACATCAGGGACGGCCAGCAGCTGCGCCCAGTGCGTGGCCACCAAGGGCAGGGACGGCCCCCTGGGCCCCCCGGGCACAGGGACTGCCTCGGGGCCAGCACCCCAAAGGCCTTCCTCCAAAGGACGCTGGGCAGATGGGTGGTGGGCGGGGCGGCGCGGGGGCGGCGGGGGGGCGGAGCCTGGTCACACCCATGTCATAGGGCCACCACCCAGCAATGCAGCAGTCACAATGCCCCGGGACAGGATAAAAGGCAGCACCGTCCAGTGCCCGCTGCCAGGGCTGGCCTGGGGGCAGCCTGAAGACATCCGAGAGGAAGTCCTTGAGAAGCCGGCAGAATTACTTGGAGGGGGCTGCGGGAGCAAGACCGGAGGAGGCTGGACGAGGCTGCTGGAGAGGAGAAGAACCAGCGAGAGCTGGAGGCACCTGAGGCTATCTGGTCTTTTCAGCCGGAGATCTGTGGCTAAAGCAAGGGAACACCTTCTTGAGGAGCACTGCAGAGCTCGCTGTCCTCATCCCCTGCAGAGCCAGTGGCAGCAGCCATAAGAAATGGGACACGCAGGTGTTGCCAGGGGTCCCCGTGTTTTGGAGCAGGACCCACTGGTGTCCTGCCAGGCACAGAAAGGATTCTTGCCGCCAGGGCTGATCAGGCTGGGGACATCAGGCCACTCTGGGAAGCCCCTGAGATGGCTCCAGGTTGAGGGAGAACAGGCTTGGGCATCTCTTGGGAGGCGTGACCAGCCTGTGGGACGAGGAGGCAGGTCTTGCTCACAGGCTCAGGGAATAGCCGATCGCCAGCTCTGGGGTCAGGAAGGAATTTTCCCCCGGGGCAGATTGGCACCGGTCCCCGGGGGTTTTTTGCCTTCCTCTGCAGCACTGAGCATGACCACTTGTCAGGGCTCCTCTGCCCCATTTTGGCTAGGTTACTGCCTGCTGCTCATGCACCACGAAGACGGCCTCTCGTGCCCTGCAGCTGGGGGGAGGAAGGCTTTTTTTCCCCCACGGTGGGCTAGCAAGTGTCCCCGGGGGTTTTTTGCCTTCCTCTGCAGCACTGAGCACAGCCCCTTGCCAGGGCTCCGTTGGGCCATTTTGGCCAGGTGCCTGCTGCTCCTGCTCCACGAAGGTGGCCCTCGTGCCCCGCATCCGGGGGGAGGAAGCGTTTTAGACTCCCAGGGTGGGCCCCCAGTGTGGCCCCCGGGGGTTGCTTCTTTTCCTCCGTAGCATTGAGCACAGCCCCTTTTCAAGGCTCCTCTGGGCCCTTTTCGCCTGGTTCTTGCCTGCTGCTCTCGTACCTCCAAGGTGCTACTTATGCCCTGGCTCTTCTGGGCTCTCTTTCCCATTGCAAGTTTGTAGTGGGAGCCAGCTCGGCTCTTCCCTCGGCTCCATTTCCCCAGGGGTTCTTGCCTGTGCAAAACAGCCAGCACTTGGAAGGGCTCCAGGCTTGCTGCCCCATCTGGAGCTGCCACTTTTCGGCTCTCCCTGTGTGCAATAGAAGCGTGGGACAAGCACGAGAGTGCTTTTCATGCATCACTGGCCAAGAAGTACAACGGAGCAAGTTTTGGAAGGCAAAAAGGATGCTTGTTATCAACGTGTGTCCTGCTTTGGAAAATGCCCCACGATACCACACGCTGCTGCTGCTGCTGCTGCTGCTGCTGCTGCTGCTGCTGCTGCTGCTGCCGCTTCTTCCTCTTTTGTGTGTGGTTGGGCCTGGTCCTCGTTCTCCAAGTTCTCACTCTCCAGGAAACAGGGACCGCTTGGCATGTATTCCTGCTGCCACTTTCTGCAGCTCTGTCACTTGCCTTTGCAAGGGATCCTGCAAAGGACTTTTTTCCAAGCTAAACTGAAGAATGCATCAGCCTGCTCCCGGCTCCATGGCCGTGTTCGGTTAATGCTTGCGAGCACTGGCTCTGAAATCGATTCAGAAAAATAACTTAAAATGATACAAAATCTAAAAATAACATCCTGCTTCCACTTATAACCTTTCTGATTTGTGTCCTTGAATGTGTTTTTGGAGCTGAAAACGCCCTGACATTTCAGGCAAAGAACAGCCTCATTGCTATTTGGCTCCCGGTGAGCACCGGGAATAGAACAGAATAGGATAGAATAGTTATGCTATGTTATGCATGTGGTTCTGCATGACAAGCTGTGACCTAGGCCTGAGGGGTCCATCCAGGAGAGCAGCTCCCTGCAGGGCAGGCCCCAGGGCCATCCGTGAGAGAGGGGCAGAGGCGGTGGTTGGTTGTCCAGACCAACAGACGAGGTGTTGCACACCTGCAACATCGCTCAGGCAGGGACTGAAGGCTCCAGGCGGAGCTGAGACACCACGTCCCCTGGGCCCTTGGCAGGAGACGGTGTGGGCGGGGGTCCCAGGGGAGGCCGGTCCTGCCCGTTGAGGCCCCTGAGCACCCCCAGGACCCTGGCAGAAGTAGACCTGTAGCGCTCCTATGCTCTCCTTTCCTTTAGGCATTTATGGTTGGCCACCCTGGAGAACGAGTTTTGGCCCAGATGGACCTTCACCCTGATGGAGTACTGTTGTTCTCTGACTCTTCTTTTAGCATGTTTTTTCCAAAGGAAACAGCTCAGGCATTTCTAAAAAGGAGTACAAGGAGAAAAAAAAAAAAACCAAACAAATCCACAGGGGAAAGAACAGGTATTGCTCACATCAAAAAGGTTTGCAACCATTTAGTTCCAGAGCACTTCCTGCTTCAGACTGAGGGCTTGGTTTTTGAGCCTCGCTAGCGTCACAGATGTGGGGTTTTGCCATCCCGTGGAAACCTAGCTAAACTGGATGAACACAGAAGACTCTCAAAAACTGCAGTGGCCCCATGCTTTTGGCAAATTTGTTCAGGTGGTCAAATTATGTTCCGATGATCCCCAGCTCTCACCCCCATCAGAAGGTACAAGCCCCTTCCACAAAGTGACAGAGCCAGTGCCTAGGCTGGGACGTGATTACCCATTCAATGCCTTCTGCTAGTGCAAGGCTGGGAGTAAATGTCATCAGAGATTTCCTCAGCATGTGCTGGTAGGGAAAGAAGGAGGGAGGGAGGGAGGGAGCGAGGGAGGGAGGGAGGGAGGGAGGGAGGGAGGGAGGGAGGGAGGGAGGGAGGGAGGGAGGGAGGGAGGGAGGGAGGGAGGGAGGGAGGGAGGGAGGGAGGGAGAAGAATCAAATCAAAATAAATACAGTCAAATTGAACTGAACTGATTCTGAATCTAAGCAAATCATCTTGAATCAAATAGAATAGAAGAGTTGAGTTGCAAGGGACCTACAACAAGGACTGAGTCCAACTGCCTGACCACTGCAAGCCTGACCAAACGTAAAAGAATGTTAATACGGGTGTTGTCCAAATGCCTCTTCAACACTGACTGGCCACGGGGCATAGGAAGCCTGTTCCAGGGGTTGAGCACCCTCTTGGTAAAGAGAGATTTCCTCATGTCAAGTCCAAGCCTCCCCTGAGGGATGCAGCTTTGAGCCATTCCCACACGTCCTGGCACTGGATCCCAGGGAGAGGAGATCAGTACCTCCCTCTCCACTTCCCCTCCTCAGGAAGCTGTAGAGAGCCATGAGGGAGGTCGCCCCTCAGCCTCCTTCTCGCCAGACTAGACCAACTCCTCAGCTGCTCCCCAGAGGACATGCCTTCCAGCCCCTTCCCCAGCTTTGGTGCCCTCCTCTGGATGCATTCAGGGACCTTAACGACCTTTTGAAATTGTGGGGCCCAGGTCACGTGACTGCATCCTCCAGAGTTCGGGAATGCAATTACTACAGCTAGAGGGAATTGTTTCGGGATGTGCTACGTCAGCACGCATTTGCCACGTGGGGCCCTTTGCAAGGAGGAAAGCATGGCCTGAAAATGCACTGGCTACCAGTTTGTAAATCAAAACATAGGCTTTAGCTTACTAACGCCATGTTGTTTGAAAGCCTTGCTCCTTAACGGTCCTGTTCTCTTCTTGTTAAAGCCCTCTGCACAGGGGACACTCCTGACAAGGGAATTCCCCTCTAGCCTCACTCTCTCTGCTGATCCACCACATTCATGTTTGGGCACATGCAAGGACCAGTTGCCTCTTCATACTGAGCTGGTATCAAAATGCTGAGATTCTTTAACTGAATAGACAGATGCTGGCAGCTTTCTGTACTCATTGCACTGGTTTTGCAAACTAATTACCAAGTGTGCGCTAGAAGACTGGTTTTCATAGTTGGTTTAATCAATTTGAAAAAAAACCCCAAACAATGACGTTCCTTTGTATCTGAACAACGTTATCAGTCATTTCACCACGGCAACATTCTCAGGTGGTTTCAGGTGGGCGTATAAAAAAGCAAAACCCTCAGTCCTTCTTGGCAGCTATCTTCCAGGCGTGTAGGGACTCTCAAAGAGAGGCAATTGCCTTTTGGTGTCGGGCAGCCACCTGGCCAGCCAACTCCTTACCCACACCAGCATGATCAGCAATGACCTTCCTCTCCCCTAAATACCTGCAGAATTCATTTCAAAACTCAGCAACGTGTCTTCACACTCCTGGAGAGTAAAGCTTATCCCTATAGACAGCCCAGTCAGCTTTCTCAGTGCCTGGCACTTTCTCCAAGGAAACTTCCAAAATGGAAGCTCAGTTCATGCCAGCTGTGGTTATTTCCTTCCCGAGGAGGCAGGCAGACATCCATTTCTAAAGGGGCTACACTGACACCACCAGCTTCTCACTGACAGCCCACCCACACCATCTGTCCATTGCCCACCTGGCCAGCGGAGGGCTGGATCTACTGGCTATGACTGCATGGAGCTGGACTCCAGCAGGCTACTGATGGGTGAAAGCCTCCCTAACACATCTCTCAGGCTCCACCCTTCAGGCTTTGCTGTCATCAAATGTAGGAAAGGGAGCACTTCGTGGTCAGGACTTTTCAATTGAGATTGCAGAAAACCATTGTTCGAGAACTGCAGCTTTCCCTGACTACATCATATTCTCAATGTCGTGGCACCCCATGAACCAGAAAATGCTGTATCCTCCTCGTCATCTCTTTCTACAGACCCCATGCTCCATACCAGCTGAAGCTCTGACAGGAGAGACAGCCCCTACCTCAAGAAACCATGTGTGAAGAACTGCACTGTAGAAATAGGTAACCCAACATCAGGTGGAGCGCCATGAGTCTCTGCTCCAGTCTGGAAACATGGGAGCAGGCCGGTGTTCCTGTAGGCATGAGGAGATCACTGGGGGACTATGAGCCACCCATGTGATACAGGGAAATGCCTTCTCGCGTGTCAGGAAAGATGTTTCCATAGGAAAGGCAAGCATTGTGCAAAGCCCTGGTGAGAACTCACCTGGACCACCATGGACGTTTCTCATTCCTCAGGTTCAAGAGAGAGAAATTCCACCCGGGGTGAAGGCAGACAAAGGCTGAGCAGTTACTGACTGGGGACGTGGAGGGCCTGCAGGGCAGGTGACGACTCGAAGGAGCAAGGCAAAGACTGAAAAGGGCTGCCGTCACTTTCTTGGAAGTGCCACTATTTGGCACCCCTGTAAAAAATTACAAGAATAGTACCTTTGTTCCTCTTTCAGCACTCAAAATACTCAATGCTAAAGAAAAACGATATTTGCCAGGCTTTGAGATCAGATCTGAACATCTTCCCACAAAAGGAGGCAGGGAAATAACTCTCAGAAACATGAAAGTCACCAGACAGCTCTGAAAGTTGTACCCCATGGCTGAAGCGCACTTTGTACCCCATATCGACACGGCCAACTGCACAGCTTGGTTTCAGTGGGAAAAGGGGATGCGAGGGTGAGAGCAGCCATGGGCTATTTTTACAGTTTGGAAGAGTCGTTGCTGACCTGGCTGTGTCTTGGGCACGGATCCAAATGCTCTAGGTCTGAAAATGAGCAGCCTTTCCACCAGACCAGTGTAACCTCTGCTGCCTTCTTTTTCAAAGGCTGTGTTATTTCCATGGCGGTCTCTTGGCACCGCCCATCCCACCCTATGGCGCTGGTTACACTTTGGCTTTCCTCCAGGCCGTGGCTGCTGAAATCACCCCCCTTGCACCCCAGGAAAAGGGTTTGTGCCCAGCCAGATCAAGGCCCTTGTCCTCCTCGCTGCCTGACCTCATGGCCGCCAGCTCTGGTGCAGAGACGGGGGAGAGGGGACAGCTAATAGGGGTGGTCTCTGGGCGGCAGGCTTGGTTTCTGCCATGGCCTGAGAGAAGAGTAACAGCGCGAGGTTTGTCCTTGGGAGCCAAGTGGCAGAGGACACATCAGGGACGGCCAGCAGCTGCGCCCAGTGCGTGGCCACCAAGGGCAGGGACGGCCCCCTGGGCCCCCCGGGCCCAGGGACTGCCTCGGGGCCAGCACCCCAAAGGCCTTCCTCCAAAGGACGCTGGGCAGATGGGTGGTGGGCGGGGCGGCGCGGGGGCGGTGGGGGGGCGGAGCCTGGTCACACCCATGTCATAGGGCCACCACCCAGCAACGCAGCAGTCACAATGCCCCGGGACAGGATAAAAGGCAGCACCGTCCAGTGCCCGCTGCCAGGGCTGGCCTGGGGGCAGCCTGAAGACATCCGAGAGGAAGTCCTTGAGAAGCCGGCAGAATTACTTGGAGGGGGCTGCGGGAGCAAGACCGGAGGAGGCTGGACGAGGCTGCTGGAGAGGAGAAGAACCAGCGAGAGCTGGAGGCACCTGAGGCTCTCTGGTCTTTTCAGCCGGAGATCTGTGGCTAAAGCAAGGGAACACCTTCTTGAGGAGCACTGCAGAGCTCGCTGTCCTCATCCCCTGCAGAGCCAGTGGCAGCAGCCGTAAGAAATGGGACACGCAGGTGTTGCCAGGGGTCCCCGTGTTTTGGAGCAGGACCCACTGGTGTCCTGCCAGGCACAGAAAGGATTCTTGCCGCCAGGGCTGATCAGGCTGGGGACATCAGGCCACTCTGGGAAGCCCCTGAGATGGCTCCAGGTTGAGGGAGAACAGGCTTGGGCATCTCTTGGGAGGCGTGACCAGCCTGTGGGACGAGGAGGCAGGTCTTGCTCACAGGCTCAGGGAATAGCCGATCGCCAGCTCTGGGGTCAGGAAGGAATTTTCCCCCGGGGCAGATTGGCACCGGTCCCCGGGGGTTTTTTGCCTTCCTCTGCAGCACTGAGCATGACCACTTGTCAGGGCTCCTCTGCCCCATTTTGGCTAGGTTACTGCCTGCTGCTCATGCACCACGAAGACGGCCTCTCGTGCCCTGCAGCTGGGGGGAGGAAGGCTTTTTTTCCCCCACGGTGGGCTAGCAAGTATCCGTCCCCGGGGGTTTTTTGCCTTCCTCTGCAGCACTGAGCACAGCCCCTTGCCAGGGCTCCGTTGGGCCATTTTGGCCAGGTGCCTGCTGCTCCTGCTCCACGAAGGTGGCCCTCGTGCCCCGCATCCGGGGGGAGGAAGCGTTTTAGACTCCCAGGGTGGGCCCCCAGTGTGGCCCCCGGGGGTTGCTTCTTTTCCTCCGTAGCATTGAGCACAGCCCCTTTTCAAGGCTCCTCTGGGCCCTTTTCGCCTGGTTCTTGCCTGCTGCTCTCGTACCTCCAAGGTGCTACTTATGCCCTGGCTCTTCTGGGCTCTTTCCCATTGCAAGTTTGTAATGGGAGCGACCTTGGCTCTTCCCTCGGCTCCATTTCCCCAGGGGTTCCTGCCTGTGCAAAACAGCCAGCACTTGGAAGGGCTCCAGGCTTGCTGCCCCATCTGGAGCTGCCACTTTTCGGCTCTCCCTGTGTGCAATAGAAGCGTGGGACAAGCACGAGAGTGCTCTTCATGCATCACTGGCCAAGAAGTACAACGGAGCAAGTTTTGGAAGGCAAAAAGGATGCTTGTTATCAACGTGTGTCCTGCTTTGGAAAATGCCCCACGATACCACACGCTGCTGCTGCTGCTGCTGCTGCTTCTTCCTCTTTTGTGTGTGGTTGGGCCTGGTCCTCGTTCTCCAAGTTCTCACTCTCCAGGAAACAGGGACCGCTTGGCATGTATTCCTGCTGCCACTTTCTGCAGCTCTGTCACTTGCCTTTGCAAGGGATCCTGCAAAGGACATTTTCCAAGCTAAACTGAAGAATGCATCAGCCTGCTCCCGGCTCCATGGCCGTGTTCGGTTAATGCTTGCGAGCACTGGCTCTGAAATCGATTCAGAAAAATAACTTAAAATGATACAAAATCTAAAAATAACATCCTGCTTCCACTTATAACCTTTCTGATTTGTGTCCTTGAATGTGTTTTTGGAGCTGAAAACGCCCTGACATTTCAGGCAAAGAACAGCCTCATTGCTATTTGGCTCCCGGTGAGCACCGGGAATAGAACAGAATAGGATAGAATAGTTATGCTATGTTATGCATGTGGTTCTGCATGACAAGCTGTGACCTAGGCCTGAGGGGTCCATCCAGGAGAGCAGCTCCCTGCAGGGCAGGCCCCAGGCCCATCCGTGAGAGAGGGGCAGAGGCGGTGGTTGGTTGTCCAGACCAACAGACGAGGTGTTGCACACCTGCAACATCGCTCAGGCAGGGACAGAAGGCTCCAGGCGGAGCTGAGACACCACGTCCCCTGGGCCCTTGGCAGGAGACGGTGTGGGCGGGGGTCCCAGGGGAGGCCGGTCCTGCCCGTTGAGGCCCCTGAGCACCCCCAGGACCCTGGCAGAAGTAGACCTGTAGCGCTCCTATGCTCTCCTTTCCTTTAGGCATTTATGGTTGGCCACCCTGGAGAACGCGTTTTGGCCCAGATGGACCTTCACCCTGATGGAGTACTGTTGTTCTCTGACTCTTCTTTTAGCATGTTTTTTCCAAAGGAAACAGCTCAGGCATTTCTAAAAAGGAGTACAAGGAGAAAAAAAAAACACCAAACAAATCCACAGGGGAAAGAACAGGTATTGCTCACATCAAAAAGGATTGCAACCATTTAGTTCCAGAGCACTTCCTGCTTCAGACTGAGGGCTTGGTTTTTGAGCCTCGCTAGCGTCACAGATGTGGGGTTTTGCCATCCCGTGGAAACCTAGCTAAACTGGATGAACACAGAAGACTCTCAAAAACTGCAGTGGCCCCATGCTTTTGGCAAATTTGTTCAGGTGGTCAAATTATGTTCCGATGATCCCCAGCTCTCACCCCCATCAGAAGGTACAAGCCCCTTCCACAAAGTGACAGAGCCAGTGCCTAGGCTGCGACGTGATTACCCATTCAATGCCTTCTGCTAGTGCAAGGCTGGGAGTAAATGTCATCAGAGATTTCCTCAGCATGTGCTGGTAGGGAAAGAAGGAGGGAGGGAGGGAGAAGAATCAAATCAAAATAAATACAGTCAAATTGAACTGAACTGAATCTGAATCTAAGCAAATCATCTTGAATCAAATAGAATAGAAGAGTTGAGTTGCAAGGGACCTACAACAAGGATTGAGTCCAACTGCCTGACCACTGCAAGCCTGACCAAACGTAAAAGAATGTTAATACGGGTGTTGTCCAAATGCCTCTTCAACACTGACTGGCCACGGGGCATAGGAAGCCTGTTCCAGGGGTTGAGCACCCTCTTGGTAAAGAGAGATTTCCTCATGTCAAGTCCAAGCCTCCCCTGAGGGATGCAGCTTTGAGCCATTCCCACACGTCCTGGCACTGGATCCCAGGGAGAGGAGATCAGCACCTCCCTCTCCACTTCCCCTCCTCAGGAAGCTGTAGAGAGCCATGAGGGAGGTCGCCCCTCAGCCTCCTTCTCGCCAAACTAGACAAAATCCTCAGCTGCTCCCCAGAGGACATGCCTTCCAGCCCCTTCCCCAGCTTTGGTGCCCTCCTCTGGATGCATTCAGGGACCTTAACGACCTTTTGAAATCGTGGGGCCCAGTTCACGTGACTGCATCCTCCAGAGTTCGGGAATGCAATTACTACAGCTAGAGGGAATTGTTTCGGGATGTGCTATGTCAGCACGCATTTGCCACGTGGGGCCCTTTGCAAGGAGGAAAGCATGGCCTGAAAATGCACTGGCTACCAGTTTGTAAATCAAAACATAGGCTTTAGCTTACTAACGCCGTGTTGTTTGAAAGCCTTGCTCCTTAACGGTCCTGTTCTCTTCTTGTTAAAGCCCTCTGCACAGGGGACACTCCTGACAAGGGAATTCCCCTCTAGCCTCACTCTCTCTGCTGATCCACCACATTCATGTTTGGGCACATGCAAGGACCAGTTGCCTCTTCATACTGAGCTGGTATCAAAATGCTGAGATTCTTTAACTGAATAGACAGATGCTGGCAGCTTTCTGTACTCATTGCACTGGTTTTGCAAACTAATTACCAAGTGTGCGCTAGAAGACTGGTTTTCATAGTTGGTTTAATCAATTTGAAAAAAACCCCAAACAATGACGTTCCTTTGTATCTGAACAACGTTATCAGTCATTTCACCACGGCAACATTCTCAGGTGGTTTCAGGTGGGCGTATAAAAAAGCAAAACCCTCAGTCCTTCTTGGCAGCTATCTTCCAGGCGTGTAGGGACTCTCAAAGAGAGGCAATTGCCTTTTGGTGTCGGGCAGCCACCTGGCCAGCCAACTCCTTACCCACACCAGCATGATCAGCAATGACCTTCCTCTCCCCTAAATACCTGCAGAATTCATTTCAAAACTCAGCAACGTGTCTTCACACTCCTGGAGAGTAAAGCTTATCCCTATAGACAGCCCAGTCAGCTTTCTCAGTGCCTGGCACTTTCTCCAAGGAAACTTCCAAAATGGAAGCTCAGTTCATGCCAGCTGTGGTTATTTCCTTCCCGAGGAGGCAGGCAGACATCCATTTCTAAAGGGGCTACACTGACACCACCAGCTTCTCACTGACAGCCCACCCACACCATCTGTCCATTGCCCACCTGGCCAGCGGAGGGCTGGATCTACTGGCTATGACTGCATGGAGCTGGACTCCAGCAGGCTACTGATGGGTGAAAGCCTCCCTAACACATCTCTCAGGCTCCACCCTTCAGGCTTTGCTGTCATCAAATGTAGGAAAGGGAGCACTTCGTGGTCAGGACTTTTCAATTGAGATTGCAGAAAACCATTGCTCGAGAACTGCAGCTTTCCCTGACTACATCATATTCTCAATGTCGTGGCACCCCATGAACCAGAAAATGCTGTATCCTCCTCGTCATCTCTTTCTACAGACCCCATGCTCCATACCAGCTGAAGCTCTGACAGGAGAGACAGCCCCTACCTCCAGAAAGCATGTGTGAAGAACTGCACTGTAGAAATAGGTAACCCAACATCAGGTGGAGCGCCATGAGTCTCTGCTCCAGTCTGGAAACATGGGAGCAGGCCGGTGTTCCTGTAGGCATGAGGAGATCACTGGGGGACTATGAGCCACCCATGTGATACAGGGAAATGCCTTCTCGCGTGTCAGGAAAGGTGTTTCCATAGGAAAGGCAAGCATTGTGCAAAGCCCTGGTGAGAACTCACCTGGACCACCATGGACGTTTCTCATTCCTCAGGTTCAAGAGAGAGAAATTCCACCCAGGGTGAAGGCAGACAAAGGCTGAGCAGTTACTGACTGGGGACGTGGAGGGCCTGCAGGGCAGGTGACGACTCGAAGGAGCAAGGCAAAGACTGAAAAGGGCTGCCGTCACTTTCTTGGAAGTGCCACTATTTGGCACCCCTGTAAAAAATTACAAGAATAGTACCTTTGTTCCTCTTTCAGCACTCAAAATACTCAATGCTAAAGAAAAACGATATTTGCCAGGCTTTGAGATCAGATCTGAACATCTTCCCACAAAAGGAGGCAGGGAAATAACTCTCAGAAACATGAAAGTCACCAGACAGCTCTGAAAGTTGTACCCCATGGCTGAAGCGCACTTTGTACCCCATATCGACACGGCCAACTGCACAGCTTGGTTTCAGTGGGAAAAGGGGATGCGAGGGTGAGAGCAGCCATGGGCTATTTTTACAGTTTGGAAGAGTCGTTGCTGACCTGGCTGTGTCTTGGGCACGGATCCAAATGCTCTAGGTCTGAAAATGAGCAGCCTTTCCACCAGACCAGTGTAACCTCTGCTGCCTTCTTTTTCAAAGGCTGTGTTATTTCCATGGCGGTCTCTTGGCACCGCCCATCCCACCCTATGGCGCTGGTTACACTTTGGCTTTCCTCCAGGCCGTGGCTGCTGAAATCACCCCCCTTGCACCCCAGGAAAAGGGTTTGTGCCCAGCCAGATCAAGGCCCTTGTCCTCCTCGCTGCCTGACCTCATGGCCGCCAGCTCTGGTGCAGAGACGGGGGAGAGGGGACAGCTAATAGGGGTGGTCTCTGGGCGGCAGGCTTGGTTTCTGCCATGGCCTGAGAGAAGAGTAACAGCGCGAGGTTTGTCCTTGGGAGCCAAGTGGCAGAGGACACATCAGGGACGGCCAGCAGCTGCGCCCAGTGCGTGGCCACCAAGGGCAGGGACGGCCCCCTGGGCCCCCCGGGCACAGGGACTGCCTCGGGGCCAGCACCCCAAAGGCCTTCCTCCAAAGGACGCTGGGCAGATGGGTGGTGGGCGGGGCGGCGCGGGGGCGGCGGGGGGGCGGAGCCTGGTCACACCCATGTCATAGGGCCACCACCCAGCAACGCAGCAGTCACAATGCCCCGGGACAGGATAAAAGGCAGCACCGTCCAGTGCCCGCTGCCAGGGCTGGCCTGGGGGCAGCCTGAAGACATCCGAGAGGAAGTCCTTGAGAAGCCGGCAGAATTACTTGGAGGGGGCTGCGGGAGCAAGACCGGAGGAGGCTGGACGAGGCTGCTGGAGAGGAGAAGAACCAGCGAGAGCTGGAGGCACCTGAGGCTCTCTGGTCTTTTCAGCCGGAGATCTGTGGCTAAAGCAAGGGAACACCTTCTTGAGGAGCACTGCAGAGCTCGCTGTCCTCATCCCCTGCAGAGCCAGTGGCAGCAGCCGTAAGAAATGGGACACGCAGGTGTTGCCAGGGGTCCCCGTGTTTTGGAGCAGGACCCACTGGTGTCCTGCCAGGCACAGAAAGGATTCTTGCCGCCAGGGCTGATCAGGCTGGGGACATCAGGCCACTCTGGGAAGCCCCTGAGATGGCTCCAGGTTGAGGGAGAACAGGCTTGGGCATCTCTTGGGAGGCGTGACCAGCCTGTGGGACGAGGAGGCAGGTCTTGCTCACAGGCTCAGGGAATAGCCGATCGCCAGCTCTGGGGTCAGGAAGGAATTTTCCCCCGGGGCAGATTGGCACCGGTCCCCGGGGGTTTTTTGCCTTCCTCTGCAGCACTGAGCATGACCACTTGTCAGGGCTCCTCTGCCCCATTTTGGCTAGGTTACTGCCTGCTGCTCATGCACCACGAAGACGGCCTCTCGTGCCCTGCAGCTGGGGGGAGGAAGGCTTTTTTTCCCCCACGGTGGGCTAGCAAGTATCCGTCCCCGGGGGTTTTTTGCCTTCCTCTGCAGCACTGAGCACAGCCCCTTGCCAGGGCTCCGTTGGGCCATTTTGGCCAGGTGCCTGCTGCTCCTGCTCCACGAAGGTGGCCCTCGTGCCCCGCATCCGGGGGGAGGAAGCGTTTTAGACTCCCAGGGTGGGCCCCCAGTGTGGCCCCCGGGGGTTGCTTCTTTTCCTCCGTAGCATTGAGCACAGCCCCTTTTCAAGGCTCCTCTGGGCCCTTTTCGCCTGGTTCTTGCCTGCTGCTCTCGTACCTCCAAGGTGCTACTTATGCCCTGGCTCTTCTGGGCTCTTTCCCATTGCAAGTTTGTAATGGGAGCGACCTTGGCTCTTCCCTCGGCTCCATTTCCCCAGGGGTTCCTGCCTGTGCAAAACAGCCAGCACTTGGAAGGGCTCCAGGCTTGCTGCCCCATCTGGAGCTGCCACTTTTCGGCTCTCCCTGTGTGCAATAGAAGCGTGGGACAAGCACGAGAGTGCTCTTCATGCATCACTGGCCAAGAAGTACAACGGAGCAAGTTTTGGAAGGCAAAAAGGATGCTTGTTATCAACGTGTGTCCTGCTTTGGAAAATGCCCCACGATACCACACGCTGCTGCTGCTGCTGCTGCTGCTTCTTCCTCTTTTGTGTGTGGTTGGGCCTGGTCCTCGTTCTCCAAGTTCTCACTCTCCAGGAAACAGGGACCGCTTGGCATGTATTCCTGCTGCCACTTTCTGCAGCTCTGTCACTTGCCTTTGCAAGGGATCCTGCAAAGGACATTTTCCAAGCTAAACTGAAGAATGCATCAGCCTGCTCCCGGCTCCATGGCCGTGTTCGGTTAATGCTTGCGAGCACTGGCTCTGAAATCGATTCAGAAAAATAACTTAAAATGATACAAAATCTAAAAATAACATCCTGCTTCCACTTATAACCTTTCTGATTTGTGTCCTTGAATGTGTTTTTGGAGCTGAAAACGCCCTGACATTTCAGGCAAAGAACAGCCTCATTGCTATTTGGCTCCCGGTGAGCACCGGGAATAGAACAGAATAGGATAGAATAGTTATGCTATGTTATGCATGTGGTTCTGCATGACAAGCTGTGACCTAGGCCTGAGGGGTCCATCCAGGAGAGCAGCTCCCTGCAGGGCAGGCCCCAGGCCCATCCGTGAGAGAGGGGCAGAGGCGGTGGTTGGTTGTCCAGACCAACAGACGAGGTGTTGCACACCTGCAACATCGCTCAGGCAGGGACTGAAGGCTCCAGGCGGAGCTGAGACACCACGTCCCCTGGGCCCTTGGCAGGAGACGGTGTGGGCGGGGGTCCCAGGGGAGGCCGGTCCTGCCCGTTGAGGCCCCTGAGCACCCCCAGGACCCTGGCAGAAGTAGACCTGTAGCGCTCCTATGCTCTCCTTTCCTTTAGGCATTTATGGTTGGCCACCCTGGAGAACGAGTTTTGGCCCAGATGGACCTTCACCCTGATGGAGTACTGTTGTTCTCTGACTCTTCTTTTAGCATGTTTTTTCCAAAGGAAACAGCTCAGGCATTTCTAAAAAGGAGTACAAGGAGAAAAAAAAAACAACAAACAAATCCACAGGGGAAAGAACAGGTATTGCTCACATCAAAAAGGATTGCAACCATTTAGTTCCAGAGCACTTCCTGCTTCAGACTGAGGGCTTGGTTTTTGAACCTCGCTAGCGTCACAGATGTGGGGTTTTGCCATCCCGTGGAAACCTAGCTAAACTGGATGAACACAGAAGACTCTCAAAAACTGCAGTGGCCCCATGCTTTTGGCAAATTTGTTCAGGTGGTCAAATTATGTTCCGATGATCCCCAGCTCTCACCCCCATCAGAAGGTACAAGCCCCTTCCACAAAGTGACAGAGCCAGTGCCTAGGCTGGGACGTGATTACCCATTCAATGCCTTCTGCTAGTGCAAGGCTGGGAGTAAATGTCATCAGAGATTTCCTCAGCATGTGCTGGTAGGGAAAGAAGGAGGGGGGGAGGGAGGGAGGGAGAAGAATCAAATCAAAATAAATACAGTCAAATTGAACTGAACTTGTAGCTGTACGCTTCTACGGGAGACCTTATCTTGGGCCGCATACCTCCGGGACACAGGGCTCTACCCACCCTGGGGACAGTGATGCACAGACACCAATATGATGGATGCAAAATGTCCGTTTATTTGGCTGCGTCACACGCTTATATAGCTCTTGCGGTTCCTGTTCCTGCCACTCCTATGGGGAGGAGTCTATCTTTCCGTCACATCCCGTAATCTTCCGGTCGCCGATCCCTGTCTATTCCCCTACATCTCCCCCTCCCCATGCTACTAAAATTCTGCAAAGCTACCTGCGTAAGCGGATACATATTGCGGTCAGGTCGATATTCATGTAACGCTCGCAGGCGCTCTTTGATTTGTCTTATAACACAGCATAACAATGGTAGCCCACAAGTAACCAAGGTTACTACACACAACAAGATCCCCCCAATTATTACTATCCAGTTCCTGTTTATATCTCTCTTTTGCCGCCCTTTCCCAGTGTCGCTCTCGTTGCAATATTGCTTGCGATCTTGTCAAGGAGCTCATTTCTTTTCCCAATGGTACGGCTAGCATGAGGATCCATGTCAGCAGACCCTGCAAAGAGACAACTCAGAAAGGGATTATTCACTGCACATCCTTGCACAGTTCTGCTTTCACACACTTTGCAGGCACCCATTCTATGCGCCCTTCATTCTCAACCGCGGCGTAGCCCCTCCCCAGGCATCTCAGTTTCCATCCTCTCTCCCATTGCTCACTGCCTGGGAACCTTACTCGTACCTGCGGATAGCGGTTGCCTGCTTGAGCTTTGCCAAAGCGCTTCTCCACTGCTGTAACTTGCTCCTGCCCGCGTATAAAATGATTAAGCGAATATAATGCACGCATTAAAATAGTTTGCTGAGCTGCTATGGGTATAGTTCCCTTATACCCCTCCCCCTCCCCAAGCTGTATTATTTTTGCTTTCAAGGTGCGATGAGCGCGTTCTACTATAGCCTGCCCTGTGCTATTGTAAGCAATGCTGTGTTTTAATACAATATTCCAAGCTTTACACCATTCTTGGGTACTTCGAGCCCGAAAGCATGGTCCATTGTCTGTTTTTATCTCGGTAGGCTTTCCAAGCCACGCCATCACCGTGGTCCAATGCGTAGTCAAGTGCGTTGCGGTCTGCTTCCGATGTTGAGTGGCCATGATGACTCCACTATATGTATCAACTGTAATTGCCAGGTGCCTTCCGGGGGCCAACTGTGGGCATTCAGTAAAGTCAGTCTGCCAGATAGAATTTGCTTCCAGTCCTCGAGGGTTGACTCCTGCCTCCCACAATGGCGAGTGCTGACAGTAAGGACAGGTGGCTACTACTTCTCTTGCTGCTCTTATTGAGATGCCACACTCCTTTGCCAAGGCTTTAGCACCCAGGTGCAGTTGCTCATGTAGTTTCTTTGCCTCCGCCAAGGTCCAGACTCCCGCGGCTGCCTCATCAGCCATGCGATTCCCCTCAATCAGTGGTCCAGGCCCCGTCTGATGACTGCGAATGTGAATTACTGTCACCGTTGCTCCTCGCTGCGATAAAGCAATCTCTAGCATCAAGGCAATTTCCGTGTGTGGTACACCCTCCCGTTTCATGGACATGACTAATTTATACACATATAAGGAGTCTGTGCACAAATTTATATGCCGATCTATATCCTTTCGCAGGGCCATCTCTAGCGCTTTCGCCTCCAGCCACTGCACACTTTTACCCTGCTCCTCATACGTCTGTCGCATCCAACTATTGTCTTCTTTCCACACTACCGCCGGTCTGTTCGTCTTTGAGGAAGCGTCTGTGAAATATGTTGGTCCTGGGTGAGGGGTATCCAAAACTCTACTATCCACACTCAAATCTACCACTTTGGCTGTTTCGGCCCACTTCTGTACCGTGCCTGTGACTATTTTCCCTGGGTATGAGTATACTGCCAATTGTATATCCTCTTCACTCTCTACCACCTTCTGCCATTTCTCCCCATTCCACGGCACTGTCAGCTTATCTGGCTCTTTTCCAAAAATTACCTTGCTTTCCCGTCGCAGCCGCCAAATCATTCCCCCGGCCACCTTAACTTTTGTGGAGAATGCATCCTTGGGAACCTTCTGATATACCCATCGCAGTGGTTTTTCTTCCCCTGCTCGTATTTGATATAGCAATCCTAACCCTCTACTGGCGGTCAGAATCCAACCTGCAATTAATTCCTCCTGAGGGTCCCACCGCCATACTCCTTCCTTTCGCATTCGACGTTCTATCATCTGCAACTGCTGGACTGCCTCAGCGTCTAAACTCCTGGGCTCCCATGGGTTGGTCCCTTTCAGCAACGCATAGAAAGGTTGCATCTCCTCACCGGTGACGCGCACGAATGTCCGCAACCACTGCAGTGCTCCTACCAGCTTCTGGACATCGTGTAAATTTTTAACCTTAGGTGTAAGCTTAATAGGCTGAGCTTGTATGGAATCCCCTTGTATTCTAGCACCCAGAAATCCACACACTGGTCCTCGCTGTACCTTTGCCTCAGCTACCTTGAGGCCCTGTCCCGCAAGGCCCCTTTGGGTGTCTGAAAAGACTTGTTCACACAGCGCCTCGGTGGGCGCAGCTATGAGGACGTCATCCATGTAGTGGATCATGTAGATTTGCTCCTGATACTGCTGCCTTACTTGCTGCAATGCAGAAGCCACATACCTCTGGCAGATCGCTGGAGAATATTTCATCCCCTGCGGAAGTACTGTCCACTGCCATCTACTACCTGGTTCTGTGCGGTTCACCGCAGGCAGAGTAAAGGCAAATCTCTTTCTATCATCTGGATGTAGCGGAATGCTGAAGAAGCAGTCTTTGATATCTAAAATAATGACTTGCCATCCTCTCGGGACAGCACTCAGATCTGGTAAGCCAGGTTGGAGAGGCCCCATGTCCTCCATTTGCTGATTTACTGCTCTAAGATCATGCAGCATCCTCCATTGGTTTTTATCTTTCTTTTTTATAGCAAATATAGGGGTGTTCCACGGGCTCATCGAGGGCTCTAGGTGCCCTGCTTCGTGCTCTCGTTTTACTATAGCTCTTACAGCCTCTGTTTTCTCTGCTGTCAGGGGCCACTGCTCCACCCAGACGGGCTGTTCGGTTTTCCACACTAACTTGTGCTGATGAAGCCCCTCTGAGGCAGTGGCCCTTATGCTAAATTTTTCAACCCGATCCCCATCTGGGCAAGGGCGTCTCGCCCTAACAAGGGGCTTGCTACCCCATCTGCTACTAGTATGGTCACTACGGCCGTGAGGAGCTTCCCTGCGTCCTCGTCCACGACTTCGAGTTTCACAGGGCAAGTACTTTTTCTCGTCTGTTGTTCTCCTCCTACCCCTATTATACGCTTTCCCATGGCGAGGGGCCAAGTTGGTGGCCACCGTTCGAGTGGCATTATTGTGACATCTGCCCCGGTATCCACTAACATTCCCAGGCATATTCGTGCCGGGTAACTCGGTTCTTGTGGGGTAATCATCACTGCTGCCATGGGGCTCTAGTCACAGCCTATGACCAAGGCCACGCGGGGGCTGTAACCTGCAAATCTTGCCCCCCTGCGTGACGGTTCACTCCCCCTTGGCTCGCTACGGTGGGCCAAGCTCCTGGCGTTGGCACTGTGATGGGGGTCATTTGACTCATAGGAGGCGCGAATCCCCCTTGCTTCGCCCTCCCTTGGCCATTTCCCGGCCTCGTAGTTGGACAATCTCTTGCCAGGTGTCCTGGCTTCCCACACACCCAGCACCTCCCTACTGGGCGCGCTCCTCCTCCATTACATCCTCCCCTTTCCACTAACGGGCACCCAGCTCTAAAGTGCCCTCGCCGGCCACACAAGTGACATATCGGCCCCACCCCGGCTGCTTGCACCATCACCCTTTCTTCGCTTCCACAGTCAGTGTTCTGGCAGACGTGCGCTCCCGCACTGCCATGCTGGTTCAATGCTTCCTGGCGCAAGACATGCCTGATGGTTTCACCCAATGGCGCCCCTACCGCCAGGGTGCGGAGGATATCTTGTGTTTGCGGATTTGCTTGATTTCGGAGGCAATCCATAAGGACTGCCTCCTTGGCTGCTGGTGGCAATTCTGATTCTATAATAGCCTTTTGCAACCTGTCACAAAACGTTGTAAATGGCTCTGCTAGACCTTGCTGTATCTTTTGCCAAGGTTCTGCTTTTTTCTCATACCTGCCCACTTCGCTATACGCTCTGCGGGAACTCTCCGTTACCGCTTGTAGCTCCCTGCCCCTTAATTCTGCTGCTTGCAACTGCGGGGTTTCCAGTCCTTGACTTCTGCCAGTGAGCCGGTCAAGGGTGGTCCCCCTCAGCGGGTGGCCCGGAACTGCCGCCACTTGCTGTATGAGGGCATGGCAAGCACTGTGCATTGCCTCCTTCCAAAGTATGTACATTGTGGGAGCTAATATTGCTTTCGCCAACTGCTTAGCATCAGAGGGGGTCAATGGCGCTGCATGCGCAGCGTCCAGCAGCAATCCTACTCCTTCGTCTTTCAGCCCCTTTTCTTTAATTTCTCGCCATAAAGTTCGCACTAGTTTGGCATCTATCGGCGTCCACTCCACTCCTCCTCCTGGAGCTAATCGGACAGGGAAGATCCCGGGCATCTCTATCCTTACTCCATCGAGGCTACAATCTCTAGCTATCAGCCGCCAGTTAGGTAACGCAACTGACTGTCGCTGGGGTGCACCCTTCGTTAAAAGTCCTGTCTGCTGCCGAGTTACTTCCCCTAGTGCGCGCATAACCTGCTGCAGCTGCCGCAGCACGTCCTCCGGAGACCCCTCCGGAGCTGCAGCGCCCCGGACCTCCCCTTTTGACGGTCCCTTTCCTCCCTCCTTCTGACTGGTCCTCCGAGTCTCTGCTGTTTTGTGCCTCTTTTTTGCGCGCCGCAGGCAAGCTGCTCTCTCTTCCCACCTATGGGCATCGGTTTCTCCCCCAATTTCTGATTCGCTGCTACTCGAAGTTGTTCTATACTCCCCCTGTCCTCCCCTCCAGGCACCCCAATCCCCCTCCTCGTCCGACTCCCATCTCAAGGGTTGGCCCGGGAGCCAGTCTCGAGGGTCGGGCAGAGGGCGGTGCCGCTGCCAGCGCTGCTTCCGGCGCTGGTCATCTTCCTCCTTCCGCTCCGTCACTCCCGCTGCGTCCGCTGCCACGTCACTCTCCCCGCGCACCTGTGCCAAATCATCCCAGGGGTATGCGGGGGGGGGGACACTCTAAAGGCCCCGCTGGCTCAACAGGGAACACCGCCGCTTCCCGATCCACCTCCTTGGGAGCCTCAGACTGAGCCGCTGGCCAGGCTACTCCGTCCGAACTCTCCCCTTCTTCCCCATCCCCCGCGATGCTTGCCCCTGTCTGCGTCCCCACCGCCCCTCCTGGGTCTCTTTCCAGGCTACTGTCGCCCGTAACACCGTGCAGGAACCGCTGCGCCTGCCGCCACGTCTCCTGATCATCCCGAGCTTTCAATAGTAACCGGTGTATCTTTCCCCAGAGCTGTATGTACTGGGGTTTTCCCATCACAGCCCTTTCGGCTAACTCCTCTTTAATCCTCACCCACTTATCCTTATTAAATATGTCTGCGGGACTTCGTATGAGCCCCTGCGTAATCATCCATCGGATGGCCTTTGAGGTAGGCGTCTTCGATATCGAAGTACCATATTCCTTCCCCAATCCCTTCAGTACCTTTACGACTGAATCCATGGCGCGCCCGCCGACCTGCGGCTCCCCGTCCCGCCCCCGCGTGCCCCAAGCTCTCTTTCCCCCCGGCGAACCTGCCAAGCCTCCCCGCTAATCACGTCGGGGTCACCACTTGTAGCTGTACGCTTCTACGGGAGACCTTATCTTGGGCCGCATACCTCCGGGACACAGGGCTCTACCCACCCTGGGGACAGTGATGCACAGACATCAATATGATGGATGCAAAATGTCCGTTTATTTGGCTGCGTCACACGCTTATGTAGATCTTGCGGTTCCTGTTCCTGCCACTCCTATGGGGAGGAGTCTATCTTTCCGTCACATCCCGTAATCTTCCGGTCGCCGATCCCTGTCTATTCACCTACACCTCTTCAACACTGACTGGCCACGGGGCATAGGAAGCCTGTTCCAGGGGTTGAGCACCCTCTTGGTAAAGAGAGATTTCCTCATGTCAAGTCCAAGCCTCCCCTGAGGGATGCAGCTTTGAGCCATTCCCACACGTCCTGGCACTGGATCCCAGGGAGAGGAGATCAGCACCTCCCTCTCCACTTCCCCTCCTCAGGAAGCTGTAGAGAGCCATGAGGGAGGTCGCCCCTCAGCCTCCTTCTCGCCAAACTAGACCAACTCCTCAGCTGCTCCCCAGAGGACATGCCTTCCAGCCCCTTCCCCAGCTTTGGTGCCCTCCTCTGGATGCATTCAGGGACCTTAACGACCTTTTGAAATTGTGGGGCCCAGGTCACGTGACTGCATCCTCCAGAGTTCGGGAATGCAATTACTACAGCTAGAGGTAATTGTTTCGGGATGTGCTATGTCAGCACGCATTTGCCACGTGGGGCCCTTTGCAAGGAGGAAAGCATGGCCTGAAAATGCACTGGCTACCAGTTTGTAAATCAAAACATAGGCTTTAGCTTACTAACGCCATGTTGTTTGAAAGCCTTGCTCCTTAACGGTCCTGTTCTCTTCTTGTTAAAGCCCTCTGCACAGGGGACACTCCTGACAAGGGAATTCCCCTCTAGCCTCACTCTCTCTGCTGATCCACCACATTCATGTTTGGGCACATGCAAGGACCAGTTGCCTCTTCATACTGAGCTGGTATCAAAATGCTGAGATTCTTTAACTGAATAGACAGATGCTGGCAGCTTTCTGTACTCATTGCACTGGTTTTGCAAACTAATTACCAAGTGTGCGCTAGAAGACTGGTTTTCATAGTTGGTTTAATCAATTTGAAAAAAAAACCCAAACAATGACGTTCCTTTGTATCTGAACAACGTTATCAGTCATTTCACCACAGCAACATTCTCAGGTGGTTTCAGGTGGGCGTATAAAAAAGCAAAACCCTCAGTCCTTCTTGGCAGCTATCTTCCAGGCGTGTAGGGACTCTCAAAGAGAGGCAATTGCCTTTTGGTGTCGGGCAGCCACCTGGCCAGCCAACTCCTTACCCACACCAGCATGATCAGCAATGACCTTCCTCTCCCCTAAATACCTGCAGAATTCATTTCAAAACTCAGCAACGTGTCTTCACACTCCTGGAGAGTAAAGCTTATCCCTATAGACAGCCCAGTCAGCTTTCTCAGTGCCTGGCACTTTCTCCAAGGAAACTTCCAAAATGGAAGCTCAGTTCATGCCAGCTGTGGTTATTTCCTTCCCGAGGAGGCAGGCAGACATCCATTTCTAAAGGGGCTACACTGACACCACCAGCTTCTCACTGACAGCCCACCCACACCATCTGTCCATTGCCCACCTGGCCAGCGGAGGGCTGGATCTACTGGCTATGACTGCATGGAGCTGGACTCCAGCAGGCTACTGATGGGTGAAAGCCTCCCTAACACATCTCTCAGGCTCCACCCTTCAGGCTTTGCTGTCATCAAATGTAGGAAAGGGAGCACTTCGTGGTCAGGACTTTTCAATTGAGATTGCAGAAAACCATTGTTCGAGAACTGCAGCTTTCCCTGACTACATCATATTCTCAATGTCGTGGCACCCCATGAACCAGAAAATGCTGTATCCTCCTCGTCATCTCTTTCTACAGACCCCATGCTCCATACCAGCTGAAGCTCTGACAGGAGAGACAGCCCCTACCTCAAGAAAGCATGTGTGAAGAACTGCACTGTAGAAATAGGTAACCCAACATCAGGTGGAGCGCCATGAGTCTCTGCTCCAGTCTGGAAACATGGGAGCAGGCCGGTGTTCCTGTAGGCATGAGGAGATCACTGGGGGACTATGAGCCACCCATGTGATACAGGGAAATGCCTTCTCGCGTGTCAGGAAAGATGTTTCCATAGGAAAGGCAAGCATTGTGCAAAGCCCTGGTGAGAACTCACCTGGACCACCATGGACGTTTCTCATTCCTCAGGTTCAAGAGAGAGAAATTCCACCCGGGGTGAAGGCAGACAAAGGCTGAGCAGTTACTGACTGGGGACGTGGAGGGCCTGCAGGGCAGGTGACGACTCGAAGGAGCAAGGCAAAGACTGAAAAGGGCTGCCGTCACTTTCTTGGAAGTGCCACTATTTGGCACCCCTGTAAAAAATTACAAGAATAGTACCTTTGTTCCTCTTTCAGCACTCAAAATACTCAATGCTAAAGAAAAACGATATTTGCCAGGCTTTGAGATCAGATCTGAACATCTTCCCACAAAAGGAGGCAGGGAAATAACTCTCAGAAACATGAAAGTCACCAGACAGCTCTGAAAGTTGTACCCCATGGCTGAAGCGCACTTTGTACCCCATATCGACACGGCCAACTGCACAGCTTGGTTTCAGTGGGAAAAGGGGATGCGAGGGTGAGAGCAGCCATGGGCTATTTTTACAGTTTGGAAGAGTCATTGCTGACCTGGCTGTGTCTTGGGCACGGATCCAAATGCTCTAGGTCTGAAAATGAGCAGCCTTTCCACCAGACCAGTGTAACCTCTGCTGCCTTCTTTCTCAAAGGCTGTGTTATTTCCATGGCAGTCTCTTGGCACCGCCCATCCCACCCTATGGCGCTGGTTACACTTTGGCTTTCCTCCAGGCCGTGGCTGCTGAAATCACCCCCCTTGCACCCCAGGAAAAGGGTTTGTGCCCAGCCAGATCAAGGCCCTTGTCCTCCTCGCTGCCTGACCTCATGGCCGCCAGCTCTGGTGCAGAGACGGGGGAGAGGGGACAGCTAATAGGGGTGGTCTCTGGGCGGCAGGCTTGGTTTCTGCCATGGCCTGAGAGAAGAGTAACAGCGCGAGGTTTGTCCTTGGGAGCCAAGTGGCAGAGGACACATCAGGGACGGCCAGCAGCTGCGCCCAGTGCGTGGCCACCAAGGGCAGGGACGGCCCCCTGGGCCCCCCGGGCACAGGGACTGCCTCGGGGCCAGCACCCCAAAGGCCTTCCTCCAAAGGACGCTGGGCAGATGGGTGGTGGGCGGGGCGGCGCGGGGGCGGCGGGGGGGCGGAGCCTGGTCACACCCATGTCATAGGGCCACCACCCAGCAATGCAGCAGTCACAATGCCCCGGGACAGGATAAAAGGCAGCACCGTCCAGTGCCCGCTGCCAGGGCTGGCCTGGGGGCAGCCTGAAGACATCCGAGAGGAAGTCCTTGAGAAGCCGGCAGAATTACTTGGAGGGGGCTGCGGGAGCAAGACCGGAGGAGGCTGGACGAGGCTGCTGGAGAGGAGAAGAACCAGCGAGAGCTGGAGGCACCTGAGGCTATCTGGTCTTTTCAGCCGGAGATCTGTGGCTAAAGCAAGGGAACACCTTCTTGAGGAGCACTGCAGAGCTCGCTGTCCTCATCCCCTGCAGAGCCAGTGGCAGCAGCCATAAGAAATGGGACACGCAGGTGTTGCCAGGGGTCCCCGTGTTTTGGAGCAGGACCCACTGGTGTCCTGCCAGGCACAGAAAGGATTCTTGCCGCCAGGGCTGATCAGGCTGGGGACATCAGGCCACTCTGGGAAGCCCCTGAGATGGCTCCAGGTTGAGGGAGAACAGGCTTGGGCATCTCTTGGGAGGCGTGACCAGCCTGTGGGACGAGGAGGCAGGTCTTGCTCACAGGCTCAGGGAATAGCCGATCGCCAGCTCTGGGGTCAGGAAGGAATTTTCCCCCGGGGCAGATTGGCACCGGTCCCCGGGGGTTTTTTGCCTTCCTCTGCAGCACTGAGCATGACCACTTGTCAGGGCTCCTCTGCCCCATTTTGGCTAGGTTACTGCCTGCTGCTCATGCACCACGAAGACGGCCTCTCGTGCCCTGCAGCTGGGGGGAGGAAGGCTTTTTTTCCCCCACGGTGGGCTAGCAAGTGTCCCCGGGGGTTTTTTGCCTTCCTCTGCAGCACTGAGCACAGCCCCTTGCCAGGGCTCCGTTGGGCCATTTTGGCCAGGTGCCTGCTGCTCCTGCTCCACGAAGGTGGCCCTCGTGCCCCGCATCCGGGGGGAGGAAGCGTTTTAGACTCCCAGGGTGGGCCCCCAGTGTGGCCCCCGGGGGTTGCTTCTTTTCCTCCGTAGCATTGAGCACAGCCCCTTTTCAAGGCTCCTCTGGGCCCTTTTCGCCTGGTTCTTGCCTGCTGCTCTCGTACCTCCAAGGTGCTACTTATGCCCTGGCTCTTCTGGGCTCTCTTTCCCATTGCAAGTTTGTAGTGGGAGCCAGCTCGGCTCTTCCCTCGGCTCCATTTCCCCAGGGGTTCTTGCCTGTGCAAAACAGCCAGCACTTGGAAGGGCTCCAGGCTTGCTGCCCCATCTGGAGCTGCCACTTTTCGGCTCTCCCTGTGTGCAATAGAAGCGTGGGACAAGCACGAGAGTGCTTTTCATGCATCACTGGCCAAGAAGTACAACGGAGCAAGTTTTGGAAGGCAAAAAGGATGCTTGTTATCAACGTGTGTCCTGCTTTGGAAAATGCCCCACGATACCACACGCTGCTGCTGCTGCTGCTGCTGCTGCTGCTGCTGCTGCTGCTGCTGCCGCTTCTTCCTCTTTTGTGTGTGGTTGGGCCTGGTCCTCGTTCTCCAAGTTCTCACTCTCCAGGAAACAGGGACCGCTTGGCATGTATTCCTGCTGCCACTTTCTGCAGCTCTGTCACTTGCCTTTCCAAGGGATCCTGCAAAGGACTTTTTTCCAAGCTAAACTGAAGAATGCATCAGCCTGCTCCCGGCTCCATGGCCGTGTTCGGTTAATGCTTGCGAGCACTGGCTCTGAAATCGATTCAGAAAAATAACTTAAAATGATACAAAATCTAAAAATAACATCCTGCTTCCACTTATAACCTTTCTGATTTGTGTCCTTGAATGTGTTTTTGGAGCTGAAAACGCCCTGACATTTCAGGCAAATAACAGCCTCATTGCTATTTGGCTCCCGGTGAGCACCGGGAATAGAACAGAATAGGATAGAATAGTTATGCTATGTTATGCATGTGGTTCTGCATGACAAGCTGTGACCTAGGCCTGAGGGGTCCATCCAGGAGAGCAGCTCCCTGCAGGGCAGGCCCCAGGCCCATCCGTGAGAGAGGGGCAGAGGCGGTGGTTGGTTGTCCAGACCAACAGACGAGGTGTTGCACACCTGCAACATCGCTCAGGCAGGGACTGAAGGCTCCAGGCGGAGCTGAGACACCACGTCCCCTGGGCCCTTGGCAGGAGACGGTGTGGGCGGGGGTCCCAGGGGAGGCCGGTCCTGCCCGTTGAGGCCCCTGAGCACCCCCAGGACCCTGGCAGAAGTAGACCTGTAGCGCTCCTATGCTCTCCTTTCCTTTAGGCATTTATGGTTGGCCACCCTGGAGAACGAGTTTTGGCCCAGATGGACCTTCACCCTGATGGAGTACTGTTGTTCTCTGACTCTTCTTTTAGCATGTTTTTTCCAAAGGAAACAGCTCAGGCATTTCTAAAAAGGAGTACAAGGAGAAAAAAAAAAAAACCAAACAAATCCACAGGGGAAAGAACAGGTATTGCTCACATCAAAAAGGTTTGCAACCATTTAGTTCCAGAGCACTTCCTGCTTCAGACTGAGGGCTTGGTTTTTGAGCCTCGCTAGCGTCACAGATGTGGGGTTTTGCCATCCCGTGGAAACCTAGCTAAACTGGATGAACACAGAAGACTCTCAAAAACTGCAGTGGCCCCATGCTTTTGGCAAATTTGTTCAGGTGGTCAAATTATGTTCCGATGATCCCCAGCTCTCACCCCCATCAGAAGGTACAAGCCCCTTCCACAAAGTGACAGAGCCAGTGCCTAGGCTGGGACGTGATTACCCATTCAATGCCTTCTGCTAGTGCAAGGCTGGGAGTAAATGTCATCAGAGATTTCCTCAGCATGTGCTGGTAGGGAAAGAAGGAGGGAGGGAGGGAGGGAGCGAGGGAGGGAGCGAGGGAGGGAGGGAGGGAGGGAGGGAGGGAGGGAGGGAGGGAGGGAGGGAGGGAGGGAGGGAGGGAGGGAGAAGAATCAAATCAAAATAAATACAGTCAAATTGAACTGAACTGATTCTGAATCTAAGCAAATCATCTTGAATCAAATAGAATAGAAGAGTTGAGTTGCAAGGGACCTACAACAAGGACTGAGTCCAACTGCCTGACCACTGCAAGCCTGACCAAACGTAAAAGAATGTTAATACGGGTGTTGTCCAAATGCCTCTTCAACACTGACTGGCCACGGGGCATAGGAAGCCTGTTCCAGGGGTTGAGCACCCTCTTGGTAAAGAGAGATTTCCTCATGTCAAGTCCAAGCCTCCCCTGAGGGATGCAGCTTTGAGCCATTCCCACACGTCCTGGCACTGGATCCCAGGGAGAGGAGATCAGTACCTCCCTCTCCACTTCCCCTCCTCAGGAAGCTGTAGAGAGCCATGAGGGAGGTCGCCCCTCAGCCTCCTTCTCGCCAGACTAGACCAACTCCTCAGCTGCTCCCCAGAGGACATGCCTTCCAGCCCCTTCCCCAGCTTTGGTGCCCTCCTCTGGATGCATTCAGGGACCTTAACGACCTTTTGAAATTGTGGGGCCCAGGTCACGTGACTGCATCCTCCAGAGTTCGGGAATGCAATTACTACAGCTAGAGGGAATTGTTTCGGGATGTGCTACGTCAGCACGCATTTGCCACGTGGGGCCCTTTGCAAGGAGGAAAGCATGGCCTGAAAATGCACTGGCTACCAGTTTGTAAATCAAAACATAGGCTTTAGCTTACTAACGCCATGTTGTTTGAAAGCCTTGCTCCTTAACGGTCCTGTTCTCTTCTTGTTAAAGCCCTCTGCACAGGGGACACTCCTGACAAGGGAATTCCCCTCTAGCCTCACTCTCTCTGCTGATCCACCACATTCATGTTTGGGCACATGCAAGGACCAGTTGCCTCTTCATACTGAGCTGGTATCAAAATGCTGAGATTCTTTAACTGAATAGACAGATGCTGGCAGCTTTCTGTACTCATTGCACTGGTTTTGCAAACTAATTACCAAGTGTGCGCTAGAAGACTGGTTTTCATAGTTGGTTTAATCAATTTGAAAAAAAACCCCAAACAATGACGTTCCTTTGTATCTGAACAACGTTATCAGTCATTTCACCACAGCAACATTCTCAGGTGGTTTCAGGTGGGCGTATAAAAAAGCAAAACCCTCAGTCCTTCTTGGCAGCTATCTTCCAGGCGTGTAGGGACTCTCAAAGAGAGGCAATTGCCTTTTGGTGTCGGGCAGCCACCTGGCCAGCCAACTCCTTACCCACACCAGCATGATCAGCAATGACCTTCCTCTCCCCTAAATACCTGCAGAATTCATTTCAAAACTCAGCAACGTGTCTTCACACTCCTGGAGAGTAAAGCTTATCCCTATAGACAGCCCAGTCAGCTTTCTCAGTGCCTGGCACTTTCTCCAAGGAAACTTCCAAAATGGAAGCTCAGTTCATGCCAGCTGTGGTTATTTCCTTCCCGAGGAGGCAGGCAGACATCCATTTCTAAAGGGGCTACACTGACACCACCAGCTTCTCACTGACAGCCCACCCACACCATCTGTCCATTGCCCACCTGGCCAGCGGAGGGCTGGATCTACTGGCTATGACTGCATGGAGCTGGACTCCAGCAGGCTACTGATGGGTGAAAGCCTCCCTAACACATCTCTCAGGCTCCACCCTTCAGGCTTTGCTGTCATCAAATGTAGGAAAGGGAGCACTTCGTGGTCAGGACTTTTCAATTGAGATTGCAGAAAACCATTGTTCGAGAACTGCAGCTTTCCCTGACTACATCATATTCTCAATGTCGTGGCACCCCATGAACCAGAAAATGCTGTATCCTCCTCGTCATCTCTTTCTACAGACCCCATGCTCCATACCAGCTGAAGCTCTGACAGGAGAGACAGCCCCTACCTCAAGAAACCATGTGTGAAGAACTGCACTGTAGAAATAGGTAACCCAACATCAGGTGGAGCGCCATGAGTCTCTGCTCCAGTCTGGAAACATGGGAGCAGGCCGGTGTTCCTGTAGGCATGAGGAGATCACTGGGGGACTATGAGCCACCCATGTGATACAGGGAAATGCCTTCTCGCGTGTCAGGAAAGATGTTTCCATAGGAAAGGCAAGCATTGTGCAAAGCCCTGGTGAGAACTCACCTGGACCACCATGGACGTTTCTCATTCCTCAGGTTCAAGAGAGAGAAATTCCACCCGGGGTGAAGGCAGACAAAGGCTGAGCAGTTACTGACTGGGGACGTGGAGGGCCTGCAGGGCAGGTGACGACTCGAAGGAGCAAGGCAAAGACTGAAAAGGGCTGCCGTCACTTTCTTGGAAGTGCCACTATTTGGCACCCCTGTAAAAAATTACAAGAATAGTACCTTTGTTCCTCTTTCAGCACTCAAAATACTCAATGCTAAAGAAAAACGATATTTGCCAGGCTTTGAGATCAGATCTGAACATCTTCCCACAAAAGGAGGCAGGGAAATAACTCTCAGAAACATGAAAGTCACCAGACAGCTCTGAAAGTTGTACCCCATGGCTGAAGCGCACTTTGTACCCCATATCGACACGGCCAACTGCACAGCTTGGTTTCAGTGGGAAAAGGGGATGCGAGGGTGAGAGCAGCCATGGGCTATTTTTACAGTTTGGAAGAGTCGTTGCTGACCTGGCTGTGTCTTGGGCACGGATCCAAATGCTCTAGGTCTGAAAATGAGCAGCCTTTCCACCAGACCAGTGTAACCTCTGCTGCCTTCTTTTTCAAAGGCTGTGTTATTTCCATGGCGGTCTCTTGGCACCGCCCATCCCACCCTATGGCGCTGGTTACACTTTGGCTTTCCTCCAGGCCGTGGCTGCTGAAATCACCCCCCTTGCACCCCAGGAAAAGGGTTTGTGCCCAGCCAGATCAAGGCCCTTGTCCTCCTCGCTGCCTGACCTCATGGCCGCCAGCTCTGGTGCAGAGACGGGGGAGAGGGGACAGCTAATAGGGGTGGTCTCTGGGCGGCAGGCTTGGTTTCTGCCATGGCCTGAGAGAAGAGTAACAGCGCGAGGTTTGTCCTTGGGAGCCAAGTGGCAGAGGACACATCAGGGACGGCCAGCAGCTGCGCCCAGTGCGTGGCCACCAAGGGCAGGGACGGCCCCCTGGGCCCCCCGGGCACAGGGACTGCCTCGGGGCCAGCACCCCAAAGGCCTTCCTCCAAAGGACGCTGGGCAGATGGGTGGTGGGCGGGGCGGCGCGGGGGCGGTGGGGGGGCGGAGCCTGGTCACACCCATGTCATAGGGCCACCACCCAGCAACGCAGCAGTCACAATGCCCCGGGACAGGATAAAAGGCAGCACCGTCCAGTGCCCGCTGCCAGGGCTGGCCTGGGGGCAGCCTGAAGACATCCGAGAGGAAGTCCTTGAGAAGCCGGCAGAATTACTTGGAGGGGGCTGCGGGAGCAAGACCGGAGGAGGCTGGACGAGGCTGCTGGAGAGGAGAAGAACCAGCGAGAGCTGGAGGCACCTGAGGCTCTCTGGTCTTTTCAGCCGGAGATCTGTGGCTAAAGCAAGGGAACACCTTCTTGAGGAGCACTGCAGAGCTCGCTGTCCTCATCCCCTGCAGAGCCAGTGGCAGCAGCCGTAAGAAATGGGACACGCAGGTGTTGCCAGGGGTCCCCGTGTTTTGGAGCAGGACCCACTGGTGTCCTGCCAGGCACAGAAAGGATTCTTGCCGCCAGGGCTGATCAGGCTGGGGACATCAGGCCACTCTGGGAAGCCCCTGAGATGGCTCCAGGTTGAGGGAGAACAGGCTTGGGCATCTCTTGGGAGGCGTGACCAGCCTGTGGGACGAGGAGGCAGGTCTTGCTCACAGGCTCAGGGAATAGCCGATCGCCAGCTCTGGGGTCAGGAAGGAATTTTCCCCCGGGGCAGATTGGCACCGGTCCCCGGGGGTTTTTTGCCTTCCTCTGCAGCACTGAGCATGACCACTTGTCAGGGCTCCTCTGCCCCATTTTGGCTAGGTTACTGCCTGCTGCTCATGCACCACGAAGACGGCCTCTCGTGCCCTGCAGCTGGGGGGAGGAAGGCTTTTTTTCCCCCACGGTGGGCTAGCAAGTATCCGTCCCCGGGGGTTTTTTGCCTTCCTCTGCAGCACTGAGCACAGCCCCTTGCCAGGGCTCCGTTGGGCCATTTTGGCCAGGTGCCTGCTGCTCCTGCTCCACGAAGGTGGCCCTCGTGCCCCGCATCCGGGGGGAGGAAGCGTTTTAGACTCCCAGGGTGGGCCCCCAGTGTGGCCCCCGGGGGTTGCTTCTTTTCCTCCGTAGCATTGAGCACAGCCCCTTTTCAAGGCTCCTCTGGGCCCTTTTCGCCTGGTTCTTGCCTGCTGCTCTCGTACCTCCAAGGTGCTACTTATGCCCTGGCTCTTCTGGGCTCTTTCCCATTGCAAGTTTGTAATGGGAGCGACCTTGGCTCTTCCCTCGGCTCCATTTCCCCAGGGGTTCCTGCCTGTGCAAAACAGCCAGCACTTGGAAGGGCTCCAGGCTTGCTGCCCCATCTGGAGCTGCCACTTTTCGGCTCTCCCTGTGTGCAATAGAAGCGTGGGACAAGCACGAGAGTGCTCTTCATGCATCACTGGCCAAGAAGTACAACGGAGCAAGTTTTGGAAGGCAAAAAGGATGCTTGTTATCAACGTGTGTCCTGCTTTGGAAAATGCCCCACGATACCACACGCTGCTGCTGCTGCTGCTGCTGCTTCTTCCTCTTTTGTGTGTGGTTGGGCCTGGTCCTCGTTCTCCAAGTTCTCACTCTCCAGGAAACAGGGACCGCTTGGCATGTATTCCTGCTGCCACTTTCTGCAGCTCTGTCACTTGCCTTTGCAAGGGATCCTGCAAAGGACATTTTCCAAGCTAAACTGAAGAATGCATCAGCCTGCTCCCGGCTCCATGGCCGTGTTCGGTTAATGCTTGCGAGCACTGGCTCTGAAATCGATTCAGAAAAATAACTTAAAATGATACAAAATCTAAAAATAACATCCTGCTTCCACTTATAACCTTTCTGATTTGTGTCCTTGAATGTGTTTTTGGAGCTGAAAACGCCCTGACATTTCAGGCAAAGAACAGCCTCATTGCTATTTGGCTCACGGTGAGCACCGGGAATAGAACAGAATAGGATAGAATAGTTATGCTATGTTATGCATGTGGTTCTGCATGACAAGCTGTGACCTAGGCCTGAGGGGTCCATCCAGGAGAGCAGCTCCCTGCAGGGCAGGCCCCAGGCCCATCCGTGAGAGAGGGGCAGAGGCGGTGGTTGGTTGTCCAGACCAACAGACGAGGTGTTGCACACCTGCAACATCGCTCAGGCAGGGACAGAAGGCTCCAGGCGGAGCTGAGACACCACGTCCCCTGGGCCCTTGGCAGGAGACGGTGTGGGCGGGGGTCCCAGGGGAGGCCGGTCCTGCCCGTTGAGGCCCCTGAGCACCCCCAGGACCCTGGCAGAAGTAGACCTGTAGCGCTCCTATGCTCTCCTTTCCTTTAGGCATTTATGGTTGGCCACCCTGGAGAACGCGTTTTGGCCCAGATGGACCTTCACCCTGATGGAGTACTGTTGTTCTCTGACTCTTCTTTTAGCATGTTTTTTCCAAAGGAAACAGCTCAGGCATTTCTAAAAAGGAGTACAAGGAGAAAAAAAAAACACCAAACAAATCCACAGGGGAAAGAACAGGTATTGCTCACATCAAAAAGGATTGCAACCATTTAGTTCCAGAGCACTTCCTGCTTCAGACTGAGGGCTTGGTTTTTGAGCCTCGCTAGCGTCACAGATGTGGGGTTTTGCCATCCCGTGGAAACCTAGCTAAACTGGATGAACACAGAAGACTCTCAAAAACTGCAGTGGCCCCATGCTTTTGGCAAATTTGTTCAGGTGGTCAAATTATGTTCCGATGATCCCCAGCTCTCACCCCCATCAGAAGGTACAAGCCCCTTCCACAAAGTGACAGAGCCAGTGCCTAGGCTGGGACGTGATTACCCATTCAATGCCTTCTGCTAGTGCAAGGCTGGGAGTAAATGTTATCAGAGATTTCCTCAGCATGTGCTGGTAGGGAAAGAAGGAGGGAGGGAGGGAGAAGAATCAAATCAAAATAAATACAGTCAAATTGAACTGAACTGAACTGAATCTAAGCAAATCATCTTGAATCAAATAGAATAGAAGAGTTGAGTTGCAAGGGACCTACAACAAGGATTGAGTCCAACTGCCTGACCACTGCAAGCCTGACCAAACGTAAAAGAATGTTAATACGGGTGTTGTCCAAATGCCTCTTCAACACTGGCTGGCCACGGGGCATAGGAAGCCTGTTCCAGGGGTTGAGCACCCTCTTGGTAAAGAGAGATTTCCTCATGTCAAGTCCAAGCCTCCCCTGAGGGATGCAGCTTTGAGCCATTCCCACACGTCCTGGCACTGGATCCCAGGGAGAGGAGATCAGCACCTCCCTCTCCACTTCCCCTCCTCAGGAAGCTGTAGAGAGCCATGAGGTCGCCCGCCCCTCAGCCTCCTTCTCGCCAAACTAGACCAACTCCTCAGCTGCTCCCCAGAGGACATGCCTTCCAGCCCCTTCCCCAGCTTTGGTGCCCTCCTCTGGATGCATTCGGGGACCTTAACGACCTTTTGAAATCGTGGGGCCCAGGTCACGTGACTGCATCCTCCAGAGTTCGGGAATGCAATTACTACAGCTAGAGGGAATTGTTTCGGGATGTGCTATGTCAGCACGCATTTGCCACGTGGGGCCCTTTGCAAGGAGGAAAGCATGGCCTGAAAATGCACTGGCTACCAGTTTGTAAATCAAAACATAGGCTTTAGCTTACTAACGCCGTGTTGTTTGAAAGCCTTGCTCCTTAACGGTCCTGTTCTCTTCTTGTTAAAGCCCTCTGCACAGGGGACACTCCTGACAAGGGAATTCCCCTCTAGCCTCACTCACTCTGATGATCCACCACATTCATGTTTGGGCACATGCAAGGACCAGTTGCCTCTTCATACTGAGCTGGTATCAAAATGCTGAGATTCTTTAACTGAATAGACAGATGCTGGCAGCTTTCGGTACTCATTGCACTGGTTTTGCAAACTAATTACCAAGTGTGCGCTAGAAGACTGGTTTTCATAGTTGGTTTAATCAGTTTGAAAAAAAAACCCAAACAATGACGTTCCTTTGTATCTGAACAACGTTATCAGTCATTTCACCACAGCAACATTCTCAGGTGGTTTCAGGTGGGCGTATAAAAAAGCAAAACCCTCAGTCCTTCTTGGCAGCTATCTTCCAGGCGTGTAGGGACTCTCAAAGAGAGGCAATTGCCTTTTGGTGTCGGGCAGCCACCTGGCCAGCCAACTCCTTACCCACACCAGCATGATCAGCAATGACCTTCCTCTCCCCTAAATACCTGCAGAATTCATTTCAAAACTCAGCAACGTGTCTTCACACTCCTGGAGAGTAAAGCTTATCCCTATAGACAGCCCAGTCAGCTTTCTCAGTGCCTGGCACTTTCTCCAAGGAAACTTCCAAAATGGAAGCTCAGTTCATGCCAGCTGTGGTTATTTCCTTCCCGAGGAGGCAGGCAGACATCCATTTCTAAAGGGGCTACACTGACACCACCAGCTTCTCACTGACAGCCCACCCACACCATCTGTCCATTGCCCACCTGGCCAGCGGAGGGCTGGATCTACTGGCTATGACTGCATGGAGCTGGACTCCAGCAGGCTACTGATGGGTGAAAGCCTCCCTAACACATCTCTCAGGCTCCACCCTTCAGGCTTTGCTGTCATCAAATGTAGGAAAGGGAGCACTTCGTGGTCAGGACTTTTCAATTGAGATTGCAGAAAACCATTGCTCGAGAACTGCAGCTTTCCCTGACTACATCATATTCTCAATGTCGTGGCACCCCATGAACCAGAAAACGCTGTATCCTCCTCGTCATCTCTTTCTACAGACCCCATGCTCCATACCAGCTGAAGCTCTGACAGGAGAGACAGCCCCTACCTCAAGAAAGCATGTGTGAAGAACTGCACTGTAGAAATAGGTAACCCAACATCAGGTGGAGCGCCATGAGTCTCTGCTCCAGTCTGGAAACATGGGAGCAGGCCGGTGTTCCTGTAGGCATGAGGAGATCACTGGGGGACTATGAGCCACGCATGTGATACAGGGAAATGCCTTCTCGCGTGTCAGGAAAGGTGTTTCCATAGGAAAGGCAAGCATTGTGCAAAGCCCTGGTGAGAACTCACCTGGACCACCATGGACGTTTCTCATTCCTCAGGTTCAAGAGAGAGAAATTCCACCCAGGGTGAAGGCAGACAAAGGCTGAGCAGTTACTGACTGGGGACGTGGAGGGCCTGCAGGGCAGGTGACGACTCGAAGGAGCAAGGCAAAGACTGAAAAGGGCTGCCGTCACTTTCTTGGAAGTGCCACTATTTGGCACCCCTGTAAAAAATTACAAGAATAGTACCTTTGTTCCTCTTTCAGCACTCAAAATACTCAATGCTAAAGAAAAACGATATTTGCCAGGCTTTGAGATCAGATCTGAACATCTTCCCACAAAAGGAGGCAGGGAAATAACTCTCAGAAACATGAAAGTCACCAGACAGCTCTGAAAGTTGTACCCCATGGCTGAAGCGCACTTTGTACCCCATATCGACACGGCCAACTGCACAGCTTGGTTTCAGTGGGAAAAGGGGATGCGAGGGTGAGAGCAGCCATGGGCTATTTTTACAGTTTGGAAGAGTCGTTGCTGACCTGGCTGTGTCTTGGGCACGGATCCAAATGCTCTAGGTCTGAAAATGAGCAGCCTTTCCACCAGACCAGTGTAACCTCTGCTGCCTTCTTTTTCAAAGGCTGTGTTATTTCCATGGCGGGCTCTTGGCACCGCCCATCCCACCCTATGGCGCTGGTTACACTTTGGCTTTCCTCCAGGCCGTGGCTGCTGAAATCACCCCCCTTGCACCCCAGGAAAAGGGTTTGTGCCCAGCCAGATCAAGGCCCTTGTCCTCCTCGCTGCCTGACCTCATGGCCGCCAGCTCTGGTGCAGAGACGGGGGAGAGGGGACAGCTAATAGGGGTGGTCTCTGGGCAGCAGGCTTGGTTTCTGCCATGGCCTGAGAGAAGAGTAACAGCGCGAGGTTTGTCCTTGGGAGCCAAGTGGCAGAGGACACATCAGGGACGGCCAGCAGCTGCGCCCAGTGCGTGGCCACCAAGGGCAGGGACGGCCCCCTGGGCCCCCCGGGCCCAGGGACTGCCTCGGGGCCAGCACCCCAAAGGCCTTCCTCCAAAGGACGCTGGGCAGATGGGTGGTGGGCGGGGCGGCGCGGGGGCGGCGGGGGGGCGGAGCCTGGTCACACCCATGTCATAGGGCCACCACCCAGCAACGCAGCAGTCACAATGCCCCGGGACAGGATAAAAGGCAGCACCGTCCAGTGCCCGCTGCCAGGGCTGGCCTGGGGGCAGCCTGAAGACATCCGAGAGGAAGTCCTTGAGAAGCCGGCAGAATTACTTGGAGGGGGCTGCGGGAGCAAGACCGGAGGAGGCTGGACGAGGCTGCTGGAGAGGAGAAGAACCAGCGAGAGCTGGAGGCACCTGAGGCTCTCTGGTCTTTTCAGCCGGAGATCTGTGGCTAAAGCAAGGGAACACCTTCTTGAGGAGCACTGCAGAGCTCGCTGTCCTCATCCCCTGCAGAGCCAGTGGCAGCAGCCGTAAGAAATGGGACACGCAGGTGTTGCCAGGGGTCCCCGTGTTTTGGAGCAGGACCCACTGGTGTCCTGCCAGGCACAGAAAGGATTCTTGCCGCCAGGGCTGATCAGGCTGGGGACATCAGGCCACTCTGGGAAGCCCCTGAGATGGCTCCAGGTTGAGGGAGAACAGGCTTGGGCATCTCCTGGGAGGCGTGACCAGCCTGTGGGACGAGGAGGCAGGTCTTGCTCACAGGCTCAGGGAATAGCCGATCGCCAGCTCTGGGGTCAGGAAGGAATTTTCCCCCGGGGCAGATTGGCACCGGTCCCCGGGGGTTTTTTGCCTTCCTCTGCAGCACTGAGCATGACCACTTGTCAGGGCTCCTCTGCCCCATTTTGGCTAGGTTACTGCCTGCTGCTCATGCACCACGAAGACGGCCTCTCGTGCCCTGCAGCTGGGGGGAGGAAGGCTTTTTTTCCCCCACGGTGGGCTAGCAAGTGTCCCCGGGGGTTTTTTGCCTTCCTCTGCAGCACTGAGCACAGCCCCTTGCCAGGGCTCCGTTGGGCCATTTTGGCCAGGCGCCTGCTGCTCCTGCTCCACGAAGGTGGCCCTCGTGCCCCGCATCCGGGGGGAGGAAGCGTTTTAGACTCCCAGGGTGGGCCCCCAGTGTGGCCCCCGGGGGTTGCTTCTTTTCCTCCGTAGCATTGAGCACAGCCCCTTTTCAAGGCTCCTCTGGGCCCTTTTCGCCTGGTTCTTGCCTGCTGCTCTCGTACCTCCAAGGTGCTACTTATGCCCTGGCTCTTCTGGGCTCTCTTTCCCATTGCAAGTTTGTAGTGGGAGCCAGCTCGGCTCTTCCCTCGGCTCCATTTCCCCAGGGGTTCTTGCCTGTGCAAAACAGCCAGCGCTTGGAAGGGCTCCAGGCTTGCTGCCCCATCTGGAGCTGCCACTTTTCGGCTCTCCCTGTGTGCAATAGAAGCGTGGGACAAGCACGAGAGTGCTCTTCATGCATCACTGGCCAAGAAGTACAACGGAGCAAGTTTTGGAAGGCAAAAAGGATGCTTGTTATCAACGTGTGTCCTGCTTTGGAAAATGCCCCACGATACCACACGCTGCTGCTGCTGCTGCTGCTGCTGCTGCTGCTGCTGCTGCTGCTGCTGCTGCTGCTTCTTCCTCTTTTGTGTGTGGTTGGGCCTGGTCCTCGTTCTCCAAGTTCTCACTCTCCAGGAAACAGGGACCGCTTGGCATGTATTCCTGCTGCCACTTTCTGCAGCTCTGTCACTTGCCTTTGCAAGGGATCCTGCAAAGGACTTTTTTCCAAGCTAAACTGAAGAATGCATCAGCCTGCTCCCGGCTCCATGGCCGTGTTCGGTTAATGCTTGCGAGCACTGGCTCTGAAATCGATTCAGAAAAATAACTTAAAATGATACAAAATCTAAAAATAACATCCTGCTTCCACTTATAACCTTTCTGATTTGTGTCCTTGAATGTGTTTTTGGAGCTGAAAACGCCCTGACATTTCAGGCAAAGAACAGCCTCATTGCTATTTGGCTCCCGGTGAGCACCGGGAATAGAACAGAATAGGATAGAATAGTTATGCTATGTTATGCATGTGGTTCTGCATGACAAGCTGTGACCTAGGCCTGAGGGGTCCATCCAGGAGAGCAGCTCCCTGCAGGGCAGGCCCCAGGCCCATCCGTGAGAGAGGGGCAGAGGCGGTGGTTGGTTGTCCAGACCAACAGACGAGGTGTTGCACACCTGCAACATCGCTCAGGCAGGGACTGAAGGCTCCAGGCGGAGCTGAGACACCATGTCCCCTGGGCCCTTGGCAGGAGACGGTGTGGGCGGGGGTCCCAGGGGAGGCCGGTCCTGCCCGTTGAGGCCCCTGAGCACCCCCAGGACCCTGGCAGAAGTAGACCTGTAGCGCTCCTATGCTCTCCTTTCCTTTAGGCATTTATGGTTGGCCACCCTGGAGAACGAGTTTTGGCCCAGATGGACCTTCACCCTGATGGAGTACTGTTGTTCTCTGACTCTTCTTTTAGCATGTTTTTTCCAAAGGAAACAGCTCAGGCATTTCTAAAAAGGAGTACAAGGAGAAAAAAAAAAACTACAAACAAATCCACAGGGGAAAGAACAGGTATTGCTCACATCAAAAAGGTTTGCAACCATTTAGTTCCAGAGCACTTCCTGCTTCAGACTGAGGGCTTGGTTTTTGAGCCTCGCTAGCATCACAGATGTGGGGTTTTGCCATCCCGTGGAAACCTAGCTAAACTGGATGAACACAGAAGACTCTCAAAAACTGCAGTGGCCCCATGCTTTTGGCAAATTTGTTCAGGTGGTCAAATTATGTTCCGATGATCCCCAGCTCTCACCCCCGTCAGAAGGTACAAGCCCCTTCCACAAAGTGACAGAGCCAGTGCCTAGGCTGGGACGTGATTACCCATTCAATGCCTTCTGCTAGTGCAAGGCTGGGAGTAAATGTCATCAGAGATTTCCTCAGCATGTGCTGGTAGGGAAAGAAGGAGGGAGGGAGGGAGGGAGGGAGAAGAATCAAATTAAAATAAATACAGTCAAATTGAACTGAACTGAATCTGAATCTAAGCAAATCATCTTGAATCAAATAGAATAGAAGAGTTGAGTTGCAAGGGACCTACAACAAGGATTGAGTCCAACTGCCTGACCACTGCAAGCCTGACCAAACGTAAAAGAATGTTAATACGGGTGTTGTCCAAATGCCTCTTCAACACTGACTGGCCACGGGGCATAGGAAGCCTGTTCCAGGGGTTGAGCACCCTCTTGGTAAAGAGAGATTTCCTCATGTCAAGTCCAAGCCTCCCCTGAGGGATGCAGCTTTGAGCCATTCCCACACGTCCTGGCACTGGATCCCAGGGAGAGGAGATCAGCACCTCCCTCTCCACTTCCCCTCCTCAGGAAGCTGTAGAGAGCCATGAGGGAGGTCGCCCCTCAGCCTCCTTCTCGCCAAACTAGACAAACTCCTCAGCTGCTCCCCAGAGGACATGCCTTCCAGCCCCTTCCCCAGCTTTGGTGCCCTCCTCTGGAAGCATTCAGGGACCTTAACGACCTTTTGAAATTGTGGGGCCCAGGTCACGTGACTGCATCCTCCAGAGTTCGGGAATGCAATTACTACAGCTAGAGGTAATTGTTTCGGGATGTGCTACGTCAGCACGCATTTGTCACGTGGGGCCCTTTGCAAGGAGGAAAGCATGGCCTGAAAATGCACTGGCTACCAGTTTGTAAATCAAAACATAGGCTTTAGCTTACTAACGCCGTGTTGTTTGAAAGCCTTGCTCCTTAACGGTCCTGTTCTCTTCTTGTTAAAGCCCTCTGCACAGGGGACACTCCTGACAAGGGAATTCCCCTCTAGCCTCACTCTCTCTGCTGATCCACCACATTCATGTTTGGGCACATGCAAGGACCAGTTGCCTCTTCATACTGAGCTGGTATCAAAATGCTGAGATTCTTTAACTGAATAGACAGATGCTGGCAGCTTTCTGTACTCATTGCACTGGTTTTGCAAACTAATTACCAAGTGTGCGCTAGAAGACTGGTTTTCATAGTTGGTTTAATCAATTTGAAAAAAAACCCCAAACAATGACGTTCCTTTGTATCTGAACAACGTTATCAGTCATTTCACCACAGCAACATTCTCAGGTGGTTTCAGGTGGGCGTATAAAAAAGCAAAACCCTCAGTCCTTCTTGGCAGCTATCTTCCAGGCGTGTAGGGACTCTCAAAGAGAGGCAATTGCCTTTTGGTGTCGGGCAGCCACCTGGCCAGCCAACTCCTTACCCACACCAGCATGATCAGCAATGACCTTCCTCTCCCCTAAATACCTGCAGAATTCATTTCAAAACTCAGCAACGTGTCTTCACACTCCTGGAGAGTAAAGCTTATCCCTATAGACAGCCCAGTCAGCTTTCTCAGTGCCTGGCACTTTCTCCAAGGAAACTTCCAAAATGGAAGCTCAGTTCATGCCAGCTGTGGTTATTTCCTTCCCGAGGAGGCAGGCAGACATCCATTTCTAAAGGGGCTACACTGACACCACCAGCTTCTCACTGACAGCCCACCCACACCATCTGTCCATTGCCCACCTGGCCAGCGGAGGGCTGGATCTACTGGCTATGACTGCATGGAGCTGGACTCCAGCAGGCTACTGATGGGTGAAAGCCTCCCTAACACATCTCTCAGGCTCCACCCTTCAGGCTTTGCTGTCATCAAATGTAGGAAAGGGAGCACTTCGTGGTCAGGACTTTTCAATTGAGATTGCAGAAAACCATTGCTCGAGAACTGCAGCTTTCCCTGACTACATCATATTCTCAATGTCGTGGCACCCCATGAACCAGAAAATGCTGTATCCTCCTCGTCATCTCTTTCTACAGACCCCATGCTCCATACCAGCTGAAGCTCTGACAGGAGAGACAGCCCCTACCTCCAGAAAGCATGTGTGAAGAACTGCACTGTAGAAATAGGTAACCCAACATCAGGTGGAGCGCCATGAGTCTCTGCTCCAGTCTGGAAACATGGGAGCAGGCCGGTGTTCCTGTAGGCATGAGGAGATCACTGGGGGACTATGAGCCACGCATGTGATACAGGGAAATGCCTTCTCGCGTGTCAGGAAAGGTGTTTCCATAGGAAAGGCAAGCATTGTGCAAAGCCCTGGTGAGAACTCACCTGGACCACCATGGACGTTTCTCATTCCTCAGGTTCAAGAGAGAGAAATTCCACCCAGGGTGAAGGCAGACAAAGGCTGAGCAGTTACTGACTGGGGACGTGGAGGGCCTGCAGGGCAGGTGACGACTCGAAGGAGCAAGGCAAAGACTGAAAAGGGCTGCCGTCACTTTCTTGGAAGTGCCACTATTTGGCACCCCTGTAAAAAATTACAAGAATAGTACCTTTGTTCCTCTTTCAGCACTCAAAATACTCAATGCTAAAGAAAAACGATATTTGCCAGGCTTTGAGATCAGATCTGAACATCTTCCCACAAAAGGAGGCAGGGAAATAACTCTCAGAAACATGAAAGTCACCAGACAGCTCTGAAAGTTGTACCCCATGGCTGAAGCGCACTTTGTACCCCATATCGACACGGCCAACTGCACAGCTTGGTTTCAGTGGGAAAAGGGGATGTGAGGGTGAGAGCAGCCATGGGCTATTTTTACAGTTTGGAAGAGTCGTTGCTGACCTGGCTGTGTCTTGGGCACGGATCCAAATGCTCTAGGTCTGAAAATGAGCAGCCTTTCCACCAGACCAGTGTAACCTCTGCTGCCTTCTTTTTCAAAGGTTGTGTTATTTCCATGGCGGTCTCTTGGCACCGCCCATCCCACCCTATGGCGCTGGTTACACTTTGGCTTTCCTCCAGGCCGTGGCTGCTGAAATCACCCCCCTTGCACCCCAGGAAAAGGGTTTGTGCCCAGCCAGATCAAGGCCCTTGTCCTCCTCGCTGCCTGACCTCATGGCCGCCAGCTCTGGTGCAGAGACGGGGGAGAGGGGACAGCTAATAGGGGTGGTCTCTGGGCGGCAGGCTTGGTTTCTGCCATGGCCTGAGAGAAGAGTAACAGCGCGAGGTTTGTCCTTGGGAGCCAAGTGGCAGAGGACACATCAGGGACGGCCAGCAGCTGCGCCCAGTGCGTGGCCACCAAGGGCAGGGACGGCCCCCTGGGCCCCCCGGGCACAGGGACTGCCTCGGGGCCAGCACCCCAAAGGCCTTCCTCCAAAGGACGCTGGGCAGATGGGTGGTGGGCGGGGCGGCGCGGGGGCGGCAGGGGGGCGGAGCCTGGTCACACCCATGTCATAGGGCCACCACCCAGCAACGCAGCAGTCACAATGCCCCGGGACAGGATAAAAGGCAGCACCGTCCAGTGCCCGCTGCCAGGGCTGGCCTGGGGGCAGCCTGAAGACATCCGAGAGGAAGTCCTTGAGAAGCCGGCAGAATTACTTGGAGGGGGCTGCGGGAGCAAGACCGGAGGAGGCTGGACAAGGCTGCTGGAGAGGAGAAGAACCAGCGAGAGCTGGAGGCACCTGAGGCTCTCTGGTCTTTTCAGCCGGAGATCTGTGGCTAAAGCAAGGGAACACCTTCTTGAGGAGCACTGCAGAGCTCGCTGTCCTCATCCCCTGCAGAGCCAGTGGCAGCAGCCGTAAGAAATGGGACACGCAGGTGTTGCCAGGGGTCCCCGTGTTTTGGAGCAGGACCCGCTGGTGTCCTGCCAGGCACAGAAAGGATTCTTGCCGCCAGGGCTGATCAGGCTGGGGACATCAGGCCACTCTGGGAAGCCCCTGAGATGGCTCCAGGTTGAGGGAGAACAGGCTTGGGCATCTCTTGGGAGGCGTGACCAGCCTGTGGGACGAGGAGGCAGGTCTTGCTCACAGGCTCAGGGAATAGCCGATCGCCAGCTCTGGGGTCAGGAAGGAATTTTCCCCCGGGGCAGATTGGCACCGGTCCCCGGGGGTTTTTTGCCTTCCTCTGCAGCACTGAGCATGACCACTTGTCAGGGCTCCTCTGCCCCATTTTGGCTAGGTTACTGCCTGCTGCTCATGCACCACGAAGACGGCCTCTCGTGCCCTGCAGCTGGGGGGAGGAAGGCTTTTTTTCCCCCACGGTGGGCTAGCAAGTGTCCCCGGGGGTTTTTTGCCTTCCTCTGCAGCACTGAGCACAGCCCCTTGCCAGGGCTCCGTTGGGCCATTTTGGCCAGGTGCCTGCTGCTCCTGCTCCACGAAGGTGGCCCTCGTGCCCTGCATCCGGGGGGAGGAAGCGTTTTAGACTCCCAGGGTGGGCCCCCAGTGTGGCCCCCGGGGGTTGCTTCTTTTCCTCCGTAGCATTGAGCACAGCCCCTTTTCAAGGCTCCTCTGGGCCCTTTTCGCCTGGTTCTTGCCTGCTGCTCTTGTACCTCCAAGGTGCTACTTATGCCCTGGCTCTTCTGGGCTCTCTTTCCCATTGCAAGTTTGTAGTGGGAGCCAGCTCGGCTCTTCCCTCGGCTCCATTTCCCCAGGGGTTCTTGCCTGTGCAAAACAGCCAGCGCTTGGAAGGGCTCCAGGCTTGCTGCCCCATCTGGAGCTGCCACTTTTCGGCTCTCCCTGTGTGCAATAGAAGCGTGGGACAAGCACGAGAGTGCTCTTCATGCATCACTGGCCAAGAAGTACAACGGAGCAAGTTTTGGAAGGCAAAAAGGATGCTTGTTATCAACGTGTGTCCTGCTTTGGAAAATGCCCCACGATACCACACGCTGCTGCTGCTGCTGCTGCTGCTTCTTCCTCTTTTGTGTGTGGTTGGGCCTGGTCCTCGTTCTCCAAGTTCTCACTCTCCAGGAAACAGGGACCGCTTGGCATGTATTCCTGCTGCCACTTTCTGCAGCTCTGTCACTTGCCTTTGCAAGGGATCCTGCAAAGGACTTTTTTCCAAGCTAAACTGAAGAATGCATCAGCCTGCTCCCGGCTCCATGGCCGTGTTCGGTTAATGCTTGCGAGCACTGGCTCTGAAATCAATTCAGAAAAATAACTTAAAATGATACAAAATCTAAAAATAACATCCTGCTTCCACTTATAACCTTTCTGATTTGTGTCCTTGAATGTGTTTTTGGAGCTGAAAACGCCCTGACATTTCAGGCAAATAACAGCCTCATTGCTATTTGGCTCCCGGTGAGCACCGGGAATAGAACAGAATAGGATAGAATAGTTATGCTATGTTATGCATGTGGTTCTGCATGACAAGCTGTGACCTAGGCCTGAGGGGTCCATCCAGGAGAGCAGCTCCCTGCAGGGCAGGCCCCAGGCCCATCCGTGAGAGAGGGGCAGAGGCGGTGGTTGGTTGTCCAGACCAACAGACGAGGTGTTGCACACCTGCAACATCGCTCAGGCAGGGACTGAAGGCTCCAGGCGGAGCTGAGACACCACGTCCCCTGGGCCCTTGGCAGGAGACGGTGTGGGCGGGGGTCCCAGGGGAGGCCGGTCCTGCCCGTTGAGGCCCCTGAGCACCCCCAGGACCCTGGCAGAAGTACACCTGTAGCGCTCCTATGCTCTCCTTTCCTTTAGGCATTTATGGTTGGCCACCCTGGAGAACGCGTTTTGGCCCAGATGGACCTTCACCCTGATGGAGTACTGTTGTTCTCTGACTCTTCTTTTAGCATGTTTTTTCCAAAGGAAACAGCTCAGGCATTTCTAAAAAGGAGTACAAGGAGAAAAAAAAAACAACAAACAAATCCACAGGGGAAAGAACAGGTATTGCTCACATCAAAAAGGATTGCAACCATTTAGTTCCAGAGCACTTCCTGCTTCAGACTGAGGGCTTGGTTTTTGAGCCTCGCTAGCGTCACAGATGTGGGGTTTTGCCATCCCGTGGAAACCTAGCTAAACTGGATGAACACAGAAGACTCTCAAAAACTGCAGTGGCCCCATGCTTTTGGCAAATTTGTTCAGGTGGTCAAATTATGTTCCGATGATCCCCAGCTCTCACCCCCGTCAGAAGGTACAAGCCCCTTCCACAAAGTGACAGAGCCAGTGCCTAGGCTGGGACGTGATTACCCATTCAATGCCTTCTGCTAGTGCAAGGCTGGGAGTAAATGTCATCAGAGATTTCCTCAGCATGTGCTGGTAGGGAAAGAAGGAGGGAGGGAGGGAGGGAGAAGAATCAAATCAAAATAAATACAGTCAAATTGAACTGAACTGAATCTGAATCTAAGCAAATCATCTTGAATCAAATAGAATAGAAGAGTTGAGTTGCAAGGGACCTACAACAAGGATTGAGTCCAACTGCCTGACCACTGCAAGCCTGACCAAACGTAAAAGAATGTTAATACGGGTGTTGTCCAAATGCCTCTTCAACACTGACTGGCCACGGGGCATAGGAAGCCTGTTCCAGGGGTTGAGCACCCTCTTGGTAAAGAGAGATTTCCTCATGTCAAGTCCAAGCCTCCCCTGAGGGATGCAGCTTTGAGCCATTCCCACACGTCCTGGCACTGGATCCCAGGGAGAGGAGATCAGCACCTCCCTCTCCACTTCCCCTCCTCAGGAAGCTGTAGAGAGCCATGAGGGAGGTCGCCCCTCAGCCTCCTTCTCGCCAAACTAGACCAACTCCTCAGCTGCTCCCCAGAGGACATGCCTTCCAGCCCCTTCCCCAGCTTTGGTGCCCTCCTCTGGATGCATTCAGGGACCTTAACGACCTTTTGAAATCGTGGGGCCCAGGTCACGTGACTGCATCCTCCAGAGTTCGGGAATGCAATTACTACAGCTAGAGGGAATTGTTTCGGGATGTGCTATGTCAGCACGCATTTGCCACGTGGGGCCCTTTGCAAGGAGGAAAGCATGGCCTGAAAATGCACTGGCTACCAGTTTGTAAATCAAAACATAGGCTTTAGCTTACTAACGCCGTGTTGTTTGAAAGCCTTGCTCCTTAACGGTCCTGTTCTCTTCTTGTTAAAGCCCTCTGCACAGGGGACACTCCTGACAAGGGAATTCCCCTCTAGCCTCACTCTCTCTGATGATCCACCACATTCATGTTTGGGCACACGCAAGGACCAGTTGCCTCTTCATACTGAGCTGGTATCAAAATGCTGAGATTCTTTAACTGAATAGACAGATGCTGGCAGCTTTCGGTACTCATTGCACTGGTTTTGCAAACTAATTACCAAGTGTGCGCTAGAAGACTGGTTTTCATAGTTGGTTTAATCAATTTGAAAAAAAAACCCAAACAATGACGTTCCTTTGTATCTGAACAACGTTATCAGTCATTTCACCACGGCAACATTCTCAGGTGGTTTCAGGTGGGCGTATAAAAAAGCAAAACCCTCAGTCCTTCTTGGCAGCTATCTTCCAGGCGTGTAGGGACTCTCAAAGAGAGGCAATTGCCTTTTGGTGTCGGGCAGCCACCTGGCCAGCCAACTCCTTACCCACACCAGCATGATCAGCAATGACCTTCCTCTCCCCTAAATACCTGCAGAATTCATTTCAAAACTCAGCAACGTGTCTTCACACTCCTGGAGAGTAAAGCTTATCCCTATAGACAGCCCAGTCAGCTTTCTCAGTGCCTGGCACTTTCTCCAAGGAAACTTCCAAAATGGAAGCTCAGTTCATGCCAGCTGTGGTTATTTCCTTCCCGAGGAGGCAGGCAGACATCCATTTCTAAAGGGGCTACACTGACACCACCAGCTTCTCACTGACAGCCCACCCACACCATCTGTCCATTGCCCACCTGGCCAGCGGAGGGCTGGATCTACTGGCTATGACTGCATGGAGCTGGACTCCAGCAGGCTACTGATGGGTGAAAGCCTCCCTAACACATCTCTCAGGCTCCACCCTTCAGGCTTTGCTGTCATCAAATGTAGGAAAGGGAGCACTTCGTGGTCAGGACTTTTCAATTGAGATTGCAGAAAACCATTGCTCGAGAACTGCAGCTTTCCCTGACTACATCATATTCTCAATGTCGTGGCACCCCATGAACCAGAAAATGCTGTATCCTCCTCGTCATCTCTTTCTACAGACCCCATGCTCCATACCAGCTGAAGCTCTGACAGGAGAGACAGCCCCTACCTCAAGAAAGCATGTGTGAAGAACTGCACTGTAGAAATAGGTAACCCAACATCAGGTGGAGCGCCATGAGTCTCTGCTCCAGTCTGGAAACATGGGAGCAGGCCGGTGTTCCTGTAGGCATGAGGAGATCACTGGGGGACTATGAGCCACCCATGTGATACAGGGAAATGCCTTCTCGCGTGTCAGGAAAGGTGTTTCCATAGGAAAGGCAAGCATTGTGCAAAGCCCTGGTGAGAACTCACCTGGACCACCATGGACGTTTCTCATTCCTCAGGTTCAAGAGAGAGAAATTCCACCCGGGGTGAAGGCAGACAAAGACTGAGCAGTTGACTGGGGACGTGGAGGGCCTGCAGGGCAGGTGACGACTCGAAGGAGCAAGGCAAAGACTGAAAAGGGCTGCCGTCACTTTCTTGGAAGTGCCACTATTTGGCACCCCTGTAAAAAATTACAAGAATAGTACCTTTGTTCCTCTTTCAGCACTCAAAATACTCAATGCTAAAGAAAAACGATATTTGCCAGGCTTTGAGATCAGATCTGAACATCTTCCCACAAAAGGAGGCAGGGAAATAACTCTCAGAAACATGAAAGTCACCAGACAGCTCTGAAAGTTGTACCCCATGGCTGAAGCGCACTTTGTACCCCATATCGACACGGCCAACTGCACAGCTTGGTTTCAGTGGGAAAAGGGGATGTGAGGGTGAGAGCAGCCATGGGCTATTTTTACAGTTTGGAAGAGTCGTTGCTGACCTGGCTGTGTCTTGGGCACGGATCCAAATGCTCTAGGTCTGAAAATGAGCAGCCTTTCCACCAGACCAGTGTAACCTCTGCTGCCTTCTTTTTCAAAGGCTGTGTTATTTCCATGGCGGGCTCTTGGCACCGCCCATCCCACCCTATGGCGCTGGTTACACTTTGGCTTTCCTCCAGGCCGTGGCTGCTGAAATCACCCCCCTTGCACCCCAGGAAAAGGGTTTGTGCCCAGCCAGATCAAGGCCCTTGTCCTCCTCGTTGCCTGACCTCATGGCCGCCAGCTCTGGTGCAGAGACGGGGGAGAGGGGACAGCTAATAGGGGTGGTCTCTGGGCGGCAGGCTTGGTTTCTGCCATGGCCTGAGAGAAGAGTAACAGCGCGAGGTTTGTCCTTGGGAGCCAAGTGGCAGAGGACACATCAGGGACGGCCAGCAGCTGCGCCCAGTGCGTGGCCACCAAGGGCAGGGACGGCCCCCTGGGCCCCCCGGGCCCAGGGACTGCCTCGGGGCCAGCACCCCAAAGGCCTTCCTCCAAAGGACGCTGGGCAGATGGGTGGTGGGCGGGGCGGCGCGGGGGCGGCGGGGGGGCGGAGCCTGGTCACACCCATGTCATAGGGCCACCACCCAGCAACGCAGCAGTCACAATGCCCCGGGACAGGATAAAAGGCAGCACCGTCCAGTGCCCGCTGCCAGGGCTGGCCTGGGGGCAGCCTGAAGACATCCGAGAGGAAGTCCTTGAGAAGCCGGCAGAATTACTTGGAGGGGGCTGCGGGAGCAAGACCGGAGGAGGCTGGACGAGGCTGCTGGAGAGGAGAAGAACCAGCGAGAGCTGGAGGCACCTGAGGCTCTCTGGTCTTTTCAGCCGGAGATCTGTGGCTAAAGCAAGGGAACACCTTCTTGAGGAGCACTGCAGAGCTCGCTGTCCTCATCCCCTGCAGAGCCAGTGGCAGCAGCCGTAAGAAATGGGACACGCAGGTGTTGCCAGGGGTCCCCGTGTTTTGGAGCAGGACCCACTGGTGTCCTGCCAGGCACAGAAAGGATTCTTGCCGCCAGGGCTGATCAGGCTGGGGACATCAGGCCACTCTGGGAAGCCCCTGAGATGGCTCCAGGTTGAGGGAGAACAGGCTTGGGCATCTCTTGGGAGGCGTGACCAGCCTGTGGGACGAGGAGGCAGGTCTTGCTCACAGGCTCAGGGAATAGCCGATCGCCAGCTCTGGGGTCAGGAAGGAATTTTCCCCCGGGGCAGATTGGCACCGGTCCCCGGGGGTTTTTTGCCTTCCTCTGCAGCACTGAGCATGACCACTTGTCAGGGCTCCTCTGCCCCATTTTGGCTAGGTTACTGCCTGCTGCTCATGCACCACGAAGACGGCCTCTCGTGCCCTGCAGCTGGGGGGAGGAAGGCTTTTTTTCCCCCACGGTGGGCTAGCAAGTGTCCCCGGGGGTTTTTTGCCTTCCTCTGCAGCACCGAGCACAGCCCCTTGCCAGGGCTCCGTTGGGCCATTTTGGCCAGGTGCCTGCTGCTCCTGCTCCACGAAGGTGGCCCTCGTGCCCCGCATCCGGGGGGAGGAAGCGTTTTAGACTCCCAGGGTGGGCCCCCAGTGTGGCCCCCGGGGGTTGCTTCTTTTCCTCCGTAGCATTGAGCACAGCCCCTTTTCAAGGCTCCTCTGGGCCCTTTTCGCCTGGTTCTTGCCTGCTGCTCTCGTACCTCCAAGGTGCTACTTATGCCCTGGCTCTTCTGGGCTCTCTTTCCCATTGCAAGTTTGTAGTGGGAGCCAGCTCGGCTCTTCCCTCGGCTCCATTTCCCCAGGGGTTCTTGCCTGTGCAAAACAGCCAGCGCTTGGAAGGGCTCCAGGCTTGCTGCCCCATCCGGAGCTGCCACTTTTCGGCTCTCCCTGTGTGCAATAGAAGCGTGGGACAAGCACGAGAGTGCTTTTCATGCATCACTGGCCAAGAAGTACAACGGAGCAAGTTTTGGAAGGCAAAAAGGATGCTTGTTATCAACGTGTGTCCTGCTTTGGAAAATGCCCCACGATACCACACGCTGCTGCTGCTGCTGCTGCTGCTGCTGCTGCTGCTGCTTCTTCCTCTTTTGTGTGTGGTTGGGCCTGGTCCTCGTTCTCCAAGTTCTCACTCTCCAGGAAACAGGGACCGCTTGGCATGTATTCCTGCTGCCACTTTCTGCAGCTCTGTCACTTGCCTTTGCAAGGGATCCTGCAAAGGACTTTTTTCCAAGCTAAACTGAAGAATGCATCAGCCTGCTCCCGGCTCCATGGCCGTGTTCGGTTAATGCTTGCGAGCACTGGCTCTGAAATCGATTCAGAAAGATAACTTAAAATGATACAAAATCTAAAAATAACATCCTGCTTCCACTTATAACCTTTCTGATTTGTGTCCTTGAATGTGTTTTTGGAGCTGAAAACGCCCTGACATTTCAGGCAAATAACAGCCTCATTGCTATTTGGCTCACGGTGAGCACAGGGAATAGAACAGAATAGGATAGAATAGTTATGCTATGTTATGCATGTGGTTCTGCATGACAAGCTGTGACCTAGGCCTGAGGGGTCCATCCAGGAGAGCAGCTCCCTGCAGGGCAGGCCCCAGGCCCATCCGTGAGAGAGGGGCAGAGGCGGTGGTTGGTTGTCCAGACCAACAGACGAGGTGTTGCACACCTGCAACATCACTCAGGCAGGGACTGAAGGCTCCAGGCGGAGCTGAGACACCACGTCCCCTGGGCCCTTGGCAGGAGACGGTGTGGGCGGGGGTCCCAGGGGAGGCCGGTCCCGCCCGTTGAGGCCCCTGAGCACCCCCAGGACCCTGGCAGAAGTAGACCTGTAGCGCTCCTATGCTCTCCTTTCCTTTAGGCATTTATGGTGGCCACCCTGGAGAATGAGTTTTGGCCCAGATGGACCTTCACCCTGATGGAGTACTGTTGTTCTCTGACTCTTCTTTTAGCATGTTTTTTCCAAAGGAAACAGCTCAGGCATTTCTAAAAAGGAGTACAAGGAGAAAAAAAAACACCAAACAAATCCACAGGGGAAAGAACAGGTATTGCTCACATCAAAAAGGTTTGCAACCATTTAGTTCCAGAGCACTTCCTGCTTCAGACTGAGGGCTTGGTTTTTGAGCCTCGCTAGCGTCACAGATGTGGGGTTTTGCCATCCCGTGGAAACCTAGCTAAACTGGATGAACACAGAAGACTCTCAAAAACTGCAGTGGCCCCATGCTTTTGGCAAATTTGTTCAGGTGGTCAAATTATGTTCCGATGATCCCCAGCTCTCACCCCCATCAGAAGGTACAAACCCCTTCCACAAAGTGACAGAGCCAGTGCCTAGGCTGGGACGTGATTACCCATTCAATGCCTTCTGCTAGTGCAAGGCTGGGAGTAAATGTCATCAGAGATTTCCTCAGCATGTGCTGGTAGGGAAAGAAGGAGGGAGGGAGGGAGGGAGAAGAATCAAATCAAAATAAATACAGTCAAATTGAACTGAACTGAATCTGAATCTAAGCAAATCATCTTGAATCAAATAGAATAGAAGAGTTGAGTTGCAAGGGACCTACAACAAGGATTGAGTCCAACTGCCTGACCACTGCAAGCCTGACCAAACGTAAAAGAATGTTAATACGGGTGTTGTCCAAATGCCTCTTCAACACTGACTGGCCACGGGGCATAGGAAGCCTGTTCCAGGGGTTGAGCACCCTCTTGGTAAAGAGAGATTTCCTCATGTCAAGTCCAAGCCTCCCCTGAGGGATGCAGCTTTGAGCCATTCCCACACGTCCTGGCACTGGATCCCAGGGAGAGGAGATCAGCACCTCCCTCTCCACTTCCCCTCCTCAGGAAGCTGTAGAGAGCC